>NC_089845.1:72384116-72744949 GCF_035609145.1 Eleutherodactylus coqui
TATGGGTCGGGCCTCGAGGCTCATTCCATAGGCAAAGTAGAGTGGGAGTCTAACCAAGTCCCCCATACTTTCCGAAATTTGGCCGGGCATCCTCGGTTTTGGTATATGATCTTCTCATAGGAGATTACGGTATTTACTAGTTGCGTCCAGTGTGGGACTTAAGGGATTTCCGCGGCCATCCACTTCATGGCTATTGCCTTGCGGGCCAGGAATAGCACTCTTTCCAGAAAAGTACGAGTGTGGTGTGGCCCCACCTCCTCCTCCAGCAGGCCAAACAGCGCCACCTTGGGGTCCAAATCGACAACCAGTGGGGGCGGTAGTAGTGAGTTTATAAGGTCGATAATTTTCGACCAGTACTCATTGATTAGGGGGCATTCCCATATTAGATGCCAGAAGTTCGCCTCTGGTTGGCGACATCTATGACATGTGTTTGAAGGTGCATTACCCATTTTGTATAGATGGCTGGGGGTAAGGTAGGCCTGGTGCGTTATATATAGCTGGATTAATTTATTATTCATGGCGGGGGAAACCGTCAAATGGGATTCGGAGATGTCCTGCCATTCCTCAGGTGTGAGGGATTGAATAGATTGTTTCCATTTGTTGTATGCTGAAGGCGGATTAAGGGTTATTTTAGCCTAGAGGAGGTGCGTGTATAGGGCCGAGATTAGTCCCCTAGGTCCCTGAGACTTAAGGATGCCAATTGTGGGGAACTTGGATATATGTGTTGAAGTGGATGGAAATTGGGAGTTCAAAGCGTGTCTTAGCTGAAAAAATCTGAATAGCTGGAGATGCGGGGACTGCAGCCTGTCACGTAACTGTGTGAATGTAGGAAATATATCATCCACGTATATATCATTTAGTGTGTGCACCCCTTGAGCCATCCAGTATTGAGGATCTGGGACTGATTGTAGGGCGGTGAGACCAGGGTTGTTCCAGAGATGGAGTTCAGGTATTACGTCTTGGTATCTCTGCAGTGTCTTCACCTCCTTCCACACGCCAAGAGCCAATTTATGGAGTGGGACTATGTCGGCGGAGTTAGTGTATTGCGGAAATTCTAGGAAATTTAAGAGGTTATTACCTTTTACTTGTTTGGCAAGCTGTTTATCTGCTATGGCCAATTCTCTGTCCAAAACCCAGGCCCGTATGTTCCTCAATTGTCCTGCTAGGTAGTAAAGTCGAAGATCCGGGAGGGCCATTCCCGCTTGTTCTTTAGGCCTTTGTAATATTGACAGACTTAGTTTGGAGCGGGAGGAGCTCCATATAAATGAGATAAGGGAGTTCAATAATTGGAAGAAGCGCTTAGGAACGGGTACTGGCATGTGCTGTAGTACGTATAAGCATTTGGGTTGGATGGCCATTTTAATAAGATTTATGCGCCCAGCCACAGAGAGCGGCAATTTGGTCCATCTTTTCAACTTGTGTTTTATATTGTCCAGCAACGGCTCTATGTTTTCTGCTATGGCTTTATTATGGTCATATGGCATAAACATCCCCAGGTATTTGAATGTTTGGACCGGTTTTAGTTCGTATGTAGCAACGCAGGGATCGTTTCCGGGGTTGGGGTCTGTGTACAGGATTGTCGACTTAGACCAATTGACATATAGCCCTGAAAAATTGGAGAATCTGTCTATGTGGATCATAGCTTGGGAAAAAGAGTTTATTGGGTCTGATAAGAAGAGGATTGTGTCGTCCGCATATAGTCCTACTTTACTCTCGAGGTCTGCCCATCTAATACCGTTTACATTAGGGGTGCTTCTCAAATGGATCGCCAATGCCTCGATGGCTATGGCAAATAGGGCCGGGGATAGAGGGCATCCTTGTCAGGTGCCTCTCGCCAGTTGAAATTCAGATGATGGGATGCCGTTTACCACTACATTTCCACTCGGGGATTTATATATGGTTTTAACCCATTGCTGGAATTTGGGCCCAAATACAAAGCGAACCAGACAGGCCTCAAGAAAGGCCCACTCTAGCGAGTCAAAGGCCTTTGCCATGTCGAGTGAGACTAGGGCCCAAGGCTTATTGCATTGCTTACCTAGTTGAATGGCCGTTTGAACTCTACGGATGTTTATTGTCGTAGATTTCCCAGGCATAAAACCCGTCTGGTCCGGATGGATAATGGACAAAATTACCTGATTTAATCTAGTAGCCAGGATTTTAGTTAGAATTTTGTAATCGGCGTTTACCAATGAGATTGGGCGGTAAGAGCTACAATCTATAGGGTCCTTCCCGGGTTTCTATATCACTACTACGGAGGCTTTGTAGAATGAAGGTGGGAGGGTTTCGTCTATTTTGGCTTGGTTTAGTGTCTCAAGTAGTAGTGGGGTTAGTTGTTCGTTGTATTTACAGTATGTCTCTATTGGGAGGCCGTCCGGGCCTGGCGACTTGTTAGGAGCCTTATCCTGAATTATTTGTTGGACCTCCTCCAGCGTAATTGGAGCTTCCAAAAGCTCGACCTGTTCTGCGGAGAGGGTTGGGAAATTTAGGTCATCCAAGTAGCTCAGGATATCTGCCACTGTGTTCTGGGAGGAAGAGCTATATAAATTAGTGTAGAAGTCTTTAAAGCAATTTGTGATAGACGGAGCGTCGGTTAACTCCACTCCACATTGGTTCTTGATCTTAAGGACTGTGTTAGTGTTGTTTTCTCGTCTAATGAGGTTCGCAAGTAGGTGGCTGGACTGGTTCCCCAATTTGAAGTAGTGTTGTTTAGTGAAAAATAATTTGCGCTTGGCTTTAGCATGTATTTGATGTTTATGGAGTCGGACTAGGCTAAGCCAGGCTGATTTATTGGCGTTCCTGGGGTTAGATGTATACGTTTTTTCTGCCTCCATTGTTTGGTTTTCTAATTCTCTGTCGGCCTGGGCTGTCGACTTTTTAATGTGTGAGATGGCTGACTTGAGGCATCCTCTAACGTAGGCCTTTAGAGTATCCCATTTCAGGGCAGGGTGGGTATTATCACTGTGGGCCTTTAGGAATAGGGATATGTGGAAAGGTGTTTGGTCGTCCGATCCGATCAGCTTTAACCAGAAAGGGTGGAGCTTCCAGGTGGGTACTATATTGTGTTGAGGGAATTCCAAAGTTAATAGTATGGGGCTGTGGTCAGATATGCCTCGTGGGCAATGCGTGATGTTAGAGAGGTATATTGCTAGTTCTGCGGAACTGAATATGTAGTCAATCCTTGCTAGCGCATTGTGTCCCAGCGAGTGACAAGTGAACTCCGGCACATCAGGGTGCCTAAATCGCCAGGGATCGATCCAGCCGACACTTTCAGTTAGCTGTCTTAGGGAGGAGCTTTGATTTGGGGCCATACTAGGGGGTATGTGGAACCTGTCTTTGGCAGGATCCATTACCGTATTGAAATCACCTAAGCAGATCACCCCCGCCGAGGGGTATTGATGTGCATATGTTATGGCGGATTGTAGAAGATGAAGGTTATTGTGGGGCAGGTTGTAAATAGATAGGATGACATAGGGTTTAGAATCTATTTCACCAAATATGAATATGAATCTTCCTTCGGGATCCCTACGAGTGTTAATGGGGTTCCAACGCAGCAACCTGTGGATAAGTACAGAAACGCCCCTGGAGGAGGAGGTGTGGAAGGAGTGGGCCATCCACTGTACCCATGGCTTTGCAAGTGCATCGGCCTTCTCTTTAATGCTTTAATGAGATGGGTCTCTTGCAGACTTATGATATGCGGGTTAATTTGCCTGATATATGAGAAAACCGCTCTCCGTTTAAGCGCGGTGCCGAGACCCCGGACGTTCCAGCTAAGACATTTTAAAGACATTACTGACTATGTGGACATATAATTCAAGTATTGCCTCTGTGCCCATGGGGTGAGGAGAAGGGGAAGGGGTTGAGGAGTGCAGGGAAGGAAATTGTGTCAGTGCAGACTTGTTAAGAATGTTATTAGAGAGCAGATTACAACAATTTAAACATTCAATCTTTGACATCTTGCTTAATTTCGGCGTAGATGTCAGAAACAACATGCAAAAAATAAAGAACGATTTAGCTACAATCTATTCAGAAGTAGCAGATGTTATGCTAGTGAGAGGGGAAATATCCCGATGGCCTATAGAGGGCTATGGGTGTCCGCCAAGTCCCGATAGTAATTTAAAAATATCGCAACCTTACATTTCACCGTCTATAGGTCAGAGGGGTATCGGTCGCGTGAATTATGACTGGATTTAAAGTCCTGTTTTAGGTACGGCAGGGTTAGTCGTCTCTTGGTGAAGCCGGGTGCATGTCCAGCCATTCCATGGCCTCGGTGGGAGATTGGAGGAAAACCACCCTCCCTTGGGTTACAATGCGCAGGCGGGCTGGGTATGCCATTGAATAAGGAATATTTCTGTCTTTAAATTTCCTCTTTGCTTCTATGAAGGTGGCTCTCTGTTTTTGTAGCTCGGCAGAAAAATCATGGAATATGGAGATTGTTGCGTTGTTGTATTTTAATGGGCCCTTTAGTCTGGCTTGGCGGAGCGCGGCGTCCCGATCTCTGCAATTCAAGATCCTTATTAGGAAGGGGCGCGGGGGGGCACCCGGCTGTGGCGGTTTTGCTGGGACCCGGTGGGCTCTTTCCACTGTAAAATGAATAGAGAAGGTTTCGTCACTCAGTAGAGATTTCAGCCAGTTCTCGGCGAATGTTTCTGGGTGGGAGCCTTCTGATTTTTCGGGTAGGCCTATTATGCGCAGGTTATTGCGGCGTGACCAGTTTTCCTGGTCGTCCGTTTTGGACTGGCAGAATTCTGCTACCCGTATGGCTTTTTTAACTGCCACGGAGAGCGGGCGTAGGGAGTCTTCTGCATTGGAGATGCGGCCTTCCATTTCCTGCATTATGCCTCTCATGTTCTGTAGGTCTTGTCTTAGCAACGAGACGTCAGACTTTATCTCTTCTATTTTGTTAGTAAGAGAGGATTTACAGGAATTGATTGCCTCTAAGAGCTGTCGCATGGTCGGCTCCGGGGGTTGCCCCATTTCGTCTTCGGGCTCTCTTGTCTGGGTGGGTCGCGTCGCTCGCGGGGTGTGATCAGGGGTTTCGGTACGGGCAAACTCTTTTAGCTTTTCCGCTGCCGAGCCGCTTTTGGCGCGTGTGCTCATGATGAGGGATGTTGGTTAGTATAGTAGTTTACGAGGGTGGATGGCTCTTCCTCCCCTCCCACCTGAGTTTTGAGGTGTTATTGTCTGTGGAGTCGTAGTAATTATGCGTTGTAGAGACTGTTAGGGAGTAGAGGTCTTCGTCTTTTCCCCCACTTTGCGCTATGTAATATACGAGGTCTCAAGAACTGTTCTTTGTGAGATATGCCGGATAGCGCAACCAGCAGTTTGATGCGTCTCGTACAGGATTTAGATGTTATTGGTTATAGAGTTCTTGTAGTTATGCGGTAACAATGGCCGTTAGGAGGTAGAGGTCTTTGTATTTTGATGGGGTTTAGATGTTATTGACTATCGAGTTCTTATAATTATGTAGTTACAATAACTGTTAGAGGGTAGAGGTTCCGCAGCCCGGGTTGCAACTATACAAGGTTTACCAGATCCAGACCGGTTGTGGTAGATAGGTGGGGGGCAATGCCCGTCTTTTAAGGGCGAAGGCGCAGTTTAAAATATAGGGGACTTTGTTGCTTGTGGGTTCAGTTACTTGTCGGATGAGTGGGTTGTATACTAAGGCAGTCTGTCTCTTGCGCACTTTCCAAGGCGCTATCCAATAGCAGTGTAGATAGCAACGAGTGCCTCCCTGGTGGTGGTGAGACTATTATTGGGGGCTATTTGCCCTGTGTGCTGTCCCAGGGGGTCAGTGTCTCTTGGCAAGTGTGTTGCTCCCCAGCCTCCGCTGGATACTCACAGTTATGCTGCCGGCTCCGCAGGGCCGGGTCCAGAAAGCAGGATTATGCAGATCAGAGTCCTTGGGGCCGTTGGTTGTCCCAAATCTGTTGCAGCAGAGCAGGTCACAGGTGGATGGTAGGTGATGTGGTCGGGGCGACCGTGGCTGCAGGCGGATTAATAGCTGTCTCACCGGCGGCTGTGCAAGATGGAAGAGACCCAGCTTGCTGGTCCGCGAGTGGGTCGGCTCCAGTAGTCAAGGTTGGCGTTCGGTGAGACGTTCGGCGCCGCTAGCAGGCGGCGGGAGGAGACTGCAGGGCGGCAGGACAGCCGAGCAAGCCGCAGGTACTGTGCGGCCCCCACAGCGGAGGGTGAGCTCCAGGGGATAGGAGGCGAGCGGCACCCCCGTCCGGGAAAGGACCGACTTCCTGTCGGGTGCGGAGGACCTCCGGTGCATGGGTGACAGGTAAAGGAGTGGACCGCGGACCCGGCCGGGGTCCCACAGCAGGAGGCTCTCGCCGGAGGGCACGAAACAGGCCCCTCAGCCCGCGGGGCCCGGACCAGCACGGCCCGTCCTGGTGTAAGAGACGCCGCGGACAAGCGGCAGCGGGGAATCTCAAGGCAGCGGGGCAGCCGCGATCCGTCTTCCAGTCCTGCCACGACGGCCCGCTCCAGGGGTAAGTCTCACTGTCCCACGGGCTGGGGTCCCCTCCGCTCAGACCGCGGTCAGACGGCGGCAGCAGGGGGGAAGGGAGGGATTGGTTTAGGCAAGGCGGCTGGGTCCCAGGGAAATTTCGCCGGGTGAGCTACGCCTGGGTAGGGGAGGGCAAACTCACAGGTCCGGATCGGGCTCGCAGGCAGGGGGTCGGAGGGGTCGGCGTCTGACTGAGCGCGGGAAGGTAGTAGGGCATTGGCGCCGCTTCTCTTCTTCCACGGCCCGCGAACTTGTTGTGGGTGTCAGGAGACTCTAATTGCCCCCGGCTGCGGTCCAACTCTCCTCTCAGGATCCGAGGGTCCTTAGGCGGTGTTTTGGGTCTCAGAAGTGTGTTGAGGCCAGGATTTTACAAGGATTTTAGGTTATCCCCTGGGGAGCTTTCCTCACATGCGACTCTCCATGTTGGTCGCTAGCCGCGCCCCGCCCCGGGTGTTCATGTTTTATGACAGCTTAAAATAATGGCAGTCAATTGACAGAGAAATATAGATGATTAAAGTCTTCAGAAAGTTATGGAATACAGGGCATATGCATACTAAAAAGTAACTATGTCAGCCATTGTATCTGCTTTAGGGCTCAGTCAGACGAGCGTTGTTTTTTTTTTTTTTGCGCTCTCAGCCCCACACGTTAAAAATGCGCGTTACTGAAGCTCCATGCCCATTGCTTTCAATGGGACTGGCATTACTGCAGCCGGCCCCATTTAAAGCAATGGGATGCAGACAACCCCTGCAGTGCTTTTGGGGGAAGGGATTGAAATATAAGCCCTTCCATGAAAATCATCCTTAGCTGCTCTAAAAAATATATACATCACCTTCCGCCACTGTTGGGGCTTCGGCACGTCTTCTCGCTTCGTCACTGCTGTGAAGCACTTTCTGCTGGCCGGGGATTTAAAAATCACCACCTCCAGAAAGTGCTGGGTCTGATTGGCTGAGTACTCAATCAATCACAGGCAGTGCTCAGCCATTCATTGAATGATAGCTGAAAGCTGCCTGTGATTGGTCACAATGCTCAGCCAATCAAAGGCAGAGCTTAGCCATTCATTGACTGAGAAAGCCTCCAGAAAATGCTGGGTCTGATTGGCTGAGTGCTCAGCCAATCACAGGCAGCGCTCAGCCATTCATTGAATAACAGCTAAGTGCTGCCTGTGATTGGTTATAGCACTCAGCCAATCAGAGGCAGATTAAGATGGATATGGATATTTTACAGTGCTGCATCGAAACATATTGAGGCCTTGCAATTCCAGCATATATCCTGCTCCTCTGCAAGGGTAAGAAATTGTTCAAACTTATGAATATTTCTATTGTATTTTATTTATGTTACTGCCAAGACCTGCAGAGAGAGGTCACATGACTTTGTTCACTTTGATTTTTGATGCTATGGACTGACAGGACCTGAGCTGCACACTGATTTTGTGACTTTGTGAATACCCGAGATGGAGCCTCGGGTGATTGACACTGCAGCTTCTGAATGAGCAAGAGTAACCTGTACTGGCATAAGCTGGCAGCGCAGACTACAGGTGCGTTGTGTATGGACACAAGTTGATTTCTGCAGGCAAAGCCCACAGCAGAGAGCGACATGGACCGGATCCCATATAAAAGCCAAAGGGACTGCGGAAGAGAATAATCATAGGAACATCTGGATACCTAGTTTTGGTGGCACCTGGACATGAGTAAATTAATTCTGCAATACCTCAACCACTTGGATAAAGAGTGTGCCCTAAAGCACAGTGTTCATCCTGAGGTGCCTGCATCATTTATGCAGCATAAAAGATCAGCGATGAGCACTTCGCTCATCGCTCAGTTTAAACAGCAGCCGTTCAGTAGTGAACCGCCACTGTGTTATCTCAATGGAGGGGGGCGAGGAAGTGAGAGGAGAGAAATCAGTTTGAACGACATTCGTCCTGTGTAAATGGATCTTAACATTCCAGATCATTTCCAATTATTGCAAATTACACAGTTAGCTGAAAATGTAAGGCCACTTAATGCAATATTTTTTATAACATTTATTGAAATATTTAGATTTGATCTTAATTAAAATAGTATAAAAAGAGGTAACAAAAATAAACAAAAACCCATAGAAATTGACTTGGCATAATATCCTACACTATTCGATTCAGAGAAAATCAGTAAAAAATTATACTGCGCAGTACTCTATATGTTTCTTTGCAATGGGAAACTGTTGACAATGAATGGCATATGCAGTGGCATAGATTGAGTCTTCTGTTGGGCGTGAATCTGATGTAAGGCTCTACTGTAAACAGAGCCATATTGTTTTCTACTAACATGGTTTTGGATATGTGATCCCCATTCTGACCCTCTTTCTATTTTGGTAAAGCTAGAAAATGTGTTAAAAAGATGATTTAAGTATCTGAGAATTACTCCATAACTTTATGGAAAAAAATATTTTCCCAGCATTTAAAATTATTTCTAACCAACTTGAGAATTATCATACACATCTGTCACACACAGTTTCATGTCCCTTTAGCATATAAATAAGCAGCTTCATAATTAACTCTCTAGTTTCCATGAATAATTTATAAAAAAATTAATTGGTGCATAGGCTAGAGAAATTCAGGAAATGTAAATGTATCTTTTATGCAGTAGTTTCTTAACTATAGATCACTGGTATGTTAATCTGTAGATTTTGCATAGTGTTAAAATACAACATTGTTGACACTATTTCACAAACCTGTTAACTGTTTGACAGTAGAAAGGCATGAAAAGATAAAAAATGAAAACTTGCAAATAACACTAACAATAGGAACTAATTAAATATTTCATAGTGAAGAGTTATTTTGTTGACAGAATTTTGATCCTAGAATATTTCAAATCAATCAAAATGGGAATATATGTGGTGAATCACTTATGTTGAAAAATATAGCATTCATAATTGTTGTAAGCCTGTAATGAATGCAGGTAAATAATTCCTTTAAGTGATGTCAGTCTAGATGCAACAACAATAACATTAAAGAGTGCATTGAGCAGATTTAACATTTTTGTATGCCATAAATACATTCAAAAATATAGCATTCGGGCTAGATGCAATATTTATAAAAGTCATGCAGTATGTGACTCATTTATATCAATTTTCAAATTAGAAACATATCAGAAAACAATGCCAGTTTGGACCTTGCAGGTTTTCACTTTATTCCAGATAATTAACAAACTGTGTGCCAATGATAAATCAAGTATTACCTGCATGGGGAAGAATGCTAAATTAATAAATTGTGTGCTGACCGCAAATACACTATGTTGACAAAAGTATTGGGACCCCCACCAATCCTGTGCTCACAGGTGAAGGAATATGCAAATCAGATGTGTTAGCTTTAGTATAAAGGAGCATATCACACATGCATATTCCAGTTCAGAAATCATAAGAATGCCATGAGGTGTAGAGTTGACAAACTTCCAAAGGGGTATGGTGGTGGGATGTCACCTGAGCAACCAATTAGTCCAGGACATTGCAGTGCTTTTGGACCTTCCAAAGTCTATTGTTGGCAATGTTTTTCATAAATGGAAAACATTTGGTGTATGTGCACTACAGCCACATTCAGGGAGACCTCATAAATTAAAAGAATGGACAATGAAGCCTTGTATGAGTGAGAAGGCATCATGCATATCGTCTGCCAAAACATTTCCTCACGAGTCTCATAGACCATTGGAATATCCATTAGCACCAGAACCATTCATAGGGAACTGCATGTGAAGGGTTGCCATGGACAAATAGCTGTGCATAAGCCCAACATCAGAGCAGTGAATGCAGAGAAATGCCTACGATGGTGCTTCTTGGACTGTAAATGAATGGATGCAAGTTTTGTGAATAGCTGAATCATGGTACACCCTTTTCTGATCAGATACCCACATGTGGGTGTGGTAGTTGCCTAGACAGCAGTTTATATGTGATTGCATAATCCTAACAGTGTCATAGCTAGCAGGATGGTTCATTTGACTGCAGTGACCTAGACTGGCACTACAAGATAAAAGTACTTTACCTACAAGTTAAGAGCAACTGTTCTAACTACCAGTTCACTTGACTAGATGTAGTTGGCTGAAATTCATTTAATAAGGAGAGGGAGTTAGGAAACTAAAGAGTTAAGGTTGTTGAGGCACCATCGTAAATCAGTTAGTTAGCAGAACGGTCACAGGCTGCCTGAGTGGAGAAAAGGTGGGGGTTCCAGTTCAGTTTGTATTACACACTTAGAAATAGATAGCAGAGCAATATATAGGCAGTATGGAGTCAGACAGTGAAGATGTCACTCGGAGGGGAGAGTAGCTAAGATGGACACGGAGGAAGCCAGCGGATAGCCATGATCCATTGTCTTCCTTCTCCTCTGTTCTGCTGTAATTAGAAATTTGTTATGTAAACTTTCAAGAAATCCTGTGTGCAGCAGCCCATAAATCCCCCGAACAGGCGATGAAAAACTGTTTGTTTCCCCAAACCTGATGTCCGTTTAAGCCAGCTCTGTTTTTTTAATGGACAAAAACTTCAAGCAAGAAGTAAGGAATATTTATAGAAGTTTGTGAGTACAAATGAACACTTGAGCACAATGTTTTAGGTATGGCAAAACTGTTAATGGGGTTTATGAAGGGTATTTTCTTGTCAGTTCTTTCCATATGGCTCTTCCTTTGCTGAGGTGTTGCCCCCTTAAAGTTTGTTTATCCATGCATAAAGTGTTAAACAGTATATATGCAAGTTGTATATGCAATTTCTGGTGCATAAGAATAATGCAGACAACCACAAGCCTAAAAGTAAATTGTGTGTCTGTCATTTACCTACATACGGATGTTAGTCTTATATTGCTACCAAGCGCTCTTAATCCAGGCACTGGCGTCACGATCACCTAATTCCATTAGTCGTCCAGATCCTGTTGTATACCTCTAACGGTGCACAAGATTACAAAGAGCATGCTGCACTCATTGCCACCATGACATGGCTCCTCAGCAACATCTTAGAAACCACTCAGACAGTGCATGCCTCTTCCCGCTTGTCGCCCATTGCATGACCACTCATATTATATATGAGGGGAAAATTAGTGGAAGCTACAGATTATGTAGATGGTATCAGATTTTCACAGTACTAGGGCTGGCTAATCAAACAATGCAATTTAAGCTTAATTGATTGTAATTAGTAACCAACACAATAGTGCTAGATTTCCTTACAGCTGTCCAAAAGTGGCATATGGCAGTAGGTTTTGTACTTTGTCACACTTAGGTATTCTCATACATCAAACACCTGACTACAATGTAAGGCAAAAATGTAATCCTGTCAGCTTTATGAAACCTGTGAGGCACCTTCCACACTGTTGATTAATACTGAAGTAATAGCTTTGGGAGCATCAATAGTGGGGGTCTGGGGACTAGCAATAACCAATGGCATGGAAATAGAAACAATTACAAGTTCGCTAGGCCGTTTACAGTGGTCTCATGAGAAACAACTTCAATCTGCCTGAGAGAAGTTTTGCTTTCAGACAGCTGTCACTACACTTGCTGAGTTTTAATAACCAATCACAATAAGGAAAGTTTTTGATATTATTATCTGTTTGAATTTCTGCTGTATTCCGCTTATTTGCAAGAACCACCAACCATCTGTCACAAGGGAGTATACAAATGTGTTGTGTACAGTTGCCCTTGACAATAGAAAATATGCTAACCTTACACAAGCTATTCCTCTACAACATGTGTAGATTGTGATACACTTCACATCTCAGACTTCCAAAATACATAGGGTCATGACAGGATACTAAGGAAAGGTAAAGTAGAAGGGACTGCTCTGCCATCAAGGGACATCTCAATGGTAAAGGGACAAGCAGCGCCTATTGTAGAAGTAGGGACAGACTATATATCTGGGGTATTTAAGTGCTCGCAAAAGTAGGGAAATGTTAGAGCAGTAAATATGTATCCATTTAATATGCTTAAGTCTAATTATATCATAAAACATGTGATTTTCCATAACTAGAGCATTCCACACATGCTATTTTTTCGTATATATTCTTTATTTGTTCAGTAAGAGTATGAGGAGGGAGGATACAAGAAAAATAGGATTGGGATAGGGTAGCAATCACAGTGTAAATTAATCAAACAACCAACAAACAGTGACAGCTTTGTTGAAATATGCAGTTAAACAGTATAAAGAGATACAGATATCTTTATCATTATTGCTATGAGCCCTTTTATATTCGCTAGGAAAATAATTATGATGCCCCCTAAATCTCTACTTAGGTTTTTTATTTTGCGAAAAATGATAGGTAATTCAATGTAATTGGTATAACATAAAAAAAGAAACATAACTACAAGAAGGAGAATAGAGATACATATTGTAAGCGGGGAAAAGCAAATGTTTAATAGAACAGCACAAATGAAGGGGTAAAATATTATTGAAGGACCTAATATTCAGAAAGATTCAAATAAACTAAAAAAATGTTACAAACACGTATCAGGCAGAAATACAAACAATAATAAATAATAATAATAATAATCTTTATTTGTATAGCGCCAACTTATTCCGCAGCGCTTTCAGGCATGGATAAATGCAAAACAATACAACAATTACAATATAAGGTACATTGGGTTAGACACAAATGGGTTGAGGGTGGTACAGGAGGTGCAGGGGGTGGGGAACACAGGCAATAGGAAATTTTATGTACAGATCATTTATCAGAAGGCAAACAGGGTGGAGCACCATAGGGAGGGGCGAGGGACTAGGTCAGGAGATTTGGTATGCTTCCCTGAAGAGGTGCGTTTTTAAGGCACGTCTGAAATATCGTGCATCAGGAATTGTCCGGATGCCTTGGGGTAGAGCATTCCAGAGGATGGGTGCTGCTCTAGTGAAGTCCTGTAGGCGAGCATGAGAGGTTCGTATTACAGGGGCGTTTAGTCTGAGGGTGTTAGCCGATCGGAGTGAGCGCGCTGGGTGGTGTACTGACAGTAAGGAGGCGATGTATGGTGGCGCAGCGCCATGCAGAGCTTTGTGAGTGAGGTAGAGGAGTTTAAATTTAGTTCTGCAGTGGATGGGCAGCCAATGCAGCGACTGGCATAATGCAGAGGCGTCTGAATAACGACTGGATAGAAAAATGAGTCTAGCTGCTGCATTTAGTATGGATTGGAGCGGAGCGAGTCTAGTGCGGGGGAGGCCAATGAGTAGCGAGTTGCTGTAGTCAAGCCGGGAGTGGATGAGCGCAACCACGAGCGTCTTTAGCGTGTCCGTGGTTAGGAACGGACGTATTTTAGCAATATTTCTGAGGTGCATGTGGCATGTTTGGGCCAGAGATTGGATATGGGGGGCAAAGGAGAGGTCAGAGTCCAGTGTGACCCCAAGGCATCGGGCATGCCGTCGGGGGGTTATGATGGTGCCAGACACTGGAATGGAGATGTTGAGGGGAGGTCGGTTAGAAGGTGGAAAGACAAGGAGGTCAGTTTTAGAGAGGTTTAGTTTGAGAAAAAGGGAGGACATAGTTTTAGAGACAGCGGACAGACAGTCGGTGATATTTTGGAGGAATGGTCCAGAGATCTCACGAGAGGAGGTGTATAGTTGGGTGTCGTCAGCATAGAGATGGTATTGGAGGCCGAATCTGTGGATGGTTTGTCCAATTGAGGCAGTATAGATAGAGAAAAGAAGGGGACCAAGGACCGAGCCTTACTAGCTTACTCGTCGCGCGTTGCTGCGAAGACAGACAGACATACATACATTCATTTTTATATATCTAGATAACAACCAATCACAGCGCAGCTTTTTTATGTTACCTCAGCTTTATAATATATAACACCCAATCACAGCGCAGCTTTCATGTTACCTCAGCAGTATAAAATATAACAACCAATCACAGCACAGCTTTCATGTTACCTCAGCAGTAAGAGAAATAACAACCAAACACAGCGCAACTTTTATTCTGCCTCAGCAATATAAAAAATAGCAACCAATCACAGCGCAGCATTCATTTTACCTCAGCGGTATAATATATAGCAACCAATCACAGCACAGCTTTCATGTTGCCTCAGCAGTATAAGAAATAGCAACCAATCACAGCACAGCTTTTATTTTACCTCAGCATTCTCAATATCCAGCAATTGTCTTGCGAAACGTTCAGCGGATGCATTATTTTGTAGTTGAACACGCATCCCGTTGCTCGTAATGCCTTTTGTTTTTGTGCTTGAGATGGAAATCAAACGATCTTTGTCTGGGGGCATAACTGTCGACGATGCTCGGACGTGCGCCACCTATCGTAGGATAGGTGTACTATGCCAGTAATCTTCGCAGAAGTGTACTCAACAACTTCCCAAAGTTTCATGGCGATTGGATGAATGATGTAGTAATGCATAAAGGACAGACAGACATACATACATTCATTTTTATATATATATAGATGACATCAGGAAGTGAGAGAATTAGATTCCGTTTGTAAAATTTGGACGCTAATTCTTTCGCGCTTAGAATTGAATAATCGAGTTGGGACCCATAAGCGTTTCCTATTTATGGCATAATCAATGCTCGTGCCAAATTTCAAGTTTTTATGACATTGGGAAGCGAGAAAATTAGATTCCGTACGTAAAATTTGGACGCTAATTCTTTTGTGCATAGAATTGAATAATTGAGTTGGGACCTATTAACTTTTCCTATTTATGACATAATCAATGCTCGTGCTAAATTTCAAGTTTCTATGATATTGGGAAGTAAGAAAATTAGATTCCGTACGAAAAATTTGGACGCTAATTCTTTTGCGCTTAGAATTGAATAATCGAGTTGGGACCCATTAGCTTTTTCTATTTATGACATAATCAATGCCTGTGCCAAATTTCATGTTTCTACGACATCGGGAAGTGAGAGAATTAGTGGCAATGATGGAAATCAAACGATCTATGTGGGGGGGGCATAACTGTCGACGACGCTCACACGCGCGCCATTTATCGTAGGATAGATGTACTATGCCTATAATCTTCCCAGGAGTGTACTCAACAACTTCCCAAAGTTTCATAGCAATCGGATGAATGATGTAGTAGCGCATAAAGGACAAACAGACACACACACAGACACACACATACGCATACATTCAATTTTATATATATAGATATATTTTTTTATTTTTATTTTATTTTATTTATATGTATATTACAATATGCAGGAGAGAGATCCTAAATCAGACTTCTCTCCTGTATATTGTTAAATATATATGCAGAAGACAGGTTGGATGTAGAACCTCTGTACTG
Organism: Eleutherodactylus coqui; assembly: GCF_035609145.1. Lineage (NCBI taxonomy): Eukaryota > Metazoa > Chordata > Amphibia > Anura > Eleutherodactylidae > Eleutherodactylus > Eleutherodactylus coqui. The sequence continues at coordinate 72,399,846 of NC_089845.1, forward strand.
TTTTCTGTAATATACATCTGCAGAAGAGAGGACCAATGTGAGATCTCTCTCCTGCATACTGTAATATAGATATGCAGAAAAGAACTCCGATTATGGATCTTTCTTCTGTATAGTATTAGAAACCTGTCAAACCTCACCCAACATGGGAGCTATACAGGGAAATCTCAATGTCAGACACAGTCTGACACTGGAATAGAAAGGGTTAAAAATATTCAAGACAGTAAAAGTTTCTTCAAGTTTTCACTCATCTGCTGGATGGATGAAAACTGATAGATCAGTGGGAATCTGACTGCTGGGACACCTGCAATCTCGAGAACGAGGAACTTGTAACACCCCCTAATTCTCAATGCAGGGATGTTTCTTCCTATCACTGAAGCATTGCAGTGAATGGACCCCTGGGCACACTTGTGTGGCTATGGTTTCATTCCTTTCAATGGCGCTGAAGGAATTAGATGGGCACAGTTAGATGTACCAGCAGATAAATGAAAATGTAAAAAATATTTACTGTCTAGAATAACCCTTTAAAGGGGTTGTCCCGCGCCGAAACGGGTTTTTTTTTTTTTCAATAGCCTCCCCGTTCGGCGCGAGACAAACCCGATGCAGGGGTTTAAAAAAAAAAACGGATAGTACTTACCCGAATCCCCGTGCTCCGGTGACTTCTTACTTACCTTGCGAAGATGGCCGCCGGGATCTTCACCAACGGTGGACCGCAGGTCTTCTCCCATGGTGCACCGTGGGCTCTGTGCGTTCCATTGCCGATTCCAGCCTCCTGATTGGCTGGAATCGGCACACGTGACGGGGCGGAGCTACGAGGAGCAGCTCTCCGGCACGAGCGGCCCCATTCAGAAGGGAGAAGACCGGACTGCGCAAGCGCGTCTAATCGGGCGATTAGACGCTGAAATTAGACGGCTCCATGGAGACGAGGACGCTAGCAACGGAACAGGTAAGTGAATAACTTCTGTATGGCTCATAATTAATGCACGATGTACATTACAAAGTGCATTAATATGGCCATACAGAAGTGCTGAACCCCACTTGCTTTCGCGGGACAACCCCTTTAAGCCATAGGATGCATGCAGAAATACAATATACTGCAATACTGTAGTATTGCAGTATATTGTATAAGCAACCAAATGACTGCTAGTTGAAGTTCCCAATTTAATTATTACAAAAAATACAAAAGTTTCAAAAAACCCTTTTCCCATTTTTAACATAAAAAGAAATTGGTATCACTGAGTCCGTAAAAGGCTGATCTATTAAAATAACTTTTTTTTATCATGCATGGTGAATGCCATCAGAATTTAAAAAATATATACAATGCCAAAATGGAACTTTTTTGCTTACCCAATCTCCAAGAAAAAATATCAAAGATCACAAAATCAAAAGTACTGATAGGAACTACAACCTACCCCACAAAAACAGACACAAAGTTAAGAGGATCAGAAGAGGACAACAGAAAGTAATTTTTATAAGAGGTTTTATTTTTTTAAAGCAGTACAACAAAAATCCTAAATAAATTTGGTATCATCATAATCACACTGAACCAGAAAATAAAGATAACACCATTTTTACCACATGCATGCTGTAAAAACAGGACCCCCAAAAATTGCGCAATTGAGTGCTTTTTACAATTCATTGCACTTGTTTTTAAAAATGTTTTTCAATGCACTTTATGATGCATTAAAAAATACCATGATACCATTAAAAATACAACTCATTCTACAAAAAACAAGCCCTCATATGGCTACATTGGCAGAAAAATTAAATAAAAGTTATGAGAATTTTGAAAGCGTGGAGGAAAAAATGAGGATGGAGAAAATGAAAAATCTCTTGTCCAGAAAGGGTCAAATTCAGTAACACTCAGCCATTTGGGAACAGTCATTTAGTGCAAACAAAGCCCAATGCAATCAAAAGATGTTCTTCTCCAGCAAGAGAGGTCCTATGCTAGTTATATGGGTTGTACAGTAAAATGGTCCTCAGTGTGTTGGTTTCAATACAATCTCCTCTTTTCTACTACACATAGTTAGTATTACTTGCAATCCCGGTCACAGATCTGAAAATGATGGCCTCTGTAGTAGTCCCAAGGTGATCTCACAGTCTCCATCCAGTCCTTTTCTTCCTCCAGCATTGGGTGATGCTCATAACAAAGGGTATATGCCCAACAATGTCTGTTTCCAGCTAGCCCTTCTGAGTAACTACATCACACTCCTGTCTTGCACATTCTCCTGTTAACTTACTATGCCTATTGTTGAGAAATTACCTCTCACTATATAACTAGTTTACCACTAGGACCTTCCAAGCTGATAAAATTAAAAAATACCTTTTATTAAATTACTTAAAAGAAAAGAAGAACAAAACACACACAAACAATCACAAGAGGAGTTATGATGTAAATAGACATCTATAACTGGTAATCAGAAGGATGTTCGAAACGTAAATTTTACGCTCGACTTGTAGAGCAAAAACACTTGCCACTCGTGTAATATGAACAATGACAGATTAGAGTCATACGATAAGACTCTGTTGATGTAAATCATTGGTCATAGTCCAAGTGAAGGTGATTCAGTCTAATAAGAGGACGAATCCCATACTTGGTCAGGTATAACACCGTGCGTCAAAGGATGGAAATGACTAGCACGTGAAAAAATTAGCTCATCAAGAGCGCGTCACCCAACGCGTTTCCCCCACCTAGTGGGTTCTTCAGGGGTTACAGTACGCTAATCCCAACTGATGTGCTGTCACTCCACCACAAGGACTGACATTTGCTGCTCATTTGTATACAGCCGGTCAGGCTGTTCACTTCGCTACCCGTTCATAGAAGCTAGGGTTGCATTGCAGTCACATCCATCAATGGCTGCTGCAACACTTGGCTAAATTTGTGATGCAATTTCTTTATCTTGCTATTGCAATCCAATAGACCATCCTGATGATACAGCTTATGTTTTATAAGCTGTTGAAACGCGTAGATGGTATTGTGCATAAAATTAAGTGATCAGTAGTGTGACTGTATATTGTGGTCACTTACTACTATATGACCAAGTGGGCTAATCAGCTTGTTAATATCCAGTGTCAGGAGTGTTTGTGACGCTATTTAACCAGTCCTGCTCCTGGACACTGATTCCATATGTGCTATTTACACGGGTTTAGCACCGTACAGAAGTCCAATCATTGGGCAATTTGCTGTGGACTAACATCCAGTCCTGTCCTCTGTATTGGTTCTTCTTATAGTCACTTATAACTTATAAATTGGTAGTGGTACCGGGTCTAATTATGACTTTTGGGTGCCACTGTTGGGGTTATAAGTATTTAGTGCATTTTGTTAATAAGCACTAAGCAGCAATTCGCTTGTATGCAGATGGTGAGCAGTATACTTTAACCACCAATCGCATACTAGATGAACGTATACCTTGAACAAGTGATTTGACGAAATCGTGTGGGCTTTATTGAAAGACGATTTTTTGTCTACATTTCACCATAAAGGATACATATCTTACCTTTTGCGTTATCCCCAATGGGATAGATGATATGGTGATAATAGTGTTATCATATCCATTTGAGCATATACTCTGGTATTTACCCCCCAGGTGTATATAGCTTAAAGGTACTATCAGGGTACACTATTAGTGGTTTTTTCTAATAAGACCGGTTCAAGGTATTACATCATTGGTAAAGTGCCTATTGGTCGTGACAGGCACGCTACGTATAAAGAGTCAAAACACGCCCTTTTAATATATGTTACACTTTTAATTTAATTAATAAAGGCTATATTTTATTTCTTAGTTAGTGGTTCCTTCTATAATGTCTTCAATGAAAAAAACAAGTACTGTACAGGCCATTTTTAATCTCACGAGTCTGCTTTAACCCTTAGGTATATGAGCTTCTACAATTTACATAACATTTTATATAAAATGTTGTATTCTGGATCTCAAAATGATGAGATGGTGATTGGGAGAACAGAATATGCTGTGCTAAGATTATCATGATACCATAGGTTTAAAAAAACATTTTTTTAAATACTTTTTGTACAAAACTCATCATAATACAGCGTTTTGATTTCCATCAAATAAGTAACAATTCATTGGAGGATAACGGATACAATGTTTTCCGCCCTTGCTGGTAATGATTGACTTAAAGAACTGAAGCGCGAAAAGAACACAATACTTCTCTAATGAGAGTTCTTGTAAAAGAAAACTTTTCGGCTATAATTTCTGGGCATTGCTTCAAGTACATAAGCAATGCATTTATTTTCTTAGCTCAAGAGACTACAATATTCAAAACAAATTAAGTAGCATCCTTTTCAAGCGGGTGGTGAAAACGCATAGAAGATAAAATGAGACTTGGACCGCTTTCACATGGCCGCCGAGAAAATCGTGCAAGATTTGTGCATTGCGAGGCGCACAAAAATCTTGCGCGAATTTGAACTCTGTTCTTTTGAATGGGGTCATACACATGAGCGATTTTCTTCCCGTATCGCAGTGTAGGGAACAATCTCGGCGTTTCTTATCTTTGGCATTTCCTCAAAACACTTGCATCGCCCATTGTTTTCAATGGGGCCGGCACAGCATCACACAGCGCACGAATGTGATGTGAGGTTTCCCCAGTATAAACAATAGAAAATACACAGCGATTCAACTTTTAACCGCAGTGGAGGATCTCTGCTTCATGCATTACATTGTGTTTCATGGCAAGATATCATACTCACCCGTTTGGACGAAGGGATTCCCCTTTCCTGCTCATATATATATATTTTGTGGACAGATAAAAGGGAAGGTGCTGGACGGGGTGTATATCTCACCCAGACACTTATCCTGGGTGAGGTAGGGATCCAGTCTAAACCTTCCTTGTGGGTCTCAGTGAGCTCCGCTGACAGCCCTGAGCTCATTACTGGGACATAAAAGACTTCAAGGCCATGCAGTCAGGGGCAGAGCCTGCAAGTGAGCGCAACTACTGTAGTTACTGATCGTTGTTTGCTGTGAATCACCCTTGGGTGAGGAAAACCAAAGGTACAGCTGATGCCTTGCCGAAGTACAGTTTATTTTGTGTTCTGTTTTGCCCTGAAGCTCAAGGGCTACCAGCGGCTGCTGTTTATTTGTGTTATCCTGTTTATTGCTGGAAGCAAGAGAAATAAAAACAATTTGAACTTTTATCTAGGCTAAAGTGAGCCTCTGTGAAGTCTCCGACCCCACCCCCTACATTGACATCGCTACTATATATATATATCTTCTCTGTCAAAAATAATCAAACAACTCGAAGGAGTTTTCATTTTGCTGCAAAACTCAGCATGCAGTTACATCTCAGTCAGATATGCAAATGATTACAGTTGTAGTGTGATTAGATGAACGGTCTTGCCACCCTAGGTCTTAAAAGTGGCTCCTCCCTTGGCCTATAAAAAGGCTCTCAGAGGCTCCTTGTCTGTAGTGGACCTCTTTTTCCGCTTGTGTAGAGCTTGTTGACCAATAGGCGTCTCTACGACACAATCAAAGAGATTTCTCCCAGTTAACAGAATTTCAGAGGGAGCGCATTATTGGAATATTGGAGAAGCTGGATGGTTGTATTCATAAATTATGCACTACCTGGGCTATTTTGACCAGGCAGTTAAGAGGTGTTGGGTTCATTGAATGCCTGAGGGCATGTACACAATGCGACAGGGCTCAGGACATCCTCAACAGACCACCTGTAGAGAGGATTATCTGATCATGCAACAAGCACTAGCAGCTCTGACTGTTTCATTGTCCATCATCCAGAGCCAGGAGGCACCATTGTTACAGGCCTATGTATCTGTTGGAACCATTTCCAGGAACTTAGCTTAAGGGAATTTGGTCTTACAATGCCTTTGGCACCCACCATTGCCTCCGTTTACAGTGGTGCCCTGAACAGTGAAACTGGACTGGAAGTGGATTATCTTCAGCAATGAATCCAGATTTAGTTTGGGCACTGATGATGGCTGGCTGTGTTCATGTCTGGAGACCTAGGGGTGAGACCCTCAGTCCAGCCTTTGCTGTGAAGCTGCACACTGCCCCCACTGCAGGTGCGATAGTCTAGGGCACCATTGCATATGACAGTCAGTTACCCCTAGTGGTGGTACAAGGGAAAAAGACAGCTCAGAGATATGTTCAGGAGATCCTGAATCCACATGTGTTACATCTCATGGCAGAGCTTCCAAGAGGCATTTTCCAACAGGATAGTGCTCAGCCACACACAGCAAGAGTGCCACAGGAATGCCTCCACAATATTGCCACCATTCCATGGCCTGCCCGTTTGCCAGATCTATCGCCAATAGAACATGTATGTGATCATATGGGACAGCAACCTCAACAGTCTACAAGTTTGCACAACCTAGAGACTCAGTTACAGCAAATGTGGACTGATATGCCGCAGGATACTATGCAGAAACTGCATGCCTCCATGCCTGCCTGTATCGCATCTTGCATCTTAGCTAGAGAAGCCCCAACAAGGTACTAGAGCCTCCCTTCAAGTGTTCAGTTTTCTGCAATAAAATATCCTTTTGTTCCGATATTGCAATCAACATTACAATCACATATATAAAGTTTAATTTGATTCTGAGAACTCCTTACAGGTGCTTGATTTCTTCTTTTACAATGAGTGAACATATAAAATAGATATCGAGAAATAAAGCTGACATAGGATGTTTGTACATGGATATTGTTGACGGATGACAGCTTCTGTGTGAAAAATCATGGCAATCATATCCATCAACACAATTAGACAAATATATGTCCCATGCTGAACTCAATACTCCCATGCTAATATCACATATCTCAAATAGAATGGGCTTTAAATCTCAGAATACAAGCAGTATGATGCATGTGGAATACAAGGATAAGGAAAAACTATAGAAAATAATGACATAATATTACATAGTATAAATAAAAAATACTTACGAGGTTGAGTGAAAAAATATCTGCATTTTTAAATCAATTTTCAGAAAAGACAAATAAATTATTTTTCAACATAATTTCTCTGCATTTCAGTACACTTTATCCATCTGTCAATGAGCTTTCATAATACTTTATAAGAAAAGTTTTAGGCTGAGTTGTGAGTCACAAAAGCACTGCTGTCTTCATCTCTTAGACTTCTAGAATGGTAGAGTTGGAAGGGACCTTCAGGGTCATCGAGTCCAAACCCCTGCTCAGTGCAGGATTCACTAAATCCTCCCAGACAGATGTCAGTCCAGCCTTTGTTTGAACACTTCCATTGATGGAGAACCCGCCACCTCCCATGGTAACCTGTTCCACTCATTGATCACCCTCACTGTCTAATATCTAATCTGTGTCTCCTCCCTTTCAGTTTCATCCCATTGCTTCTAGTCTTTCCTTGTGCAAATGATAATAGGGCTGATCCCTCTGCACTGTGACAACCCCTCAGATATTTGTAGACAGCTATTAAGTCTCCTCTCAGTCTTCTTTTTTGCAAGCTAAACATTCCCAGATCCTTTAACCGTTCCTCATAGGACATGTTTTTTCCGACCGCTCACCATCTTGGTAACTCTTCTCTTACTTGCTCCAGTTTGTCTTTTTTAAAGTGTGGTGCTCAGAACTGGACACAGTATTCCAGATGAGATATGAATCTTCATCCTTTGAGGGCTTCTTTCAGGGCACCAAACAGGTGATGATAGTCTAATGGGGCAAAATCAGAACTATAAGAAGGATGCTTTAGCACCTCAAAACAAAGTTTTTGGAGAGTGTTGATAGTCTAGACAGCAGTGTGTGGACGTGCATTGTCATGCAAGAATACAACACACTTGGATAGCAGTACTCTGCTTTTTGTTTGAATTTAAGATTTCAGCTCTTCAGTGAGTATTTCACTGTAACAAGCACTGTTGTTTATTGAACTTTTTTCTTGATAATGTTCCAGCTTTATCTTTATGGTTGACACTTGTGTGACCTTCCTTGAAGTTTTCTATCTATTCATACATATTTCTTTACAACAAAACCCTTTGGACATACTGTGCACAAAGGCTTTGATAAACATCAGCAAAAGACAAACCCTCAGATTAAAAAAAAACAATTCACTGCACGCTGCTCTTCTTTCATGCAAATCACAAGTAGGACAGCAAGTTTTTCTTGAACTGCAGTCACAAATTAACTGTCACAATACATTCAAACCTGCACAGCGGTGACTGAGAAGACAGCGACCTAAAATGAAAATCATTGGTAAGATAATGTGGCCAACAGGAGTTTCAATATAACTTGAGTGCGGATAATTTTTGATTCACCCTTGTATATACCAACATAATATTTTTAAAAACCTATTCTTAATATATAGTCCCATCGAGATGGAGGCTTAGAATAGGCTACAGTCCAAGCCAAAAGTATCCAAAGATGAATACTGCATAAGAATGTCTGTTAGAAACAGTTCATCTTAAGAACCCAATGAGGCAAAGAAAAATGATGATTCCCAAACACATATGGTAGATCCAATCATAAAAAAAAACAAGAAACAAAACAAGGCTCACAGAGAAGGCTATCCCGATTCATAAAGGAGTCAATAATTCTCCCAAAAAAATTTTCAGGTTGCACAACAACCAGAACAAATGCCTTGCACTTAGTTTTTCTCATTGCTGTATCCATATCTTATAGATACATCCATCATTACCTTAGCTCTAATTTGGCCAAGGGCTGCAATTTCTCTTAAAAATAATTTCAAATCAAAATTAGCAAAGCCTGCAATTCGCATCCATTGGGTTACCACAATGTACACATATAGGGCAGAGAGCTCATGACAAAATGTCACAAAATCATGTTGTTTTGAAAAGTTTATTATCTTGAAACACACATATCTGAAGCTATCCTGCCAGGAGCACAGATAAGGAAGGACACCACCTATCTATCTATCTATCTATCTATCTATCTATCTATCTATCTATCTATCTATCTATCTATCTATCTATCTATCTCATATATTTCAATTTTAAACCCGATAAATAAGAAGTAATGGTTGCCCTATAGAAAGACACCGAAAGCTACGTGTTCTTGGAAAGAAAACTTTGTTCTAGTTGTTTAGAGTTTCTTCACCCTTTAAATAGGTCAGGTTTTTATGGCAATACCTGCCTGGATGTAATAATTATTCAGTCAATTAGGCTAATGCATGTGTGTATACTTGGGATTATTTTACAGTTATCATTCATCTCTTGAAGTAGAAATCATTGAAGTGGCAAACTGGCAGTAATTGGCTGTGCTTACTTTGACACTGGTAGCAGCAATTTGGACCTTAAAATGTTTAATGTTAAAAAGTTATACACTGTATGGAAGAAATAAATAGAGCACATCATTAAAAGGCTATTTCTACAGTTTCATACTGATCATCATACACTCTACCCTTCCACATATAATTATGTCAGCACGCTAATGGATTCTATTCAATATTGGAGTCCAAATAAAAGTTAAATGACCATAAAAAGCTAAACCCCATAAAATCACAAAGTTGATTAAATAAATATGTACAGGGGTCTGTATATATGTGGTAGAGATGAGAAATTAATATTTATGAAGCATACCTGTTGTTTTAGCCGGCTTTTCAGAATCAGCTGTCATGTGTGTACATAAGGGAAGAAACTCATTGTATCATGTATGTATCCCCACTTTTACCCTCTCCAGGCACCCTTTCTAAGGCTAGTTTCACATTAACTGAATCTGGACGTATTTGTGCCACACGTTTCATCTTGACAATGGGCATTCTGCAGACTATATTGGTGGTTACAGTACAATTAAATATAGTGACTCTGTGACATCTTCTATGATTGGATTAATTGCCTTTCCATTTCTTCTGCATCTGACCCAGACTGCGATGATGATTTCTATTGATTGCATCTGATACATCTTTGGCCCATTGCTTCTGCAACCATTTCAAGTGTCTATAGTAATGCAATAAAGGCAGTATCCAAAAAGATACAAATAGAATAGCACTCCCCCCTCCCTCTTCAAATCACAGGTCCCACAAGAGTAAAATAGATAAGACACTAAGGTCCCACTGTACCAGGTGCTCTGCAGGCCAATCAGTACATACAATACTGCAATCCAATACTGTGGAGGAACATGGTTGTGACTGCTTCCCATGGCCCCCTATCCCATACAGACTGCTCACCATGGTCCTTTGTTTCTTACAAACTGCTCCAAATGACCCCCCTCTCAGAGACTGCTTCTCATGACCTCATCACACTACTAGATTGCTGCCCATGACCCTTTCTCTCTCACAGACTGTTCCTCGTGACCCTTTCTCTGTCACAGACTGCTCACCATGGCTCCCTGTCTCTTATAGACTGCTCTCCATGGCCCCTCCCCTTTTACGGATTGCTCCACATGGCCCAGTCCTTTCTCATAGACAGCTCTACATGGCCCTATGTCCCCTGCAGACTGTTCCTCATGCCCCCTCCCCTCTCACAGACTGCTTACCATGGCTTCCTTTATTTTATGAACTAAGATCATGGCCCACTCTCTGAAACAGACTCCACCCCATGGTTACCCTCTTTCCTTCCAAATGGAACTCCATGGTCTCATCTTTCATATAGTACTTCCAATGCCTCCATCTCTCACACACTGCTCCTCATTGCCCACTTCTCTCAGAGTATTCTTCTTGACCATCTCATCTTTCACAGACTGATCCACATACTGCTCTCCATGCCTTCTCCTCTCTCACAGACTGATCCTTATGCCTCCTCTCTCAAAGCTTGCCCCCCCCCCCCCCAAGACCACTTGTTGTCAGTTCCCTCAACAAGTTTCTGTAAGGAAGGACCAGCAGCTGTATCCTCTTCCGCTGCAGTTTTTTTTCCTTCAGTAGGGATGCATTGACGGCAACCCCCTGGTCCACCCTGGTCCACCTGGTCCACCCTGGTCCACCCTCAAACTCACCTCTGCAGGACCTTTGTCATGCGAATGCTATACTGATAACGCTGTGATTTATTGAAAATTGCTACAAAACCACTGTGGTTTTTATACAAAGACAAATATAGACAACAGAGAGCTCTGATGCCCCCTGGCAGCCAAAAGAAGTACCAGGGCAGTGTCCTGCTTCCAGTACACCCATATTACTTCTCATATATATATATATGTCAAACACTTACTTAAAGGCGTTGTCCACATTGCAGCTGCACAGGTTAATTCAGGAAAACCTAGCTACATCTCTGTCTTCAATATCAGCTACACATTTTCCTTTGAGGTGTCTTTTAACCCAAGCAAATTTAATATAAAAAAGCCTTCAGGATTTTTCTTGCACCACACTTTGACCCCTTTGCGTGACCTTTGGTGGATGATTTTGCTCTCATTAGACTTGTGACATCCTCACCACCGCACCGCCATAAAATCCTAAAATTTGAGTTTGATACATTGAGAGACTTGTCAGGCCAGGTCAAAGTTCTTATGTTAAGTCTAGCGGCCGTCTTGTGCTTCAGCCAACAGCGCCACTAAGGAGAGCAAAGCGTTACTAAGCGATGTTCATGTCAAGTGCTTACCAGTTTGACTGTTGCCAATTCCCCCAAATGTGGAAGACCAAGCTGTGGACAGCGAATAGTTCAAACTGAATCTTCGGTTCGGCAGTTCTTAAAACTTTTACAATCATTTTACTAAATATGTTATGTTCACGTAGCAAACAGTAGGTCAATCTAGTAAAGAAAAAACTCGCACAGAGCAAGATCAGGTGAATATGGAGGGGGAGACAATGGTGCCATACCGTTTTTCATCAAAAATTGCTTAAAGGGAACCTGTTAGGGGAGGTGACAGGGAGTCGGGTGATGTATTTTTTATACTCATCTCCTCCGGCAATCAAGCGATGCTCCCTTTGTAGTCAGCATGTGGCACGAAGCAGGCTGTAATCATTAATGAAAGGGGAAGGCAGAAATCAGAAGCTGCACGGCCACGTAGGCATGCTTAGAGGAAATAGCGCTCAGTGACACCCCCTTGGTCTTGCTGGAGTGATGCACACTGTGCAGTCATGCCAGTCACACACCTCAAAAGCTGGCAGTGACTTCAAATTTAGTCAACAGTTCTTTGTGTAACTTTCTGACTTCAGTTTTGTCTTCAGTAAGCTAAAAGCTCAATCAGGTTAGGATCAGATGAAGAACATTTCATTTCTTTGCCTTAAGAAGCCTTTGGGTTCCTTTTATAGAATATCTTTTTTTACCATTATTCGTTTACACTGTGAAGTGTCATTCTATCAGTTTTGCAGCATTTCAAAGAATCTGGGCAGAGAGTATAGTTCTATACTGATGCCATAACACTACCTTTATCATAATTTGACAGATGATGTGATCTGGGTTTAAGCAATTGAAATGGATTTGGAGCAGTGGGAAGGGTTAGTACAGTTAAAGCTGGCAGAACAGTTAATAGAGATACACATAATAAAAAATAACCAAAAACTGCTAAACTGCATGGTGACTAATGCTAGACGTCTGACCAATAAGGTTAATGAACTGGAAGTGATAATGCCAAAGGACAGCTATGACAAAATGGGTTAACAGACTGGCTGGATGAAAGCTGTGACTGGCCGGTTAATTTACAGGGTTATCATTTTTCAGAAGGGACTATGAAAAAAACTAAAAGGAGATGGGGTTTGCCTTTATGTAAAGTCCGGTTTAAAACCGACACCAAGTGAAGATACTTGTGAAGGAAATGAAGAAGTGGAGTCTCTATGGGTAGAAATACATGGAGGAAAAAACAATAATAAAATCCTCATAGGAGTTTGCTGTGGGCCACCATATATTACTTAAGCCACTGAAAATCTATTATTAAGACAAATAGATGAAGCAGCAAATCTTATGAGGGTCTTTAACTATCCAGATATAAACTGGGAAACTGAAATCTGCAGATCTTATAAAGGAAATGAGTTTCTGCCAATAACTAATGATAATTACTTGTACAGGACCCAACTAGAAGCATGACCATTTTGAATGTAATATTAACCAAGAATACCTGACAAACTAACATGCATGCAGTGCTTTTACTCAGGTCCAAAAGCCAGTTGGAAAGCAAACAGATCCCATTATAGTTAATGGGGTCCGTCGAGTGCTGCTGGGTTTCCTCTAGAGACGGAACTGTTTGACTGCGGGGATTCCCCTCTCCTGTTTCCTAAACAGAGTAAGGCCTCGGTCAGACGGGCGATTTTTGGTGCGATCTGCGCATGCGATCGCCGTTTTTCTAGAACCATTGCTTTGCAATGGCATCGGACACATGAGCGCTTTTTATGCGCTCGTCCGATTTATTATAGAACAGAAATCGCAGATCGCGCCTATCTGCGATTCCTGTTCTTCTCTATATGCGCTCAATGGGGCCGACGGCAGCAGCGCCGGCCCCATTGAGAACATATACTAGACAAATCATTCTCCTCTGCCACAGCTGTAACAGCTGTGGCAGAGAAGAATGATGTTTGCCCATTGAATTCAATGGAGCCGGCAATACAGCCGGCTCCATTGAAAGCAATGGGCTGCGGGCGATCTCAGGATGAATTTTTGGGAAGAGCTTAAAAATATAAGCCCTTCCCTGAAAATCATCCAAAACTGTGTAAAAAGTAAAAAAATATATATACTCACCTTGTCCCGGGAGACGGAGTTCAGCCGCGGCCGGCCGGCAGTTCTCCTGAACTGCTGTAAGCAGTATTCAGCAGCCGGGGATTTAAAATCCCCGCCTGCTGAATGAGCTGCCTGTGATTGGTCACAACCCTCACCAATCAGAGGCAGCTCTCACTCACCCATTCATGAATTCATGAATGGGTGAGTGAGTGCTGCCTCTGATTGGCTCAGTGCAGGGACCAATCAGGGGCAGCTCTCAGCTGAATGACAGCTGAGAGCTGCCCCTGATTGGTGATGGCTGTGACCAATCAGAGGCAGCTCATTCAGCAGGCGGGGATTTTAAATCCCCGGCTGCTGAATACTACTCACAGCAGTTCAGGAGAACTGCCGGCCGGCCGCGGCTGAATTCTGGCTGCAGGAAAAAGGTAAGCATATTTTTTTTTTTTACTTTTTACACAGTTTTGGATGATTTTCAGGGAAGGGCTTATATTTTTAAGCCCTTCCCGAAAATTCATCCTGATATCGCCCACAGCCCATTGCTTTCAATGGAGCCGGCTGTATTGCCGGCTCCATTGAATTCAATGCGCTGGACAGCACTGCACTGCTCTGGCCCGTTTCTAATGAAACGCGGCTAGGAGCAGATTTTTCGGTCAATTTTTCGGCCCCGGTCACGCGATTTGCGGATGCGCATCCGTCATGCGATCCGCAAATCGCGGGAAAAAACGCCCGTGTGACCAATGCCTAAGAGAGCGGAACCCTGAGCGCACATGTGAAACTGCCCAAATCTAGGAAGAAATGCAGAACCGCAATAAAAACATTAAAATAGACAATCTAACTGGTCCTTATGGCATACAATCCAGGTTCTAAGGTAATTAAGTACTGTGATAGACAGACTGTTTTTTCTTATATTTAAGGACTCTATAGTGACAAGTGTTCTACTTAATTGGCGCATTACAAATGTGGTGCCAATATTCAAAAAGGGATCAAAAAGCAAACTTGAAACTATAGGCTAATAAATGTAACTTCTATTTGGCATAAAATGTTTGAGGGGTTTCTAAGAGATGCTATCCTGGAAAAGCTCAATCAAAACAGCTGTATAACTCCATATCAGCATGGGTTTATGAGGGGTTGCTCCTTTCAAACCAATGTGATCAGCTTTTACTAGGAGGTAAGTTCTAGATTAGGCCAGGAAGAGTCATTGGATTTTGACTTTTCCAAAGCGTTTGATACTGAGCCGCATAAAAGGTTGGAATATAAAATAAGAATGCTTGGTCTGGGTGATAATGTGTTAGTGGGTAAGTAACTGGTCAGTGATAGAAGGCGGAGGGTGGTTATTAGCCCCTTAATGACGCACCCCTTTTTTTTTTCCATTTTCGTTTTTTCCTCCCCCCTTTAAAAAAATCGTAACTCCTTTATTTATCCATCGACGTCGCTATATGAGGGCTTGTTTTTTGCGGGACGAGTTGTATTTTTCAATGGTGCTATTTAAAGTACAATATAATGTACTGAAAAACTTTTAAAAAATTATAAGTGGAGTAAAATGAAAAGAAAACGACATTTTGCCATCTTTTAGTGCCTCTTGTTTCTACGGTGCACAAACAGCAACAAAAACGACATGATAACTTTATTCTGTGGGTCGGTATGATTACTACAATACCAAACTTGTATCGTTTTTTTTTTTTCAAAGACATTAAATTTTTTTCAATTATTTTCTGCCGTCATTTTGTGCGTGCGATAACTTTTTTATTTTTCTGTCGACGTAGTTGAGCAGGGTCTCATTTTTTGCATAATGTACGGTAGTTTCTTATAGTACCAATTTGGAATACATACGACTTTCTGATCGCTTTTTATTGCGTTTTTTCTGGGAGACAGAGTAACTAAAAAAATGCATTTCTGACGCTTTTTTTTTTTTTTTTGGACAACGTTCACCGTGTGGGAAAAATAATGCACTACTTTGATAGTTCGGACTTTTACGGACGTGGCGATACCAAATACATATTTTTAATTTGTTATTTAGATTTTTTAATAATAGATATGGCAAAAGGGAGTGATTTAAAGTTTTACAACTTTTTTTTTCAATTAAAAAACACTTTATTGATTTTTTTTTTACATTACCTTGAAGTCCCCCTGGGGGACTTTAGCATGCGATACTTTGATCACTCCTGCAGTATGACTTAATGCTATAGTATTACGTCATACTGCTTTTTGACAAGCAGTCTATCAAGCTGCCCCACGGGGATGGCTTGATAGGCAGTCTGTTAAGGCAGCCCTGGGGCCTTTCATTAGGCCCCCGGCTGCCATGACACCTGCACGGCTCCCCCGATCTCTCCGCGGGGGGGGGCGTGCGGGACCCTCGAACATCTTTCCTGGGATTTAAATGCCGCTGTCAGAATTGACAGCGGCATTTAAATGGTTAATAGCCACGATCGGCTATTGCCCGCGGGTGTCAGCTGTTATAAACAGCTGACGCCCGCACTGTATGAAGAAAGGTTGCCACGCAACCTCTCTTTATACATACCCCGACGCTCCATGACGTACCGGTACGTCATTGGTCGTGAAGGGGTTAATGGTACATAATCTCATTGGGTCACCGTTACTAGTGAGATACCACAGGGGGCAGGCAGTATTGGGCCCTACCCTTTTTAATATATTTATTAACGATTTTGTGGAGGGATTGAACAGTAAAATATCAATATTTGCAGATGATACAAAACTATGTAAAGTAATTAAAGTAAGAGAGGACAGAATGTGGTTGCAAATAGATCTGGATAAACTGCGGTCCTAGGCAGAAAAGTGGCAAATGAGGTTTACCATAATAAATGTAAGGTTATGCACATAGGCAGAACCTTACATTTACCAGTGTTAAACCTTACATTTATGTCAAAAAAGGGAAGT
This sequence comes from Eleutherodactylus coqui, assembly GCF_035609145.1. NCBI lineage: Eukaryota > Metazoa > Chordata > Amphibia > Anura > Eleutherodactylidae > Eleutherodactylus > Eleutherodactylus coqui. Next base: position 72,416,260 of record NC_089845.1, read on the forward strand.
ATAAACAGACAAAAAAAATCAGCTATATACTAACTGATTAGAGTCGAGCGAACGTACTCTTCCGAGCTTGATGCTCGTTCGAGTATTAGCATACTTGGTGGTGCTCGCTACTCGAGTGAGCATCACGCCGTGTTTGACCCCGCCCCAGTTTGGCCCCTCCCCGACGCTCACGTGCATGATTTTACCCCCCCCCCCCCCGCGCGCGCGCTCACTGCGACTCTGCGCACGTCAATGGTAGTTTGTGGCTGGCTTGGCGCAGGAGAGAGAGAGAGACCACAGGAAAAAAAAAAGGGTCCGCAACCGGCAGGTCCCATACAAAAATGCTTGAGTCTCCCATTGAAGTCAATGGAGTTCATTACTCGAATACAGCTCTCGAATTTTACGAAAAGCTCGACTCGAATAAAGAGGACCCGAGCATTTTGGTGCTCGCTCATCTCTATCACTGATATATTGATACAAGAGGGTAGGTAAAAACACCAGAACTCTCAACATGCAGACAGACAAACTGCTAAATGGAGCAGCAAATAGCACAGTTGGGAGGCACTGATGAACAGCCACTCACACGGTTTCCTTATATTATGGGGGGTGGCTGCTTCGTAACATTCTTGCATTTAAAAAAAACATATACAGGGCTCCCCCATCGTTCAAAACTGCACTGCATGTTACTATTAGGCCTCCTTCCCACGAGCGTGACGGGCTCCGCAGCGTAATATTCCGCTGTGAAGCCCGTCACGGCGCCCCCCAGAGCCCCTATACTTACCTGCGGGAGATAGCGTGAAATCGCTTCCCCGCCCACCACCGCCGCGTCACCGCTCGTCACCGCTCGTCACCGCCCACCGCTCTCGCGTCACCAGCCGTGTCACGTGACGCGGCCGGACCGCGTCATTTGGCGTCATATGACGCTCGGCGGTGGGCGGGAAAGCGTTTTTTCACGCTATCTCCCGCTGGTTACAGCGGGAGATAGCGTGAATGGACGGCTTCCATTGACTGCAATGGAAGCCGTCAGTGCGTACAGCCCGTCCTCACCCGCAGAAAATAGAGCATGCTGCGGGTGAGGACGGGAGAAATCGCGGTGCGTAATTCCGCGGTGGAATTACGCATCGTGAGCATGGAGCTATTAGGTTCAATAGAACCTAATAGCTGCGTGCAACGCAGCGGATTTTCGCCGCGAATTACGCGGCGGAAATCCGTTCGTGGGAAGGAGGCCTTACCCTGTGTATTTTGGCCAAAATATTAACCAATACCTTGTATTTATTAGTATTTATCAGAAACATACAGTGTGGCTGTTAACACTGGTGGAGCCCAGGGTGCCGGTGCCAGTGTGGTTCACTAATGAGGTGCAGGGCAGCCTGCTGGATTGCAATATGGCATCATTAATAGGTTGTAAGCCTGCATGGTGCACTACAAGTACCACGTGGGTTGGCAAACTGTATATGCTTTTTTATGCACAAATAGCACTAAGCAGCCCCCCCCCCCCCTCAATATAAGGAAGGTGTGTGAGTGGTTGTTCAGCAGTGTCTTGCACCTGTGCTTTGGCTCCACCATACAGCAGTTTGGCTGTCTGCATGTTTCGGATGTGGTGTTTATACGTGCCCTCTTATATAACTTGGGTATGACTCACATGCATATACACATACGATGGGCACATCTTTGGTGACACGGATCATGTGATAGTGGAAATCTGTGCCTTACTGGTTGGAAGTGATTCTGCAAGAAGTGGTGCAACTCAAGACTTTGGTAAACTCAAAGCAGAGATCCTGGCTCATTTAGGTGTGACTCTGGCCATGACAACCCAGAGAGTACACTGATGGACTTACCAACCAAATTAACCACCATGTTCTCAGATGTTCAATCTCGTGCATCCTGACCCAAAAATGGCTACAACCAGAGGTTTTGCCAGTGTCTTAGGTAGTGCAGCATGTTCAGTGATTTCTTGATTTAGTGCTATTTGGTTATCCCTCCATAGGTCTCCTGAGGAGTCTGTGGGTATGATGGAACATGTTGGGACCTGTTATAACTCTTTGGGACCTTTTTGGGGCGAATTGTACACTTGTGCCCCCTTTCTTTTGGACCTTTCTTATAGAATCGTAAAAGGGTTTTGTTTGCACTCAGGGATTCCGCAGAGCCATACATTTGAGGGTGATTGCCCCACTTAATGTACAATAGGGTGATACAGACATTAGGGTCAAATAGGCACAGCTTATTGATTGGTCCCTTATCCATTCTTTCACCACTCTTTCAGCACTATTGATGTGTAATTAGTACCCTGCCACGATTGGGTACTTCTACATCATTCACGTACCGCATAATTACCTAAAGAGAGCACTCTCTTTCAGCACTATTGACATGTAATTAGTACCCTGCCATGATTGGGTACTTCTACATCATTCACGTACCGCATAATTACATAAAGACTAAATACCCATCATTCTATTCTGGTTTGGGTATATATCTTGATATTCATGGGACTTGATTTTTGGTCCAACTATTACGTAAAATCCTCTATCACCCATCTCTAATAGCGGTACCTTTAAGACTCGTATATATACAATTACGACGTCTCAAGAACATCTTCAAGGGAATAAACCACACCGGAGCAATTTCCTTGAACTTCATAGGAGACGCGCTACCTTATACGACCAATCAACCAGGGTCGATCTCTTTTTTATTCTTTACGTTTCTGTATCGTTTGATGTCTGTGAGTGTTATATGTGAGCCCACGTTTTTAATATTTATCTAATAAAAGTCATTAAGTTTTATTATCTATATCTGTGAAGGGCAAAGCAGAGATCCTGGCTCATTTAGGTGTGACTCTGGCCGTGACAACCCAGAGAGTACACTGATGGACTTACCAATCAAATTAACCACCATGTTCTCAGATGTTCAATCTTGTGCATCCTGACCCAAAAATGGCTACAACCAGAGGTTTTGTCAGTGTCTTAGGTAGTGCAGCGTGTTCAGTGATTTCTTGATTTAGTGCTATTTGGTTATCCCTCCATAGGTCTCCTGAGGAGTCTGTGGGTATGATGGAACATGTTGGGACCTTTTTGGGGCGAATTGTACACTTGTGCCCCCTTTCTTTTGGACCTTTCTTATAGAATCATAAAAGGGTTTGTTTGCACTCAGGGATTCCGCAAAGCCATACATTTCAGGGTGATTGCCCCACTTACTGTACAATAGGGTGATACAGACATATTAGGGTCAAATAGGCACAGCTTATTGATTGGTCCCTTATCCATTCTTTCACCCCACATATGAAGATTCCTGGTGGCAAATACTATGGCATTTGGTAAATTGTGTCCAGGGACATGGGCAGTTCTACAGGAGTAGTAAGACGATTTTGACTTGCTATCACTGATTTCTATTTTGCTACAGTGAATATACGTTTGGTGGTTATGGCATTTGTTTGCCAGTATGTTGACAGTCCTAGTATGTCTCCAGCAGGTAGAGAGGGTTCTGCTGTGCACTAGCAAGTGCCAGACAGGCAAGGCATTTTTTGTTCCTGCTGTATTCTGTTTTAATTGCAAATGTGCTAATGAAGTTGGCCATGTGTCAGTTTTAAACTTAAGGGCCATTTGCAAGTAACGATTATCGCTCAAAATTCATTCAAACGACCGGAAATGAGTGATAATCATTACATGTAGACACTGCCATCGTGCACTTTTCATCCAAACGATGATTTTAAGGTTCACATAAAATCCATCGTTGAGGTGCAGAAAGATAAAGTATCTCTCAACAGACTGTATGCTGTGTTTTCCGCAGGAGGAGGGAGATTACATTGTATTCTGCCAGCAGCCCCAGGGAGAACAATGCAGCTTTTTGCACAGCAGGGCGTGTGATTACATGCAAATGAAGATCATAAAAAAAGATATCTAAAACTTTCAATCTTTCACTTTTTTGAAAGATTATCTTGGCATGTAAATAGGCCTTTACTCTTACTCTTAGCTGCTAACTTTGTATTTGGTGAAAGAGATATGTTTCATTTGACCCCAACAAAGACAATCCCAAGCTAATCCCCTTGCATTTCATTATAGACAATTATATGCCTACTTCCTCATCGGTGCTCTTGATTTGGCTAGATGTTTTTAAGGGGTTTGAATTAAATTATCCAATCATTCACTTTAGTTCTCCTCCGTAGTCTTCCAGGCCTTTTGGCGTTGTTGAGCTAGCCAGTGCAATCCTTCCTTTTAGGAATGTACAACAAATAGGTGATTTGGCCACTCCTAAAGTTTCTGCTAAAAAGTTTCTTTTGTTTGTGTTTTTTTCACCTATTTGCATGTTGTACAATGTACATACATGCCAAGAACAGCTACCAAATGCAGTTTCCACATTTGGAAAAAATCCAGACCCTTTAGCTCCCTAATTTTCCTTGAAAGAATGAAGTCACAAGCTATACCAGGTCATAAAATTGCTAATGGCTGCTATTACATGAACACTAGTGACTGCTGCGTTTTCCGACAATTGCCAGGCTGTACTTGCAAGCGCAGGTGCAGCCCAGCAATTAGTGCTATTACACAAGCATTAATAGTGTTCATGTAACAGCAGTCTATCGGTCAACCATGCAATTACTTGTCTTAAAACTCTTATTGATATTTTTGTTTCAAATCCACTGTGGTGGTGTATAGACATTAAATTATGAAAATTATGTTGATCAAATTCCCTGTTTTCCCTAAAATAAGACAGTGTCTTATATTATTTTTTGCTCCAAAAGATTTCACTTTTTTACATCTATAGCTGCCTGGACACTATTTAAATTTACTTTTTTAATTAATTGTAACTAGGGCTTAATTTAGGAGCAAGACTTATATTTCAAGATTCTAAAAAATCTTGAAAAAACATTCTACACCTTCAAAAATCCTAAAAAGCATGCTAGGGCTTATTTTTGGGGTAGGTCTTATTTTCTGGGAAACAGGGTACTTCTGGACAGTGGCAAATTAATATGAAAGTTCAATATACTTATATCATTGTGGCATTTAAGAACATGTTTAAAATTCTTGTATTGGTTCAAATACAAATCATACATTCTTGCTACCTGAATATGTTAATTCTCCTGGGAGTTGCAGCTTTTACTTATACTGTACTTGTCTCTTTTGTTATTGTAGGGGTCCCAGTGGTGGCGTTCCTGGTAATCTAAAATGTAGCACCTATTCTGTTTAGAACTGCCTTTGGCGTCTTGTGGTTACTTGCATTATGAGTATGTTTTCAGCTCTTATTGTTTGTTGGTGCACTAAGTATTCCGTGCCTTCATTATGTATGCTAATATTCTTTGCAGCAGGCCGAACAAGAGTGAAGGAGCTCAATTACTTCTTCAAATTAGAATAATCTTGTCTAAAAGCAGCCTAACTGTAGGTCAAAAGAGTTTCTTACAGATTAAAATAAAGTATTAGCCAGAAATAATGAAAATGGGACAGTGCCCAGCTAAAGCCTATACAATAACAATTTCATATAGATAATAATCTAAATATTTATAACATGTGTATAATAGAAAGCTTCATATACAAAAAAAATGTGTATATATATATATATATATACACATTTTTTATATATATATATATATATATAAAGGAGCAGAGCCATGACATGATTAACTGACATTCCAAACAACAGTATAGTAGAATGAGCTTGGGGAGTAAATCCTTAGTTAGTCCACAGATAAGGGTGTGAGAGTTTTGCAGTATCTAAAGTGGTATTAATTCAAGGACCATAATTCTTGTAGTGTTATTGAGCAGTATGTCGGAAAATTAGGACTAAAAGAGCTCTTTCATAACAAAGAGGAAATAGATTTTTGAAGCAGCCACACACAGGAAAAACTAAGGCTGGGTTCACACAGGGCGGATTTGCCGCGGAAAAATCAGTCCGGAATTTCACCACGGCAAATCCGCCTGCGGACGCTAATCCCGGGATTTGCCAGCCATGTGAACGAGATTTCTCAGAAATCTCGTCCACACGGGACGGCAAATCCACCGCGGCAAAGCTGGCAGAAGCCGGCACTGCAGCGCTGATTAGCCGGCCGCAGCATGCTCATTCTTTTTCTTCCTCCGCTGCGGCCGCGCTCTCCTCTATGCGGCCAAACCACGAGATTTCCGCCAGGATTCTGCTGTGTGGGAACACAGGGTAAGGGACTAGAAGAAGTCAGATTAGACACCACCTGGCCACAATATTTGGACTTAGATATTGTGTTTTAGTTTGTGGCCACGGCTACCAGCTTACCCCATCTGGCAGCAATGACTTGTTTCCAGCACTCCTCCTCCGCAAGATAAACCAGTTCACTGATAGTGGCCCAGGAGGCTCTCATTCACCTATCTCTGAAAAGCCAGTGTGCACCTAAGAAATTCTTATTTCTGATTTCATTCCCATTTCCGCTCCTGACGCTGGCTCATTATACTGACCATGCTTCTGACAGCTGCTTGCATTTGTTAATGCAAACAAAACTATTTGCTATTAGAGATGAGCGAACGTACTCGTAATGAGTACTTACGCACCCGAGTACCGCCATTTTCGAGTACTTCAGTACTCGCGCGTAAAGATTCGGGGGGCGCCGGGGGGCGGGGAGAGGCGCGGCGGTGCGGGGGGTAGCAGCGGGGAACAGGGGGGAGCCCTCTCTCTCTCCCTCTCCCCCCCACTCCCCGCTGCAACCCCCCGCACCGCCATGGCGCCCCCCGAATTTTTTCACCCGAGTACGGAAGTACTCGAAAATCGCGGTATTCGGGCGAAAAAGGGGCGGGGACGAGCACGTTCGCTCATCTCTATTTGCTATACAATATGCTTTTGGGGTCCAAATTCTTAGTTAGAGGATAAGCTGGACAGACAAATTTTAGCAGAAAGAATGTAGCAGATTTTGGAACTATGGAAATATTTTAATTGTGAGGGTTTCATTACTTTAAGGGCTCTTACCCACTTGCATTTTTTTAACGCTGCCTAATCGCTGTGTTTTTTAAATGCGATTGTCAATGGGACTTTCTAATGTTAAAAACGCATATAAAGTTTGTGCTTTGTGATTTTTTTGTGATGCGTTTTTCACATTAGAAAGTCCCATTGACAATTGTGTTAAAAAAACGCAGCGATAACACAGCATTAAAAAAAAAAACGTAAGTGGTTAGGAGCCCTAAAAGTGGAAAAACTATAATAAGGCAAAACAATGCATAAAAATCTATCTATATTCGAAATATAATATCCCTTAAACCAATTTATTATTATTCTGATTCTATTTGCAATGCCGTTATCAGATTTGTCAAGTTCAAAAATTTCTTTATCTGCCCAGCTTTTCCTGACAGCCCAAGATTTGTCTTTCAGCGTTCTGTATCTCAGAGCCTTTTTTCTCTTACCCCCTCATTTGCTGAGGAGAGGGTCGACCCATTGCATACCCTTACATCATCTAGCCCCACCCCTTTGATTCTGCCCAATTCTAAATCACACGTTCAGACACCTTGTAAATTACCTTCTTATATTTTTCCCATTCAACTTCCTTTTGCTTTTTCTCAAAAGCACAAACACATACCTTCTCATTACTGCATTAAATCTCCCATACGTGTTTTTTCCTCCTACTACTGCAATATCTCCCCATATGCTGATACTGCATTAAATTACATCTTTTACATACTAATGACAGTTCCACCATATAAATCCAGCATTAGACATCTCTGTTATTGTGCACACAATCAAAATACTGCAGAGTTCTAAAACCACAATTCATCGGAATTTCAATTTCAATTCAAAACCTGCAATTCATCCAAAATGCTGCACATGGTTTCCTTCTCTGCAAGCAAGCAGTTTTTAGTTTTTTCACAACGATGCCCTTACCCCTCTTTTTTTCTGACTTTGAGCACATAACATGGCTCTCTTATCTCTCTTTCTAAGGCCGCCTGCAGACGAGCGGGTCGGATCCGGCGGCGAGAATTCTCACCGCGGGACCCGACCCGAGCGCCTGCAGAGACGAGCGCGTACTCACCCGCGCCCAGTAGCCTCAGCTCTTTCATGTGCCGGCTGCCAGGCAGCCGGCGCATGCGCAGACCGGAGCCGGCGGCCGGGTGAGTGACGTTTCTGTGAGGACATGCCGCGGTTTGCTTGCCGCGCGAGATTTCGCGCGGCCAAACCACGGCCGTCTGCATAGGAGTGCGTATTGTAATGCACTCCTATGCAGGCTTTCAGTGGCGGACATCCCACAGGAAATCCCGCCGCGGGATTTCTGCCCGTGTGCAGGCGGCCTACAGCTATGGCTTTTTACCTGTTTTTCCAGCTAATAGCTATATTAGCACTATTGCATACCCGTACTTTAAATATTGCAAAAGATATTAGAGAGCAGACAGAATCTTTAAACAACTTCAAATGTTAATTATTAGTAACTAAAGAGGTATATCCCTCTGAATTTCCAAGCAGAAATATGATTAGCATATGGTGAGACTGAACAGGCCGTAAATTATGCTTGCATGTCCAAAATGGCGCATTGCTAAAAGGTATTGTCAGCATATAGTCAGGATTCTCTGTGTTACATTTGTCATTTAAACCCCATCTTGTCACCTCCTCTGCCACCTTTTTTTTCTCTCTCCGACACAATTTGTTCACCAGTCTTTTGGGCCCGTTCAACACATTACTAAGTATACCACCCATAGCCTTACCTAAGACTGGTCTGGCTTGTCACCACTTTACACCCAGACAAGCCGTTACAAACCCTCCCTTTGATTAGAGAAGCCCCCTGAAATTGTTTTTTTTTCCTCACGTTATAGATTTTTACCTAAGAAAGACTCCTTTATTTTTTCTTTCCCCTTAACAGTCTGTCAAGCTCCCTGTGACTGGTAAAAACTAGAGATGAGCGAGCAGCAAAATGCTCGAGTGCTCGTTACTCGAGTCGAACTTCCCACGATACTCGAGGGTTCGTTTCGAGTAACGAACCCCATTAAAGTGAATGGGCGACTCGAGCATTTTTGTATATCGCCGATGCTCGCTAAGGTTTCCATTTGTGAAAATCTGAGAAATTCACGAAAGTGATGGGAACGACACAGCAACGGATAGGGCAGGCGAGGGGCTACATGTTGGGCTGCATCTCAAGCTCCCAGGTTCCACTATTAAGCCACAATAGCGGCAAGAGTGCCCCCCCCCCCCCGCACTGTCAGCATAAAGATCGTTCTCCTCTGCCACAGCTGTAACAGCTGGGGCAGAGAAGAACGATGTTAGCCCATTGAATTCAATGGAGCCAGCAATACAGCCGCCTCCATTGAAAGCAATGGGCTGCCGGCGAGCGCGGGATAAATTTTCGGGAAGGGCTTAAAAATAAGCCGGGGATTTAAAATCCTCGCCTGCTGAATGAGCTGCCTCTGATTGGTCACAGCCTCACCAATCAGAGACAGCTCTCTCCCACACCCATTCATGAATTCATGAATGGGTGAGTGAGTGCTGCCTCTGATTGACAGCTGAGAGCTGCCCCTGATTGGTCCCTGCGCTGAGCCAATAAGAGGCAGCACTCACCCATTAATGAATTCATGAATGGGTGTGGGAGAGAGCTGTCTCTGATTGGTGAGGCTGTGAACAATCAGAGGCAGCTCATTCAGCAGGCGAGGATTTTAAATCCCCGGCTGCTGAATACTACTCAGAGCAGTTCAGGAGAACTGCCGGCCGGACGCGGCTGAACTCCGGCTGCAGTGGAAAGGTGAGTATACATTTTTTTTTTATTTTTACACATTTTAGGATGATTTTCAGGTAAGGGCTTATATTTTTAAGCCCTTCCCGAAAATTCATCCCGCGCTCGCCGGCAGCCCATTGCTTTCAATGGAGCCGGCTGTATTGCCGGCTCCATTGAATTCAATGGGCTAACATCGTTCTTCTCTGCCACAGCTGTTACAGCTATGGCAGAGGAGAACGATCTTTATGCTGACATAATTTTTATTTTTTATTTTTACACATTTTAGGATGATTTTCAGGTAAGGGCTTATATTTTTAAGCCCTTCCCGAAAATTCATCCTGAGATCGCCGGCAGCCCATTGCTTTCAATGGAGCCGGCTGTATTGCCGGCTCCATTGAATTCAATGGTCAGTGCTCGTTTAATCGAGACGAGTACCGCGTGGTGCTCGTCTCGAGTAACGAGCATCTCGATCACCCCAATACTTGAACGAGCATCAAGCTCGGACGAGTATGCTCGCTCATCTCTAGTAAAAACCATTTCCAATGCACGCACCTTGTGTGCTACACCATCAGGTAGCATAAACAAACCTAGGTACCTCCCTGGGTGATAACTCAGACTTCTGTTCTCCTGCTTAAATTTTAGATTCTATAGTCAATACAAAAGGACACATACTTGGAAGAGCAGAGGAAAACAAAAAAACTAAACACTTCACCGTAAAGATTATGCCAAATTAAGATATTTTCTCTCTATCTCAACAACAAGAGGGTCTGAAGAAACCCTTTCTTTGGTCAGATACAATGTTTCAAATACATTTATACTTGCCAAATTTAATTGCTATTATCTACAGTGTTAAATTGTCACAATTGTCTGTAAATTTGAAACATAGTAGCTACGCATTAGGCATTAGAAGTCCACTGTCTTCTCAGGAATGTCACATATTTCCAAGATAGATAACCCGCAGCACTCCAGAGTATGCATTTTAGTGCAGATGTATTTCTTTAATGCAAAGGGACCATGGACCTCCAGTCCCCGTATGGTATCCAGAACAGCAAAAATAGTTGCAGCATCAGATGGTGAATTTAAAACAAATCATCCTTTATTGCTCCATAATGTAAAAAACAGGCCTGTTTTTTACATTATGGAGCAATAAAGGATGATTTGTTTTAAATTCACCATCTGATGCTGCTACTATTTTTGCTGTTTTCAGGAATGTCAGTCAGAGGTTAAAGGAGAGGGGGGTTGAAACGTCACCAAAACCCCCTGCTTTCCAAAGACACCAGCGTTTAACATAGCGTACAACATACTTCAATACTTATTAAGCCATTCAATACTTTATTTCACACAGCAAACTTTTTCCCTTCAGATTCACTCAATTTGCTACTGTAGCATTCATTCACAATCTCATCTCAGGGCAATAAAAAAATGTATGTAAGGGCACTCACCTCACAAATTGTCCGGACAGCATGCAAGTCTTCACAAAGATATTCCAAACTCTACCCAAAAGCATATTAATCTGCCGGGCTCTTTGCATGGATCAATCGCTACCTCAGGAAAAAACAGACACTTTGTAAGAAAACTTACTTTTTTTGTAGAGCGCACTATGTCTGTGTTTTTCCTAGGGGAGTGAATGTCACTAAATTCTTCATTAGGGTCTGGAGGAGTAGATCCAGTCTGTGTTGGGCACCAAAAAAAAACCAAAAACAATTTGCCATATGATATGCTTTTGGGGTCCAAGTTCTTAGTTAGGAGATAAGCTGAGCTCAGGAGATTAACGTCAAAACACACAGATAGGGATGTGATCCAAAGTTCTGTATTTATTGATTGACAGGCAGCAGTTTTTATAGGGCACATGCTTCAATTACTTTAATTAAAATCTATTATAATTAATTTATTACCATTGGTCAAAGAAATATAAGCATAATATGAATTTGCAAGGTAAGGAATTTAAGATGCCAGGCAAACACAATGCAGGCACAGTTAAAGGGGTTGTCCCACGCCGAAACGGTTTTTTGTTTTTTTTCAACCCCCCCCCCTCCCCCGTTCGGCGCGAGACAACCCCGATGCAGGGGTTAAAAAAGAACACCGGACAGCGCTTACCTGAATCCCCGCGCTCCGGTGACTTCTTACTTACCTGCTGAAGATGGCCGCCGGCATCTTCTCCCTCAGTGGACCGCAGGGCTTCTGTGCGGTCCATTGCTGATTCCAGCCTCCTGATTGGCTGGAATCGGCACGTGACGGGGCGGAGCTACACGGAGCTACACGGAGCCCCATTGAGAAAAGCAGAAGACCCGGACTGCGCAAGCACATCTAATTTGGCCATTAGACGGCGAAAATTAGACGGCAACCATGGAGACGAGGACGCCAGCAACGGAACAGGTAAGTGAATAACTTTTGATAACTTCTGTATGGCTCATAATTAATGCACAATGTACATTACAAAGTGCATTAATATGGCCATACAGAAGTGTATAGACCCACTTGCTGCCGCGCGACAACCCCTTTAATCATACATGATTATTTTCTTGGAATAGTAAATCTAAACAATAAATTGTTTGGAGAGAATCTTTAGGAACATAAGTGAATAGCTAGGAACATGTCAGTTTTACCAGCCGGGCAGTCTAAATGCCAAATAGCTATCTATCTTCTGGAACCCTGGCCTTAGTCATTAACTCAATGCTTTTTGAATAACCATTTAATATCCATAAATCCTCAAGAAAAAGAACAAATGAATTCAGTAAAAAGAGGCAAAAAAGATGGCTACTTGTTCACAAAATGGCTACGCATAGAATAGAACATGGAGTCATATTCATTTTACTAACACATATTGCTAGGATCACTTCCAGAGTAATGGCCTGGGGACCTAGCAGCAAAGTTTACATTCTGATTGGTGAGGTTAATGCGTAAAGACAGTAGGATCTACAGTAGGTTAGAAATGCCAGAGATATAAGTGGACTCTATGGGCTATATAGCTGGTATATAATAGATGTCATCTGGTGGCCACTTAAAGCCCTCTACACATATTCCCTCCAAACTATCTCAGCCATAGTTTTATCAGTAAGATATGGATATATTATAATATAGGTTATACATGCATTATTTGCTGCACCATACTCTAAAACTCAACATGTGGTATAATAAGTACAAAGTGGCAAAAAAGTTTTATTTTAGTCCCTTTAAGACTTCAGTGACTAAAAATAAACTCTCTTTTTTACATTAATAAAGGTATTTCTAAGAGAGTACTCACACAAGTGAGCATGATATCGGTAAAAAAAAATTCAGATCGATATCATCTTGTAAAGCTGCAATTTTCCATGCAATAGTGCTGTGTTTTGCCACAAAACCACATCACATCGGCATGCATTCAATTTTCCCATGTGTGAAAATTGCATGTTATTTCCATAGGAGGTATAAAAATTGCATTGCGCTCGCATGAAAATCACATCTGTATGCAAGTGCAATGTCATTTTTTTCTGTCCCCATAGAAAACAATGGACTATATTGCCCAAAAAATAGAACATACTGTGACTTTTATATCTCACAGTCTGTTGTAATTCCTCTGTTGATTGACAGGGGCAGATGTATTTACTGCTGCATTTTCACAGCAAAAGTGCTTACCTATTCTATCTATAAAAATCAGCAGTGCTCTTTGGTGTTACATTGTTTACTGTCGATAAACTGTAGGCTATACACTATGCAAATTGCTCAAAATAGTATTACCTGTCTGCCAGTAAATATACTGCACTGTACTGTCTGATTAGCTGAAATCTGCTAATTCATCTAACATTTATCTGCATTGCATTTTTTTACAAGAAACTCTATATCTATTGTATATCCAGAACAAAACATAAGCAGATGAAAGCTCTTGAAGGGATAGATCGCAGTTTATCATGAACCTAAAAAATATCTGTGTAAATACTTAGCTGAGAAAAAAGTCATAATGCCATAAGTGATATCGCCAAAGTATTGCAAAGCTTACAGACAGCGACTTCATTCTGTGCGCTCTGTGCTTTGTTTGCCTCTCATGCCGTCTGCAGCCTGGCAACGGTTGAAAAGAAGCTAAGTAAAGAGTCGGAAGTAAGGTCATCTCATTTTGTGATCTACAAGTACATCAAATAGAAAATGGTCAGACAAATAGATACAAATTTTTGGTGCTAACTCTCCTTTCTTGCACATAACACAAAGATCATCCACTTGTTTAATTTGCAAAGTTTTAATAGGGGGATACTAGTTTAGAAATGGCGCAATTACTGTAAAGAAACACTTGAAAATAAATATTCCATATACTAAAGGGTATTAATAAATGTTACTAATTTATGTAAACTTAAAGGGGTTATCTGAGATTTAAAAAAAAAAAACAGGTCCCTTATGGCAGAATATAGCAAACCCACTTATACTCTCATCTCCTGGATCCTCCAACAGCAGCTCCTATTACATGCTGCTTACCAGCTGCAGCAGCCTGTGTAAAGGACGTCACAGGCTGCTGCAAGCAATCACAGAGGTCAGCCTACTGTAAACAGTACTTCACTGGGGAACCTAGAGCTTCCAGTGTGGGAGATTCAGGGAACCAGGAGAGATGAGTATTAGCTCATTTGTTATTTTATATCATGGGGAACATCTTTTTTTAAAATTATCTAAGACAAGACCTCTAAAGGTATTGCCACCACAAGAACAATATTTCATATTAAAGAACTTTAAAAGAAAAAGATTTTGTGAGTTTAAATAGACCTTATAGCAGAAACTGTTCTAAAACAAAAAAATAACCATTTATTCATTAATGAAAGTGTCTTAAACATTCCAGTTCACTGACGTTCTGGTGGTTCTTTCTTTTTTTCTTGCAGCGATGACATGCAGAACAATCACTGGGCTCAGCAATCTAATGCTGTACATATAAGCATTATTGCTGAGCCCAGCGATTGGCTGCATTGTCAATGGCTCCCAAACAAAATGTTTAGGGACAGCTACGGAAACTAATGATCAAACATGTACATGTCACAAGATAATGCTGTTTTTCCTACCTTTGGTTTATCACAGTGCAGACGTATCCTCCTGTAATTCATCTTCATCCAGGATCAGCATTCCAAGTTCCCCTTCTCTGTTCCCTATAGCAACATTTGAAATTGTACAGCACTGCGTATGTCCCATTGCACTGTCCTATAAGCACAGGGTAAGCATGTGCACATCAACACTACATGCCCTGGTAGGATGCCTGCACATGAATTATACACAGGTTTACTCTTCAACATGTCTGGGAAATGTCATAAACAGTGGCATGGGTGGTCTCGTGGTACACAGTGCTAGACATCCTGTCTTGCCCTTGATATGTCGAGAATGTTACAGGGCTGTGGGGGTGCAGATCTGCATTGCACATACAGGGTGGATAAAGACACCATTAAGGATGCATTTTGTTTATTTATATGTCTATTTGACTGTCAAAAAGAACAATGTAGGTTGCAACAACCCCTTTAAAGTATGTCTGGAGTACTAGAACCTCTGCCAAAATATAGCATCTTTATCTGCATATACATACAAAGAGAGTTAGGCGAACAATCATTCTGTAAATAACTGTAGTGATGCAATCATTCTACAATTAATGTAAAGCTCCCTCTTTAATAAGTGAGCATCCTTGTAATGATACGTTTTCTTTATATTTCTGCAATTTTTTCATTGCTGCCTATAAAAGGCTTAAAGGGGTTGTCCCGCGCCGAAACGGGTTTTTTTTTTTTCAACCCCCCCCCCCCCCGTTGGGCGCGAGACAACCCCGATGCAGGGGTTAAAAAAGAACACCGCACAGCGCTTACCTGAATCCCCGCGCTCCGGTGACTTCTTACTTACCTGCTGAAGATGGCCGCCGGGATCTTCTCCCTCGGTGGACCGCAGGGCTTCTGTGCGGTCCATTGCCGATTCCAGCCTCCTGATTGGCTGGAGTCGGCACGTGACGGGGCGGAGCTACACGGAGCCCCATTGAGAAAAGGAGAAGACCCGGACTGCGCAAGCGCGTCTAATTTGGCCATTAGACGCTGAAAATTAGAAGGGCACCATGGAGACGAGGACGCCAGCAACGGAACAGGTAAGTGAATAACTTTTGATAACTTCTGTATGGCTCATAATTAATGCACAATGTACATTACAAAGTGCATTAATATGGCCATACAGAAGTGTATAGACCCACTTTTTTTCACGGGACAACCCCTTTAATTGAATTCCATAATCAAACTGTCAACATGATGTCACTGACTGACCCCTTATTCATATTATATATGTCTTGTAAATTAAATTAGCCAATTAATATCCTAACATTCTGTAGCTCTGATCATGTACATATGACTTTGCAGAATGATCTGAATCATGCATATGTCAATTAAAATATCTAACAGTCTACTTTTTGATAGTTTCCCAGTGTCTGCATATTTTTTTTTATACTCAAAGCTAAAAAGTTAAAGCGTACCTCCAGTTGTAAAGAAAGCTCCATCAATTAATAGCACAAAAAAATAAGAAATGGAGACTAGAGATGAGCGACCGTACTCGTCCGAGCTTGATACTCGTTCGAGTATTAGCGTGTTCGAGATGTTCGTTACTAGAGGCGAGCACCACGCGATGTTTGAGTATCTTTCACTTTCATCTCTGAGACGTTAGCGCACTTTTCTGGCCAATAGAAAGACAGGGAAGGCATTACAACTTCCCCCTGCGACGTTCAAGCCCTATACCACCCCCCTGCAGTGAGTGGCTGGCGAGATCAGGTGTCACCCAAGTATATACAGTAAATCGGCCCCTCCCGCGGCTCGCCACAGATGCATTCTGACAGAGATCAGGGAAAGTGCTGCTGATGCCGGAGCTGCTATAGGGAGAGTGTTAGGATTGATTTTAGGCTTCAAGTACCCCAACGGTCCTTCTTAGGGCCACATCTGACAGTGTGCAGTACTGTTGAGGCTGCTTTTTGCAGTGTTGCACTTTTTTTTTTTTTTTGTATATCGGCCGTGCAGAGCATTGCGTCCAGAGCATTGCGTCCTGCAGTAATTTTACATAGTCCACGGCCAGTAGTGGTGGTGAGGCAGGGACAGTAAAAGACATATCCTGTCTATATAGGCAGTGGGCTTTTTCAAAAAAATTTGGGAAAAAAAATCTATTTGGGCTGCCTGTGACCGTCCTGACTGTACTGCGTCTCTGCTGGGGGTAGTTGTCCTAATTCATACGCAGCCAGCTAAATGTTACAGCAGGCTTGCGCAAAATTCTTTCCTGGCTCTGCGTTGCCTCTTACATCACCGGTGTCATCCTGTCCAGAGTGAAACAGTCTTCAGTAATTTTACATAGTCCACGGCCAGTAGTGGTGGTGAGGCAGGGACAGTGAAAGACATATCCAGTCTATATAGGCAGTGGGCTTTTCCCAAAAAATTTGGGGAAAAAAATCTATTTGGGCTGCCTGTCACCGTCCTGACTGTACTGCGTCTCTGCTGGGGGTAGTTGTCCTAATTCATACGCAGCCAGCTAAGTGTTACAGCAGGCTTGCGCAAAATTCTTTCCTGCTCTGCTGTGCATTCCGTAAGCGAAGTCAGCCTCCAACCACAGGCCAATAAGAGGCACATTTAATTACAGCGTTCTGTTTCTGCACTACTGGTAATACAGCATGCTGGGGGGTAGGGGTAGGCCTAGAGGACGTGGACGCGGGCGAGGACGCAGAGGCCCAAATCAGGATGTGGGCACAGGCCGAGCTCCTAATCCAGGTGTATCGCAGCTGACTGCTGCGGGATTAGGAGAGAGGCACGTTTCTGGCGTCCCCACATTCATCTCACAATTAATGGGTCCACGCGGTAGACCTTTATTAGAAAATGAGCAGTGTGAGCAGGTCCTGTCGTGGATGGCAGAAAGTGCATCCAGCAATCTATCGACCATCCAGAATTCTGCGCCGTCCACTGCTGCAACTCTGAATCCTCTGGCTGCTGCTCCTCCTTCCTCCCAGCCTCCTCACTCCATTACAATGACACATTCTGAGGAGCAGGCAGACTCCCAGGAACTGTTCTCGGGCCCCTGCCCAGAATGGGCAGCAATGGTTCCAAATCCTCTCCCACTGGAGGAGTTTGTCGTGACCAATGCCCAACCTTTGGAAAGTTCCCAGGGTCCGGGGGATGAGGCTGGGGACTTCCGGCAACTGTATCAAGAGGACGAGGACGATGAGACACAGTTGTCTATCACTCAGGTAGTAGTAATTGGAGTAAGTCCGAGGGAGGAACGCACAGAGGATTCGGAGGAAGAGCAGCAGGACGATGAGGTGACTGACCCCACCTGGTTTGCTACGCCTACTGAGGACAGGTCTTCAGAGGGGGAGGCAAGTGCCTCAGCAGGACAGGTTGAAGAGGCAGTGCGGTGGCCAGGGGTAGAGGCAGGGCCAGACCGAATAATCCACCAACTGTTTCCCAAAGCGCCCCCTCGCGCCATGCCACCCTGCAGAGGCCGATGTGCTCAAAGGTCTGGCAGTTTTTCACTAAGAGTGCAGACGACCGACGAACAGTGGTGTGCAACCTTTGTCGCGCCAAGATCAGCCGGGGAGCCACCACCACCAGCCTCACCACCACCAGCATGCGCAGACATATGATAGCCAAGCACCCCACAAGGTGGGACGAAGGCCGTTCACCGCCTCCGGTTTGCACCGCTGCCTCTCCCCCTGTGCCCCAACCTGCCACTGAGATCCAACCCCCCTCTCAGGACACAGATACTACCGTTTCCTGGCCTGTATCCACACCCTCAACTCTGCTGACCTCGTCCCCATCCACCAATGTCTCTCAGCGCACCGTCCAGCCGTCGCTAGCGCAAGTATTGGAGCGCAAGCGCAAGTACGCCGCCACGCACCCGCACGCTCAAGCGTTAAACGTGCACAAAGCCAAATTTATCAGCCTGGAGATGCTGCTGTATAGGGTTGTGGAAACGGAGGCTTTCAAAGGTATGATGGCGGCGGCGGCGGCCCCGCGCTACTCAGTTCCCATTCGCCACTACTTTTCCCGATGTGCCGTCCCAGCCCTGCACGACCACGTCTCCCGCAGCATTGTACGCGCTCTCACCAACGCGGTTACTGCCAAGGTCCACTTAACAACGGACACGTGGACAAGCACAGGCGGGCAGGGCCACTATATCTCCCTGACGGCACATTGGGTGAATTTAGTGGAGGCTGGGACAGAGTCAGAGCCTGGGACCGCTCACGTCCTACCTACCCCCAGAATTGTGGGCCCCAGCTCGGTGGTGGTATCTGTGGCGGTGTACGCTTCCTCCACTAAACCACCCTCCTCCTCCTACGCAACCTCTGTCTCGCAATGAAGATGTGTCAGCAGCAGCACATCGCCAGCAGTCGGTGTCGCGCGGCACAGCAGCACAGCGGTGAGCAAGCGCCAGCAGGCCATGCTGAAACTACTCAGCTTAGGAGAAAAAAAGACCCACGGCCCACGAACTGCTGCAGGGTCTGACAGAGCAGACCGACCGCTGGCTTGCGCCGCTGAGCCTCCAACCGGGCATGGTCGTGTGTGACAACGGCCGTAACCTGGTGGCGGCTCTGCAGCTCGGCAGCCTCACGCACGTGCCATGCCTGGCCCACGTCTTTAATTTGGTGGTTCAGCGCTTTCTGAAAAGCTACCCACGCTTGTCAGACCTGCTCGGAAAGGTGCGCCGCCTCTGCGCACATTTCCGCAAGTCCCACACGGACGCTGCCACCCTGCGCACCCTGCAAAATCGGTTTCATCTGCCAGTGCACCGACTGCTGTGCGACGTGCCCACACGGTGGAACTCTACGCTCCACATGTTGGCCAGACTCTCTGAGCAGCGTAGAGCTATAGTGGAATACCAACTCCAACATGGGTGGCGCAGTGAGAGTCAGCCTCCTCAATTCTTTACAGAAGAGTGGGCCTGGTTGGCAGACATCTGCCAGGTCCTTGGAAACTTTGAGGAGTCTACCCAGATGGTGAGCGGCGATGCTGCAATCATTAGCATCACCATTCCTCTGCTATGCCTCTTGAGAAGTTCCCTGCAAAGCATAAAGGCAGACGCTTTGCGCTCGGAAACAGAGGCGGGGGAAGACAGTATGTTGCTGGATAGTCAGAGCACCCTCCTGTCTATATCTCAGTGCGTTGAGGAGGAGGAGGAGGAGCATGAGGAGGATGAGGAGGAGGGGGAAGAGACAGCTTGGCCCACTGCTGAGGGTACCCATGCTGCTTGCCTGTCATCCTTTCAGCGTGTATGGCCTGAGGAGGAGGAGGAGGAGGATCCTGAAAGTGATCTTCCTAGTGAGGACAGCCATGTGTTGCATACAGGTACCCTGGCACACATGGCTGACTTCATGTTAGGATGCCTTTCTCGTGACCCTCGCGTTACACGCATTCTGGCCACTACGGATTACTGGGTGTACACACTGCTCGACCCACGGTATAAGGAGAACCTTTCCACTCTCATACCCGAAGAGGAAAGGGGTTCGAGAGTGATGCCATACCACAGGACCCTGGCGGACAAACTGATGGTAAAATTCCCATCCGACAGCGCCAGTGGCCGAAGGCGCAGTTCCGAGGGCCAGGTAGCAGGGGAGGCGCGGAGATCAGGCAGCATGTACAGCACAGGCAGGGGAACACTCTCTAAGGCCTTTGACAGCTTTCTGGCTCCCCAGCAAGACTGTGTCACCGCTCCCCAGTCAAGGCTGAGTCGGCGGGAGCACTGTAAAAGGATGGTGAGGGAGTACAAAGCCGATCGCACGACCGTCCTCCGTGACGCCTCTGCCCCCTACAACAACTGGGTGTCGAAGCTGGACACGTGGCCTGAACTCGCGCTGTATGCCCTGGAGGTGCTTGCTTGTCCTGCGGCTAGGGTCTTGTCAGAGAGGGTGTTTAATGCGGCTGGGGGAATCATCACAGATAAGCGTACCCGCCTGTCAACCAACAGTGCCGACAGGCTTACACTCATCAAGATGAACAAAGCCTGGATTTCCCCAGACTTCTCTTCTTCACCAGCGGACAGCAGCGATACCTAAACAATACGTAGGCTGCACCCGCGGATGGAAGCATTGTTCTCTATCACCATCAAAAACGTGGACCTTTTAGCTTCATCAATCTGTGTATAATATTCATCCTCCTCCTCCTGCTCCCCTCCTGAAACCTGACGTAATCACACCGAATGGGCAACTTTTCTTAGGCCCACAAGGCTCAGTCATATAATTTTTGTAAACAATTTTTATACGTTTCAATGCTCATTAAAGCGTTGAAACTTGCACCTGAACAAATTTTTATTTTAACTGGGCTGCCTCCAGGCCTAGTTACAAATTAAGCCACATTAACCAAAGCGATTAATGGGTTTCACCTGCCCTCTTGGTTGGGCATGGGCAATTTTTCTGACGTACATTAGTACTGTTTATTCACTGAAAATAGTGAAAATCGCTGCTCCTCCACCTCATTATTGTCTGGCTGACTGCATATCTTTAGGGCTTAAGGCAATCGCGCCTGCCCTACGGCGATTGTGCCGGTGGCGATTGTGCCTGCCTTGTGGCGATCGTGCCTATGGCGACCGTGTCTGCTTTGCAGACCTTCAGCTATTGTATTTTTGGCTTTTTCAGTGAATAATGTGTTTGTTTTTTTTGTGTTTTTCTTTTTCCTCACCTCTGTGATTTTACATTAGTACTGTTGGTACACCAATTTTTTTGGACCCTCGCCTACAGTGTAATCCAATTAATTTTTTGCCCACCTGCATTAAAGCTGACGTTACATCAGCTGTGCTGGGCACTGCAATGGGATATATTTATGTACCGCCGGTGGCTTCCTGGCACCCACCCATGCTGTCGGTCCACACGGAGTTGTAACTGCATGTGTCCACTTCTAAAGAACCCCAGTCTGACTGGGGCATGCAGTGTGGGCCGAAGCCCACCTGCATTAAACATGACATTACCTCAGCTGTGCTGGGCACTGCAATGGGATATATTTATGTACCGTCGGTGGGTTCCAGGGAGCCACCCATGCTGTCGGTCCACACGTAGTTGTAACTGCATGTGTCCACTTCTAAAGAACCCCAGTCTGACTGGGACATGCAGTGTGGGCCGAAGCCCACCTGCATTAAACATGACATTACCTCAGCTGTGATGGGCAATGCAATGGGATATATTTATGTACCGCCGGTGGGTTCCAGGGAGCCACCCATGCTGTCGGTCCACACGGCGTTGTAACTGCATGTGTCCACTTCTAAAGAACCCCAGTCTGACTGGGGCATGCAGTGTGGGCCGAAGCCCACCTGCATTAAACATGACATTACCTCAGCTGTGATGGACAATGCAATGGGATATATTTATGTACCGCCGTTGGGTTCCAGGGAGCCACCCATGCTGTCGGTCCACACGGAGTTGTAACTGCATGTGTCCACTTCTAAAGAACCCCAGTCTGACTGGGGCATGCAGTGTGGGCCGAAGCCCACCTGCATTAAACATGACATTACCTCAGCTGTGCTGGGCAATGCAATGGGATTTATTTATGTACCGCCTGTGGCTTCCTGGGACCCTCCCATGCTGACGGTCCACACGGACTTCACAATAGGGAGTTGTACCTGCCTGTGTCTACTTATAAAGAACCCCAGTCTGACTGGGGCATGCAGTGTGGGCCGAAGCCCACCTGCATTAAACATGACATTACCTCAGCTGTGATGGGCAATGCAATGGGATATATTTATGTACCGCTGGTGGGTTCCAGGGAGCCACCGATGCTGTCGGTCCACACAGAGTTATAACTGCATGTGTCCACTTCTAAAGAACCCCAGTCTGACTGGGGCATGCAGTGTGGGCCGAAGCCCACCTGCATTAAACATGACATTACCTCAGCTGTGCTGGGCAATGCAATGGGATTTATTTATGTACCGCCTGTGGCTTCCTGGGACCCTCCCATGCTGACGGTCCACACGGACTTCACAATAGGGAGTTGTACCTGCCTGTGTCTACTTATAAAGAACCCCAGTCTGACTGGGGCATGCAGTGTGGGCCGAAGCCGCCCTTTATTAAACATGACATTACCTCAGCTGTGATGGGCAATGCAATGGGATATATTTATGTACCGTCGGTGGCTTCCTGGCACCCACCCATGCTGTCGGTCCACAGGGACTTCACAATAGGGAGTTGTACCTGCCTGCGTCTATGAATTAAAAACCCCGGTCAGGTTGGGGCATGCAGTGTGGGCCGAAGCCCACCTGCATTTAATCTGACGTTAGCTCTGCTGTCCAGGGCACTGCAATGGGATATATTTATGTACAGCCGGTGGGTTCCAGGGAGCCACCCATGCTGTGTGTGCACACGGAATTCCCATTGCGGAGTTGTACCTGCCTGTGACTATTTATAAAAAACCGCGGTCTGACTGGGGCATGCAGACACCTTGACAGAATGAATAGTGTGTGGCACATAGGTTCCCCATTGCTATGCCCACGTGTGCAGCTCCTGATGGCGGTGGCACAGAATTATATTTCTCATTGCTTCTGTACAGCATTGTGGGCTATCGCCCCGCCCCTTTTAAAGAGGGTCGCTGCCTAGCCATGCCAACCCTCTGCAGTGTGTGCCTGCGGTTCCTCCTCATGGCAGACGCACAGATGCGGGGGGGTTGGGCAGCATGTAACCCAGGAGAAGTGGCAGCGGAGTGTCATGCAGGCAGTGATTGTGCTTTGTTGGAGGTAGTGTGGTGCTTAGCTAAGGTATGCATTGCTAATGAGGGCTTTTCAGAAGTAAAAATTGTTGGGAGGGGGGGCCCACTCTTGCTGCTATTGTGGCTTAATAGTGGGACCTGGGAACTTGAGATGCAGCCCAACATGTAGCCCCTCGCCTGCCCTATCCGTTTCTGTGTCGTTCCCATCACTTTCTTGAATTGCCCAGATTTTCACAAATGGAAACCTTAGCGAGCATCGGCGATATACAAAAATGCTCAGGTCGCCCATTGAATTCAATGGGGTTCGTTACTCAAAACGAACCCTCGAGCATCGCGAAAATTTCGTCCCGAGTAACGAGCACCCGAGCATTTTGGTGCTAGCTCATCTCTAATGGAGACAGATCCAGGAGACATAGCTGAGGTCAGGGCAGGCAGCATAAACCTCAGTACGAGGAACAAGGTCACGGAGAATAGATTCAGTCAAATAGACTGTCCCAGTTGGAGCAGGCAACTAACAGACAGAGGAGTCCAATAAACGTAGCGGAGGTCAGGAATGGAAAAAAGCAGGGTAATCAAGTATAGCCAGATTTAAAACTAGGAAGTCTGAACAAGAAAGTAGCACATGTAACTGATTCAGGCGAACTAAAGCTGGAAACCTTCCGAGAGATGGAAGGTGCCTGATATATCCTGTGGTGTATAGGAATTGGAGGGGGACAGAATAATATGATATGTGTTTGCCCTTTAAGATTAAGTAAGCAGCAGCCAGATGCTGTTTATCAAATGCTAATAATTAATTGATCAGTAGCAAGTGTGATCACTTCTATAAAAGCAGAAATTTTGGTAGTTTGCTTGTCTGGAGCATTCAGGCTTGTTTTAACACGGTACACAGAAGAAAATACTTCAGCAATGATCTTAGAGAATCTGCTCACAATCTAGGAAGGGTATAAGGCCATTTCAAAACAATATTAAGTCCATCATTCTACAGTGAGAAAGATTATTTACAAGTAGAAAATATTCAATACAATTAATAATCTTCCCAGGAGTGGACATCCCAACAAATTCACCCCAAGGTCAGACTGTGCAATTCTGCACAGAGAAATTGCCAACATTTTTAAGATATACTTCTCCAACTCAAAAGCAGTCAGCATGTGAAATATCTAACTTCATGACAGTCCAGATAGAAGAAGACTGAAAAAGTATGGTTTGTGTGGAAGGGTTGCCAGGAAAAAGCTTCTGCTTTCTAAAAAAAAAAACATGTCAGTATGGCTAAAGTTAGCAAACTTTTGTATCTGAACAAACTGTAAAACTTTTGGAACAATATCTTTTGCACTAGTGAGACCAAAGTGAAGATGTTTGGATATAATGCCCAGCGCCATGTTTGCTGAAAACCAAACACAGCATGTCAGCACAAAACTGAATCATGCAACAGCCCAATGATCTCAAAGACACCAGAAAATCTGCATCAGAGTCAGGGCTTTCTTACACAAGCCGTTTTTACCATGTATTAGTATGCAGGATTTTCACATGTAATAAGCGGTAACAAACTTTACATTACTTTCAACGGTGCCTTGCACACACAGCACAGGAAATTAACGGGCAAATAATAATGCAACATGCATTATCTTGGCGTGTATTACGCGCACACATGCCAAGATAGTGTATGGGAATTTGTTAGCACACAGCAGTACGTAATGTATTGCGTTCTTCTGCATGCTTTCTTCGCTGGAGATACGCACATCGTAAGCGCTGGTAAATGCTTGTGTGCAAGAGAGCCCTAACTGAAAGAAAAGAATCAAGATGTTGCAATAGCCTTGTGCAAATCCAGATCCAATTGAAATGTTGTGGTGGGACCTTAAGGGCTACCGCACATGAGCGTAAGCGCAAAAGCACTTGCTCCTGCGCAATGTAATTGAGTAGTGAATTAGTGATTTTTGTGCCCCTGCTTGCACAAATACTGAGCTTATTTGGAAACGCTCATTTACGCATGTGTGGGAATTACCTCTGCTCTGATTTAAAAGGCTAATAAGCCTAAAAAGGTGCTGGTGTTCATCGGCATGTGCAATGTTTTGCGCACCTCCCATATACTCCTATTGGGACTTTTGGTGTGCAAATGTGCAGAAAATAGAGCATGTCTCTTTTTTTCATGGAAGCAAGATGCACACACAAGAAAAAACAGAGAGTTAACCTATTGAAATCAGTGGGTTCTATTTGCTGCATATTGCATGCACAAAAATTACCTGGGCAAATACATGCACAAGTATGGCCGTGTGTGGCCGTCCTTAGGCTGACTTCACCCAGTCCCTAAATAGTGTGAAAATTCCACAGCATTTACAGTACAGGCCAAATGGAGGAAATTTCAAAAATCTTCACATGGAGCAGAATATTTTCATGTGGAATCCACAGCGTTTCTAAAAAAAACATGCTGCAGATTCTATATTCGCTGCACGCCTAATAATGCTGCAAATTTAAATCTTTAAAATACAAGTGATAAAACCTGCAGCAGATGCCCTGCAAATAAGGCACTATTTAGGTGTAGATTTGGCTACTGGGGACTTTTAGCATATTTTCCCATGGTTTTCCCCTGCAGCAGATATAGCCTTAGAGAGCTATGCATAAATGATTTCCTACATGCCTCAATGAACTGAAACCAGGTTGTAAATGGGAGTGGGCCAAAATTCCTCCAGAACAATGTGAGAGACTGATAATGTCATGCAAAAAGCAATTACTTCATGTTATTGCTGGTAAAGGTGGTTCTACAAGATATTGATTCATGGGGTATACTTAATTTTTTCATACACTGCTTCTGCATTTTGGCCTGTTTTTTGTTAAATAGACAGTGACACAATGTAATTTGTCATGCTTTGCTGCTCATCTGAGGTTGTATTTACCTAATTTTAAGATCTTTTTAAGGACTTATTTCTTTTTTGTTATGTCCTGATTAGAGATAAGCGAGTATACTCATTAAGGGCAATTGCTCGAGTGAGCATTGCCCTTAGCGAGTACCTGGCCGCTTGAGACGAAAGGTTCGGGTGCCGGCGCGGGGGAGCGGTGAGTTGCGGCAGTGAGCAGGGGGTAGCGGGGGGAAGAGAGGGAGAGAGAGATCTCCCCTCTCCCCTCCGTTCCTCCCCACTCTCCCCCGCAGCTCCCTGCCCCCCGCCGGCACCCGAACCTTTTGTCTCGAGCGGGCAGGTACTCGCTAAGGGCAATGCTCGCTCGAGCAATTGCCCTTAGCAAGTATATTTGCTCATCACTAGTCCTGATACATAAAACTATAGAATCTGAGTTTTTCTCATGACTATATATATAGAGAGAGAGAGGCTTCCATCAGAGGTATACATTGATGACTCTAAAGCCAATTTTAGCCAATGTTTTATGTTACATTTTAAAAGAGGTTTTCTGCATTTTAAGAATGTGGTCCTGTGGGCTTAAAATATAACAAGAATAAATCAGTGATATCATTGTTTTAGCAATTCTATTCTGTTCCTGTGCCATCATTCTCTTCTGATCTGGGTCTTCTTTGTTTAAAAATGAACATGTGTAATGGCCTGGAGTGGACACTACAAAAATAAATTAAAAGTAAATTATATACATATAATTGTGTTTTTTATGTATTTTTGAATGTTTAACTTTGTATTTATGGCAATAGGAATTTTGTTGATTGGAGAACCTGAGTTGAAAAAGTGTTAAGTATATTCTGCCTGGCAACCATTCTGTTTCCCCATTGGCTGTATCTGTCTTGTTCCCCAGCAACAGCTGTGGGATTGGCTGATAGACAGTGGGGTGACAGTGAGATGAGGCCCGTGATTGGAGGAAAAAAAGGGAAAGTCCCGTCACAGGATGGCAGTTAGGATTTTCAGTCAGGAAAATCTGTGAGTTGGCAGTTAGTTGGAGTTGGCACTTGGAGAGGAGCAAGCAAGAGGATCAAGTAAGAGCAGGAGGGAGATAGAGGAGTTTACAGTGCTGTGAGAAAGAAAGTAGTGAGTAGTTTAGTATAAGAAACAATATATTTAAAAGAAGGAAAGAGAAGATTATAGAAGAAAGATAGACAAAGAGGAGGAGACTGAATTTATAAAGGAAAGAAGAAATTCTCCAATCATCGAACTACACAATGTAAATGTTTGTAAGTGGATCGGCTATACCTCTGAATAAGAAAACTGCAGATAAACAGCGAGTTGTATTGTTTCACCTGTTACCCTGACTCCTGGAGTTCCTTCTCACTTGAGACCACCTGCACTGCACCAAGTACCACACTGCCCTCCAGTGGAAGGGACTGCAACCCCCAACAAACCAACCCTATAAACCTTGTTTGTGGCAAGATCAGAGGGAGAGTGTGACTATGGGCTGCTGTCAACGACAAATAGATTACCAGCATCATCATTTTTTTACACTGCTGTCACCAGCATTTGGGGAATTACACGTATATGGCCCATACTACCACACCTGGCACATCAATGGTAATATCAAAGGCCAAAAACAATGACTCCCAACTATCCTGATCCTGTGGGAAAGTCACGGATTTTAAGGGCTGTCCCACTGTTGACAGAACCATGCAGAATGTCCAGATTTCAACTGCATCTGCATCATCAGTTCATTGTAATAGTGGGACAGAAAGCCATCTGCTCGGTGCTGCAACGCTCACCCTAACAACTTTGCTAGTGACTTGGAGCAATCAGGCACAAGGTGTAATTTTTCTTTTTACATGGGAGCCTATGGATGATGTTGCAATTTTCATTTGTATTTCTGCTACACGATGTTATACCACCCATATTCTGCAGGGCCTGCAGCTTAGTCACATCTTTCATTACAAATTTTATCCTTGCCCAATATAATGTCCTACCTCTTGCTCTATTTCCTATGAAAAAATCTGTGACACATAGTGACATGGTTATTAGGAAGTGAAGAGCAGTAATAACAGTAATTTATTTGCAGTTTTTCTATCTGCGTACACTCGGGCTCTTGTTGAATTAATTATAATTTGAGAGCATTTTAAATGACTTCTGCAAAAAAGCATCTGCATATTGTTAAATCATAGGTAGGAGGGATTATTGCTAAATAATTGCAGTGATTTTACTTTCTGAAGGAAAAAGGGGTCCATATGACTATCATATCAGAAATATATATTAAAATGCACTTTGTATGTTTTAGTATACGGTAGTTGGCAATGTAGTCAAGTTGGCTAGACAGAGAAATTGACGTGTTTTATGATTATAAAAGCATGAGGGAGTTGAGGCCAGAAATAATGGAAGTGAAAATAGAATCATTCAGATGCTTTCAATTGCTGAAGGCTACACAAAGATTACAATCATTCAAATGCTTTAATTTGCAGAAAGCTACACAATACTTACTGTTATTCATACAGATACAGAACAGAATCTATTGTCTGACGGATTTGATGCAAGTTGACCTGATAGTTGATTCACAGCCTATTAAAATGAACTACTTAACCCCTTAGTCACTAGCCTATTTTGCCCCCTAATGGCCAAGAGATTTTCTTATAGTGTTTTTCATCATTGCATTCCTCTATGGCCTTCATAGAACCATAACATTTTTATTATTTTATTGACATAGCTGTATAAGGGCGCCCACCCACTGGCGTTTGCGATTTTCGTGCGTGAAAAACGCTGCGTTTTTCCCGCGTTTTTTGCCGCGTTTTCGCGGCGTTTTCGCGGCTTTTCCATTAATTTCCATTGACTTTCATGGGTGCATTAGGCCTCCTTCCCACGAGCATGACGGGCTCCGCCGCGTAATATTACGCAGTGAAGCCCGTCACGGCGCCCCCCAGAGCCCCTATACTTACCTGCGGGAGATAGCGTGAAAACGCTTCCCCGCCCACCGCCGCCGCGTCACCGGCCGTGTCACGTGCGCGGCCGGCCGTGTCACGTGACGCGGCCGGCCGCGTCATACGGCGTCATATGACGCGCGGCGGTGGGCGGGAAAGCGTTTTTTCACGCTATCTCCCGCTGGTTACAGCGGGAGATAGCGTGAACGGACGGCTTCCATTGACTGCAATGGAAGCCGTCAGCGCGTACAGCCCGTCCTCACCCGCAGAAAATAGAGCATGCTGCGGGTGAGGACGGGAGAAATCGCGGTGCGTAATTCCGCGGTGGAATTACGCATCGTGAGCATTGTGCTATTAGGTTCAATAGAACCTAATAGCTGCGGGCAACGCAGCGGATTTTCGCCGCGAATTACGCGGCGGAAATCCGTTCGTGGGAAGGAGGCCTTAGGAGAAAAATAAGGACACATATGCAACTGACAGTTCCTATGTTAAAAAACGCAACGCAACGCAAAAAAAAACGCCAGTGGACAGGAGTACATTCAATTCTAATTGCTCTTGAGAAAAAACGCAAAACGCAAAGAAAAAAAATCACCAGTGGGTGGGCGCCCTAAGGGCATGTATATTGCAGAACAAATTGTATATTTAAATGGCACTACTTTGAGGTACATGTAATGTATTGTTTAACTTTCATAAAACTATAAGGGGATGGGAAAATAAAACGGAAATTCCATCATCATTTTTGGGATTTTGTTTTTAACCCCTTAATGACGCGGCCCCTTTTTCTTTTTCCATTTTCGTTTTTTCCTCCCCCCCCCCCCCTTCAAAAAAACCCGTAACTCCTTTATTTATCCATCTACGTCGCTATATAAGGGCTTGTTTTGTGCGGGACAAGTTGTATTTTTCAATGGTGCTATATAATGTAACATATAATGTACTGAAAAACTTTTAAAAAATTCTAAGTAGAGTAAAATGAAAAACAAAACGACATTTCGCCATATTTAGTGCGTCTTGTTTCTACGGCGCACAAACGGCAACAAAAGCAACATGATAACTTTATTCTATGGGTCGGTACAATTACTACGATACCAAACTTGTATAGTTTTTTTTTACTATAATCCTCTTTTTTTTTTTTCAAAGACAATTAATTTTTTTCAATTATTTTCTGCGGTCATTTTGTGCACGCAATTACTTTTTTATTTTTTTGTCAACGTAGTTTAGCAAGGGCTCATTTTTTGCAGGATGTTCTGTAGTTTCTGATAGTACCAATTTGGAATGCATATGACTTTTTGATTTTATTGCGTTTTTTCTGGGAGACAGGGAAACTAAAAAAGTGCATTTCTGGCGTTCTTTATTTTATTTTTTGGACGAAGTTCACCATGTGGGAAAAATAATGCACGACTTTGATAGTTCGGACTTTTACGGACGCGGCGATATCAAATACAT
Organism: Eleutherodactylus coqui; assembly: GCF_035609145.1. Lineage (NCBI taxonomy): Eukaryota > Metazoa > Chordata > Amphibia > Anura > Eleutherodactylidae > Eleutherodactylus > Eleutherodactylus coqui. The sequence continues at coordinate 72,446,729 of NC_089845.1, forward strand.
ATTTTTATTGTGTGATTTAGATTTTTTAATAATAGATATGGCAAAAGGGGGGTGATTTAAAGTTTTACAACTTTTTTTTTTCAATTAAAAAAACTTTATTGATTTTTTTTACATTACTTTGAAGTCCCCCTGGGGGACTTTAACATGCGATGCTTTGATCGCTCCTGCTGTATGACGTAATGCTATAGCATTATGTCATACCGCTTTTTGATAGGCAGTCTATCAAGCCACCCCATGTGGATGGCTTGATAGGCAGTCTGGTAAGGCAGCCCTGGGGCCTTTCATTAGGCCCCCGGCTGCCATGACACCTGCATGGCTCCCCCGATCTCACCGCGGGGGGGGCCATGCGGGACCCCCGAACAACGTTCAGGGGATTTAAATGCCGCTGTCAGAATTGACAGCGGCATTTAAATGGTTAATAGCCGCGATCGGCCGCGAGGCTGATCGCGGCTATTGCCCGTGGGTGTCAGCAGTTATAAACAGCTGACGCCCGCACTGTATGAAGAGAGGTTGCCACGCGGTACGTCATGGAGCGGGAAGGAGTTAAGCAGAAAAAATAACTGGAAAACCTTATTGTGTGGAGCAGCATGATTACGATGAAACCATATTTATTAGTTTTATTATGTACTAGCTAACCCATCACGCGTTGCTGCGAAGACAGACAGACAGACATTCGTTTTTATATATATGGGTAACAACCAATCACAGAGCAGCTTTCCTGTTACCTCAGCGGTATAATATATAACAACCAATCACAGCGCAGCTTTCATGTTACCTCAGCAGTATAATATATAACAACTAGAGATGAGCGAACGTACTCGGTAAGGCCATTTTCGCAATCGAGCACCGCGATTTTCGAGTACTTCACTACTCGGGTGAAAAGTACTCGGGGGCGCTGTGGGGCGTGATGGAGCGGGGGGTAGCAGCGCGGAACAGGTGGGAGCTCTCTCTCTCTCTCCCTCTCCCCCCCACTCCCCTCTGCAACCCCCCACTCACCCACAGCGCCCCCGAGTACTTTTCACCCGAGTAGTGAAGTACTCGAAAATCGCGGTGCTCGATTGCGAAATTGGCCTTACCGAGTACGTTCGCTCAACTCTAATAACAACCAATCACAGCACAGCTTTTCTGTTATCTCAGCGGTATAATATATAACAACCAATCACAGCGCAGCTTTAATTTTACCTCAACAGTATAATATATACCAACCAATTACAGCACAGCTTTCATGTTACCTCAGCAGTATAATATATAACAACCAATCACAGCGCAGCTTTCATGTTACCACAGCAGTATAGGAAATAGCAACCAACTACAGCGCAGCTTTAATTCTACCTGAGCAATATAAGAAATAGCAACCAATCACAGCGCAGCATTCATTTTACATCAGCGGTATAATATATAGCAACCAATCACAGCACAGCTTTCATGTTATATCAGCAGTATAAGAAATAGCAACTAGAGATGAGCGAACGTACTCGTAATGAGTACTTACGCACCCGAGTACCGCCATTTTCGAGTACTTCTGTACTCGCGCGTAAAGATTCGGGGGGCGCCGGGGGGCGGGGAGAGGCGCGGCGGTGCGGGGGGTAGCAGCGGGGAACAGGGGGGGAGCCCTCTCTCTCTCCCTCTCCCCCCCACTCCCCGCCGCAACCCCCCGCGCCGCCACGGCGCCCCCCGAATTTTTTCGCCCGAGTACGGAAGTACTCGAAAATCGCGGTACTCGGCCGAAAAAGGGGCGGGGCCGAGCACGTTCGCTCATCTCTAATAGCAACCAATCACGGCACAGCTTTTATGTAACCTCAGTAGAATAAGAAGTAGCAAGCAATCACAGCGCAGCTTTCATGTTACCTCCGCAGTATAATATATAGCAATCAATCACAGCACAGCTTTTATGTTCCCTCAGCAGTATAAGGAATAGCAACCAATCACAGCGCAACTTACATTTTACCTCAGCAGTATAAGAAATAGTAACCAATCACAGCGCAGCTTTCATTTTACCTCGGCAGTATAAGAAAGAGCAACCAATCACAGCACAGCTTTCATGTTCCCACAGCAGTATAAAAAGAGCAACCAATCACAGCATAGCCTTACTGTTCCCTCAGCAGTATAATATATAACAACCAATCACAGTGCAGCTTTCATGTAACCTAAGTAGTTAAATATATAACAACCAATCACCGCGCAGCTTTCATGCTACCTCAGCAGTTTAGAAAGTTACAACGAAAAGCTCATGAACAAATCACAAGCAGCACCGATGTTTTTGCTCAGGCATTTCATGAGCAAAGTTGCGATAATGCAGTGATTTTCTTGCAGCAACATTACGATGGCCCGTGTAAAACTACCCTAAAAGTCATATGTATCCCCAAATGGTACCAAAAGAAGCTATTAGAGACCTTGGAAAAATAAGCACTCACAAAGCTGCTTCAATGGAAAAATACAAAAAAAACGTGGTGGTAAAAAAAATAGTGATAGAAAGCCTGTTATTTTTTTTAAGATATTTTATTTTTTTAAGTCGTACTACATTAGAGGACTATATAAATTTGGTATTACTGTAATCATACTAACTGCCAGAATATAGTATGTCATTTTGACATGCTCATCGCAACTGTTGCCGCCGGGTGTCGGCTGTTAGAAGCATCCGTCACCCAGGATGTATGAAGAAAGATCGCCCCGCGAATCTCTTCATACATAGGCTGCTGATGCAGGCTGTTAAAAAGCGTATTGGCGGTCGTTAATAGTAAAATAATGATAGATTTCCAATGGTTTGAGAGAAGATAACTTGTTGCAGAAAGTTCTCACACTCAGATTAAAATTGCTACATCTGTAGTGCAAGTGAGTGTCTGTCTGCTGTTTTTAGCAGAACTAAAAAAAAACAAGCCCTGTCGGGCTGTGTAAACAGGCAGTCGTTCAACTATGAATATCACTCCTTTGTAAAGCACAGTGATAGTCAGGTGGTTGTCCATCACTTATGCACCCAACAGTCATCTCATGTGAAGGGACCTTAAGTTCCTCTTTTATCCAAACATCCACTCCAGTCTTCAAAATGTCTCCAGAGCAGCACCAGTTCTATGGTGGTGTCCAAAAAATTGGTTTCTGTGTATGAGTAGCTTAATGTCAGGTTTATGGTGAGGTGAAATGTGTTGAATCTGTCATAGAATTTTACTAGTTCTTATTCGGTGTTGGTCCAGATGATTAAAATGTCTTCCATGCAGTGGATGTAGGCAATTGGTTTGCTGGAGCAGGATGCCAGAAAGTCACTCTCCAGTTTTAACATAAAAAGGTTGGCATATTGCGGTGCGATTTTATTGCTCATGGCGGTTCTGGTGAACACAAAAAAAGAACTAGTAAAATTCCATGGAAGATTCAATGCATTTCACCCCACCATAAACCTGACATTAAGCTACTCATACATAGAAATCAATTTTTTGGACACCACCATAAAAATTTCAAACAACTTAATAAAGACATCACTATACCAGAAACCAATTGTCTACAGCCAGGCCATTAGATACAACCGGATCTGCTCCAACCCAACAGACAAAGAGGAACATTTAAACCACCTTAAAAGGACATTTTTAAACCAGGGCTACCATCCCACCTAAATTGATGACCAGAAAAACCAGAGCCACCAGGATACCCAGAAATCAACTGCTCCAATACACAGAGAAGAAAGAAAACAGTTGTGTACCTCTAGTAGTGACCTACAACTCACAGCTAAAGGTACTAAGGAAAACTGCAAAGAAACTCCATCATACCCTACACAAGGATGACCATCTGAAAACCATATTCGCGGACCCTCCCCTCCTGTGTTACAGGCAACCTCCAAATTTGAGGAACCTTATAATCAGGAGTGTATTGCCCTCTGACACACAAAAAGGAATTTATCCTTGCAGGGTAAGGAGCTGTAATTTGTACTGACCATGGAAGCAGAAACTAAAAAGTGGCAACAGCACTCAAGCTACATTTACTATCAGAAATATACATACTTATAATAAATACACTAAACACATTAAATAATGCAAGGTTCTTGGTATATAATTTGATCAAATCATATTGGCCCGTTTACTAATGTCCAGGTGACCAAGCTTTCAGATGGGTCTTAACACTAATACCAGGTGCTTTTATCTTAACCTAGGAAAGAGGGGTACCTACCTTTAAGAATGCACTCTTTTGGGACTAAGCCTACAGATTAAATCGGGGAAGGTGTTGACCTCCTAACATCAATTTAGAGACTCGAAACTTTCACATTCTTTGTCACTGGACTAATTATTTACTGTTATGCTCATCCTTCCCTGGTATTTATCGAAGAGCTATTAATCCCAACATGCCTGTGGCCTGGTATTTATCTAGTACAAATTAAGTACACCATGTTTGTGCCCTCCCATGTGATCATGTGTAAATATTAAATACGCCTTTAGATTTGTTCCATTATGCCTGAGGAAGGACCCTGAGAGGTCTGAAAGCTCGCTATGTCATCATGTATTCTTATCAGCCATTAAAAGGTATCATATCTATAAGATTACTTGGTTTCTCTTACTGAGAACAATCACACTTTGCTCTACTGGCTAACACGGCACTAAACATTTTTCGTTTTACTCTGAAGGTCTACTTTGCTTATTGCAGTGACTACCATGCAGTATAGCCCCCTGTCAGATACTTGTCAGGTACAATCTTGAGGCTGAGGTTTTTTACTTTCAGCTTCACATCTAGTCCATGATGCATCAGCACACAATTATTTAAGGTTATACATTTTTGCCTGCATGGTTTTAACAACCATTACCTTCTACTCTCACCTAAATAAGCTGCAAACCATAAGTATACAATCAGAAGATGCTGTGATTTCCTCTATTATAACTGTGTGACAGGAGCTGTGTGATCATCATTAGTAACTGTGATAGGAGAGTCTGTGTCCCCATGCAGACACTTTCAGTGGTAGATCAATGTAACAGCATCACACAAACTGAGAATCTGATTGGAAAATGATTCCATAACCCCCAAGTAGATCTGAGATGGTCAGACTTGAGATCACCTGTCCATTTGAGGAAAAAGCGGCTGGGAGATTCAGACAGAAATAAATACATAAGCAAGGTAAGACTAGCACACATATACACACTGGAGGGATAGCTACTAGAGATTAGCGAGCCTACTCGGTAAGGCAGTTACTCGAGCGAGCATCGCTCTTCTCAAGTAACTGCTTAGTGGGCGAGGGGAGCGGAGCAGAGCGGGAGGAAGAGTGAGAGAGATCCGCTTTCCCCCCCCCCCCCCCCCGCTTACCCCCGCAGCCCACCCGAGCCTGCTCTGATCACTAAGCAGTTACTCGAGAAGAGCGATGCTCGCTCATCTTTAATAGCTACATAATGGATGTTTTATAAAAAACATGTGGCCCTTTAAACTGGTACTAACATTAGAATAAGACTTTCTATTTGCCCTGAGGAGGAGGATGCCCTGTTGTGTTCTGATTAGGATTTTCAGTACTTATTTTTTTAAGGAAGGTCAGTGTCCCAGCAGCAGAACAGAGATCTTAGTCTTAAAAATTGAGAAAAAACAGCATGACTTTCATCAAATGAGACACATCTTCAGTTGACACAGCAGGGTTGAGAGAATAGGAGAGAAGGGAATAACAGACTTACATTGCATGTGTAAGCCACACTTGTATTTACCTGGATAGGAAACAGATTTTCCTGCTGCTTCTGCTGAAGGAAAATGACCAAGAAATGAACAGAAATAAATTATTAATTTAACAAAACCAGAAACACAGAAAAGGTTATATAGAAAAGGATATAAAAAACATGCTTTTTTTAACCCGGTCATCGGTGCTTCAGCTATAAAGGTTTATTTTGATCATAGTCACATCCTTGCAGCATTTATTACCAGTTGTGATCACTCCTGCAATAAAATAATATTCACTATGTAACCCCAACAGAACTACAGGATTGATTTATTTCTGCATCATTTATGTCAATTGGTGTGCTATAGAATGCAAAATACACAATCAATGTTCTCTTACTACTTTAACCCTTCCCAATCCAATTTGTATCCTTGTTTTCCTAGAGAGCTTACTCTTTTTCTGCCATTAACAATGGCGCTATCAGCTGGCTAAAGCCAGTACTGCATGAGGTGACACATTAAATAGGCTCAGACAGCAGAGAGGCTGGTAATATACAGTAAGAGAACCCCGACAGACGTCTTCCAACATCAGAGCTGTACAGCGTTAAATAATAATGTCTTTAGACGTCAGACAGTGGATTGAAAAGGGATAAAGTAAGGTAAAGTCTCCTGGTGTAAGCACCAAGTTATGACTGACTCTTAGGGTGATGTCACATTGTGACTAGAGATGAGCGAACGTACTCGATAAGGGCGATTTCGCAATCGAGCACCGCGATTTTCGAGTACTTCACTACTCGGGTGAAAAGTACTCGGGTGCGCTGTGGGTGAGCGGGGGATTGCAACGGGGAGTAGGGGGGAGAGGGAGAGAGAGAGGGCTCCCCCCTGTTCCCCGCTGCTACCCCCCACTCCCCTCTGCAACCCCCCGCCCCACAGCGCACCCGAGTACGTTCGCTCATCTCTAATTGTGACGTTTTCTTGGCAGACTGTTTTTGCGGGGTGGTTTGCCATTGCCTTCCCCATTCTTTACCCCCAAGCAAGCTGGGTAATCATTTTACCAACCTCGGAAGGATGGCTGAGTCAACTTTGAGTCGGTTACCTTCACCACGCAGGGATTGAACCTGCAACCTTCAGGTCATGAGCGAGAGCTTAGACTGCATTTTTGCTGCCCTAACACTCTGCAACTCTACTAGGGTCCTTTTATATGAGCCAAATTTTCAGCCCGATGCAAGGAGCACTAATCGATAAGCACATTGATCAATGTGCAAGTACTTTTCATTTACACAGGAAGAGAATCGCTTATCGGGATGAACAATTGTAACTACAATTGTACATCCTTATATGCCAGCTGTACACTTGCCCATTCATACAAGGAGATGGACAGCCAGTCAGCAAGCAGCTTAATGCTTGGTAAAAATCACTGATCAGCTGATGTTTACCCATTGGTCAATTGATCAGTAAGGTTTTTATATGCCCTGATGATTGGGAGAATGAACATTAAGATGAACGTTCATAGTCGATGATCAAGACCTGTAAAAGGGCTTCAGCATCTATGGACAACCTGTTTAGACCATAATTTCTACAGTCTTTAGTATTCTACGTGTATTGACCCAGTACTGGCATTACTGTGTAATTTTAAAATCTAAGGCCTCATTCACCCAAACGTAATTTCACCGCATATTACGCACACAATGTAAGCGTGTGTAATACGCGGTGAATGGAGTCAAGTAAAGTGCATTCATTTTCATTGATTTATTCACATTGTGTATATTACGTGCATACAAACGAACGCAGCATGTTCTATTTTACCACATATTACGAGCATACAGCCCTAATGTTCTCTAAGGGTTGCATATTAAAAGATGTTCATATGCAATACATTGTGTTCGTGTGGAATTTAATAAGCAACACCGCTATGAAACAGTGCAGCGAATTAAAAAAAGAAACTAATCACACTGCGCATGACACCATGCATGAGATTTACTGCCACATGCAGTGATAGCCATCTCATACTGTGTCACACGGCGGTAAAACCCTTAGTAATACACAGTGTTCTATGTATATGGCCATGTGAATGAGCCCTCAGGGAGACTGTGTCATACTATACATATATTCTATTTGATTATATGGCTGTATAACTACTTGGCCTTAGCAACGGGGAAATTCCCTACTCTTAGTCAGCCCATCTGTGTTACCTTAGTTAGCCCTGATTGACAAGAGGATAGGTTGAGCCAGAAAATGCTAGAAGCTTCTGGAAGGGGAAGTAATATAGGACCTTGTACTTCCTGTTTAGGTCAAAATACAGTGTAGTGTAAAGTTGGAGCAGAGAATGTAATGAATTATTTGCTCTTGTGGCATTCAGCACCCAACACTACAGGATTGTTACCAGCCTGGAAAGCAGCCTCAGACTTTATGTGGGGAAACTAGCAAGAGTAAAGCATGCCCGGACTGAACCCAAAGTGAACCCCAAGACTTGGCTAAAGTACAAGTGCTATTGTGAGAAGCTGAAAATGTGGTACGAACACTGAGAAAAAGCTATTGTTTCTCTGTCATCAGCCAAAAGGTTGAAGCTTATTATTAGAGATGAGCGAACGTACTCGGTAAGGGCGATTTCGCAATCGAGCACCGCGATTTTCGAGCACTTCACTACTCGGATGAAAAGTACTCGGGTGCGCCGGGGGTGAGCGGGGGGTTGCAGAGGGGAGTGGGGGGGAGAGGGAGAGAGAGAGGGCTCCCCCCTGTTCCCCGCTGCTACCCCCGCTCCGCCGCACCCCCCCCCCCCCCCTGCCCCCCGGCGCACCCGAGTACTTTTCACCCGAGTAGTGAAGTACTCGAAAATCGCGGTGCTCGATTGCGAAATCGCCCTTACCGAGTACGTTCGCTCATCTCTATTTATTATATATTGTTCTGTTTACTACAAATGTATTATTCATTGCAAATGAAATGTAGCCTACTGCACACTAACATGAGACTTGTTAACTTCTCTTACCTTTGTGTAAAATGTAGTTGACTGAAGATGTTTTCTTCTAACAACATTATACACTGTCTGCTGAGCTATATATCTAATCCTATCCTGTGTGATACTGCTGCTGAGCTGTAGCTGATATACACTGTGTAAGGCCTCCTTCCCACGAGCGTGACGGGCTCCGCCGCGTAATATTACGCAGTGAAGCCCGTCACGGCGCCCCCCAGAGCCCCTATACTTACCTGCGGGAGATAGCATGAAGCCGCTTCCCCGCCCACCGCCGTCGCGTCGTGTGACACGCCCACCGCGTCACGTGACGCGGCCGGCAGTGTCACGTGACGCGCCGGCCACGTCAAATGACGCTGCGGCGGTAGGTGGGGAAGCGTTTTTTCACGCTATCTCCCGCTGGTTACAGCGGGAGATAGCGTGAACGGACGGCTTCCATTGACTGCAATGGAAGCCGTCAGCGCGTACAGCCCGTCCTCACCCGCAGCAAATAGAGCATGCTGCGGGTGAGGACGGGAGAAATCGCGGTGCATAATTCCGCGGTGGAATTACGCATCGTGAGCATTGTGCTATTAGGTTCATTAGAACCTAATAGCAGGGGGCCACGCAGCGGATTTTTGCCGCGAATTTATGCGGCGTAAATCCGTTCGTGGGAAGGAGGCCTAATTGTATACCAAGAAGGCTGCATGTGGAATGCCTTGTAAGTGAAAGTAAAAATACAATTCCTGGTTCTTTGTTTGATGAAGGAGATAAAACAAGCCAATAGTGTTAACACTTAAAAACCCAAGCCTACTTGCTAAATAATCCTGTGTATGTGTTGTATTAGTCGCACAGATTTGGACATATATATATATATATGTATATATATATATATATATGTATATATATATATATATATATAATAATACACATGTCCCATTGTACCGTGTCAACACAGAAATAAAGATTCACTTTCTAAAAATTCCTGGGTGTCCTGTCAGATGTCGTACATCAAATGGGGGATCATCCGGGAATGAAGACTGCATTCTTGTGCATCCATTCTTCTCCACAAGTCAGGGCAGAGAGGCTGTGGAGACGAGAGCAAGGGACCCCTCCCACTGTACAAAGATAATTCCGAATGAGGGCAAGTGGGTTCATATCTGCTAGGCCCCCAGAAACCTGTGGTCAGAGTAAATGTAAATGTCAGAGTAAATGTAGGGGGTCATTCTGTGAACTTTACGGGTTATACCGACACTGAACATTCAGTTATAACCTGAAAAATAGCACCTCTTTCACGTAGAACAGTCCAGATTGTGGAAGCTACTGGACAAGGCGGGAAGCATCACTTTATAGTACCACGGCAATGTGCCTTGGGAGACAGAGAAGTCACTCATCAATTCCAGCACCTACCGGACTGTCCAATGCCACTTTTGGGATGGCTTATGTTGAGAAACTACAGGCCCAAGTGTCCTTTCAATCGGATAGACAGATGACTTTACAACTTGGAAAAGATGTTCCAACTCCTGCGCACATCCTCTCACTCACAGTTTCTGAAGAGAAAGAATGGAGATTGTTTTCTGTAATTCATGAGCCAAATCACCAGGCCCCTGGACCTAGTAATGAAACTACCAGGAGTATGGGCAGAAGATAATCCACCAGGGCTAGCTTAGAATATGCCCCCAGTCACAGTACAGCTGCAACCAGTCGCAGAAAAGCTTGAACAGTGGGCAGCAAGTAACAGAATGGTATTTAACAAGGAGAAATGCAAAATCCTGCATCTGGGCAAGAAAAATGAAACAAGCACATTAAGGAATTGGGCTAAGCAGCAGCACATGTGAAAAAGACTTTAGTATACTAATAGATCATAGACTGAACATGAGTTAGCAATGTGATGTAGCAGTCAAAAAGGCAAACATGATTCTGGGATGTATTAAGAGAAGCATAGAGTCTAGATCATATGAGGTAATTATCCCCCTCTACTCTTCCTTAGTAAGACCTCATCTGGAATACTGTGTCCAGCTCTGGGCACCCCACTTTAAAAAAGACATAGACAAACTGGAGCAAGTTCAGAGAAGAGTTACCAAGATGGTGAGCGGTCTGCAAATCATGTTCTATGAGGAATGGTTTAAAGATCTGGTAATGCTTAGCTTGCAAAAAAGAAAGATGAGAGGAGACTCAATAGCTGTCTACAAATATCTGAAGGGCTGTCACAGTGCAGAGGGATTCTCATTTGCCCAAGGAAAGACTGGAAGCATTGGGATGAACTGAAAATGAGAAGACACAAATTAGATATTAAAAAAAACTTTCTGACAGTAAGGGTGATCAATGAGTGGAACAGGTTACCACAGGAGGTGGTGAGTTCTCCTTCAATGGAAGTGTTCGAACAAAAGCTGGTCACATATCTGTCTGGGATGATTTAGTGAATCCTGCACTGAACAGGGGGTTAGACCAGATGATCCTGGAGGTCCCTTCCAACTCTACAATTCTATAATAATGAATAAAAAAAGCTGCTTTTGCGCTCATCGGGATAAAAGACGAAAAAATGTAAATATACTTAAATTTATTTACATAAATGAGAGCGATGCGTTTCGGCGAATGCAATCGCCTTTTTCAAGCTCTAAAACGAACATACATACATGTATAACATAGCAGATATTTATATAGCCTACTCACATGTTTCCCTCAGCTTTCAAAGCAGCAATCAATGTTACTCCGAGTGGAGAAACTGGGGCGTAGGAAACGCCCCTCCCGTCCCACAACTACATCACCAGTAGTGTCAATTAACACTACGTCACATGGAACGCGCTATGCGTTCCATATATTCACAATTAAAACTTTATTAAACAGCTGCAATCACAGTGCGGTCAAATTCAAGTTCAATCTACCACACTCAATCATAGTGTATTATCGTTACTATATATGTTATAGTGTCTTTAAAAAACATTCCCATCATGCATCAATATTCTCATTAATTATGGAATAAAATTTATAATATATATATATATATATATATATATAAAAAATCTATTTTTATGTAATCAACAATTATAATCAATTTTTATAAAGACCCTACGGAAACAAGATATAATAAATAATTAAATCATTAGATGATTAATTTTTACTAAAACAAAAATGCTAAATCTTTTCTAACAATTCATTCAGGCCAAAAGGGGTTAATGTATTGATACGGTATATCCAAAACATTTCTTTTTTTCTCAATGAAATAATTGATTTCGTTTCGATCCTTTCTAGCGCTGTAACTCTCATCAAAGAGGAGTCACCGTTATTGAAATCGTTGAAATGTTTGGATAAACTATGTATCCGTAAATTATTTTTTATATTTTGTCGATGATTGTTAATCCGCTTTTTTAAACTATTTATAGTTCTACCTATATATTTGAGTTCACAAGGGCATTCGACTAAATATATGATTTGTGTGGAGCTACACGTCAGATGTTGGGAAATCGGAATTTTTATTTTATTATGATCAATATAGGTTTTTTTATGTGACATAACTAAACAGCATTTACATTTGTTGCGCATGCATTTATAATTCCCCAATTTTTCAGAATCTATAGCTTTTAGTTTTTTCTTTTTTCTCTCTGGATCAGAGGGTGCTATTAAATTTTGTATTGACGTGTTTTTTCTAAAAATTAACAAAGGATTTTTTTATCTAATTGATCAGTTAGAAAAGGATCATTCAATACTATAGGCCAGTGTTTTTTAAAAATACTCCTAATGGCAGCATGATCACTATTAAATCGGGTGATAAAAGCTGGATTTTTAAAATTTTTTGAGATTGTCTTTTTATTCTTATTATCTATTTTACTATATGCGTCATCTATTATTTGTACTGGATAGTTTTTTTCCTTAAAACGATTTTTTTAAATCAAGGCTTGCCCTTCAAAATCAGAATCCAGTGTACAGTTCCGTCGAATGCGCTGTAGTTGTCCGTATGGTATATTTTGGTTCCAATTTTTTGCATGACAACTTCGAAAGTCCAAGTACGAGTTTTTATCGACTTTTTTAAAATTAGTTTTTGTTATTATTTTACTATTCTCATGTCTTAAAACTAAATCTAAAAATATTATATTATCATGACTAATAGTACTAGTAAATCTCAAATTAAAATTATTTTGGTTAAGGTTATCAATAAAATTATTAAGATTATCTAAAGACCCACCCCATATGATTAAAATGTCATCTATAAATCTTTTAAAAAAATACAATATTTGGATCTAAAATATGTGTTTGTTCAAAATTACCCATGTAAAGATTTGCTACGGCTGTCCCAAGCGTTTGCAAATAAAAAAATTTTTATATAAAAAATAATTATTTTTTAAAATAAATTCAATTGCTTTCAATAAGAACTCTTTCTGGTTAGGGGGCATGTCGAAAAAAACCCTCTACCATTCTATGAAACCAGGGGCATGACAGGTGTCCATCAAGCAATACCACCTACCATCTGCTGCCTGCGCTGGCATTGCACTGCATCTGAAGAAGTATGGTATCCTGAGGAATGCCAATCACCCTGGAACATTCCACTTCTTGCCTGTAAAGAAGCTAGGACCAACACAGTAACAACCTGTCCAGGATATCAGAGCAGTAAATCAAGTTGTGATTACCTTGCATCAGACAGTGCCCAACCCGTACACCTTGCTTGGACTGATATCGGGGGAAAGCAACTCACTTTACTGTGCTGGATTTGATAAACGCTTTCTTCACCATCAGGCTGACAGAGGACAGCCAGCTCATAATTGCCTTCCAATGGGAATACCCAAGAACCGTAGAAAAGTATCAGTTTACCAAGACCCGCTTGCCCCAAGGATTCAAGAGCCACACTCTTCGGAGAAGCTCTTGCTACTGACCTAAAACAACTCTCTCTCCCTTCCTAGCCAAGCACTGTATTGCTGCAGTATGTGGATGACCTCCTCATAACTGGACCTAACTCTGAATGATGTCTGCAGAACATTGAAACGGTGCTTCATCATCTCTATGAGGCTGGATACAAAGTCTCATGGAAAAAGGCACAGATTTGCCAAGCAACTGTCAAATACCTTGGATTTCACATCTCGTAAGGGAAGAGAACACTGGGTGTTAAAAAAAAGCAGGCTCTCTGCAATATCCCAGTACCAACCACCAGAAAAGAAGTCAGAGAATTCCTTGGAGCTGCCGGGTTCTGCAGAATATGGATACCTGGCTTTGCTGAAATGGCCAAACCCCTCTATGATGTCACGTCTTACCAATGCTGGATTGGTAAGACGCAGGTATAGTAGCCAAGCCGGTCACTGGAGAGTACTCCGAATAGCCAGGAGTCGTTATCGGGAAATCACGGTATGCAGTACAAATGGATGAGATGAGAGCATAGTCAATGGAAGCCAAAGGTCAGCATGAGTAGATATTAGTATGCTTGTACAGGAAGGGGAGCTTGATCTAGGTGGTGGAACTCAATAATCATGCACTGAAGGAGTTGCAGGGCTTGGCTTAAGTAGGAAGTGCAATCAGGAACAAGGGTGGGGTCAGGACCAGGAGGCAGGAACTAGGTACCTGAGAAATACAGAACAAGGCTAGGTTTCAGCAAGGGAACTGTCCAAGTCCAAGTCTTGAATAGCCTGGTGGAGAGGACTGCCAACTGGAACACAAAAGGTTGTGGTTTCTGGCTTTGACAGTAGGCCCCCTCTTTGAGGACGGCCTCTGAACATTCCAGGTGCCAGTTTCCCTGGGTATATCCTGTGAAACCTATTTGTGAGCCTCGGAGCATGCACATTTTTTTCTAGCTCCCAGGAGTTCTCTTCTGGCCCATACCCTTGCCACATCACAAGATACCATATTTTACCTCTCTAAAGTCTGGAGTCAAGAATCTTCTCTACCACAAATTTGTCCTGGCCCTGAACTTTCACAAAAGGGGGAGGCGGTTGATGTCTTCCCACAAAAGTATTCTCATGAAATGGGTTTAGTAGGGAAATGGGAAAGACAGGGTTACTCCTTAGGCTGCCTGGGAGCTTCAGTTGGAATGCCACCTGGCTTACCCCCTGCTGCAGTTGGGAAAGGTTCTAAGAATCTTTGGCCAAGCTTCGGAGAGGGTACATGTACCTTTAAGTTCTTGAAGGCTAACCACACCTGTCTCCAACCTGGAAGGTAAGAGCTGCTTGGCGATGATGGTTGGACGCCTTCTTATAGGTACTCTGGCTTTCCTGTAAGGTTTCTTTTAGTTGCTTCTACAGTTCTGCTAACGCTGTCAGTCTATGGTTAACCGTTGGGACCAGAGTGTTGATGGGAAGGCCAGGAATAAAGACAGGATGTGCATCATAGTTGGAATACAACTGGTTCTGGGCGGTTGAACTGTGTTGAGCATTGTTGTGGGTGAACTCTGCTGTTGACAAATAATCCGCCCAGTCATCCTGTTGATGGGAAATAAAGCAGCAGACATATTGTTCCAGAGTCTGATTTGTTCTTTTTGCCTGGCCATTAGACTGCTGATTAAAGGCAGAGGAGAGATTTACGGTAATACCCAGAGCTGTTCAGAAATATCTTCAGAACTTTGAGGTGAACTGGACCCCTCTGTCAGAGACCACATCATCCGGAATTCCATGTAATCGGAAAACTTCTTGGATCATCAACTCTGCAGTGTGCTCGGCAGTGGGAATCTTCTCTATGGGGAAGAAGTGGGCCATCATACTAAGTTGATCCGCGACCACAAGGAAAGTAGTCATCCCTTTTGAGGGGGGCGGATTCACTATAAAATCCATGAATATAGATCCCCAGGGTCTGCATGGGACTGGAAGGGGCTGTAGCAACCCCAGAGGGCAAGCTTGTTGCATCTTGTTCAGAGCACATACCTTGCAAGAGATGACATACTTCTTCACATCCCTCCTGCAGTCAGGCCACCAAAAGGAAAGAAGTAGAAGTTCTGAAGTCTTTTTGACCCCCAGGTGACTGGACAGCTTAGAATCGTGGACTACTTTAAGGACTTCGAGTCGGTCAGCCTCGGGAAAATACAGTTGGTGTTCTTGCCTCCAAAGCTCTTCTGTAATGGAAAGCTTCACATCCTTAGAAGGACGACTCAAGAACAGGTCCTCTTCATATTTTCCCTTAAGCTTTTTTAGAAGGTCTTCAGAGAGTAAGATGCCCAAAAAAATTGGGGGGGGACAGAATTGTGTTGTCTGTATTTGCCCTCTCTTCAGACTCTGCACATATCCTGCACAATGCATCTGTCTTGCTATTTCGACAACCGGGGCGGTAGGACACAATGAGATGAAACCTGGAGAAGAACAAGGCCCATCATGCTCGTCTCACAGATAACCTCTTGGCAAGTGCAGAGGAACTTTAAATTTTTATGGTCAGTAAGAACCATCACTGTATGATGAGCTCCTTCCAAGAGGTATCTCCACTCGGTGAAAGCCACTTTGATGACCAGAAGCTCCTTGTATGCAACATCGTTGTTTTTCTCTGCGGGTGATTATGTGTAGGATAGAAATGTGCAAGAGTGTAGTTGCATCTTATCTTCCATTTGTTGTGACAGAATGGCTCCCACCACGGAGTCGGAGGTGTGCACCTCCACGACATAAGGCAACTCTGGGTTTGGGTGGATCAGTGTTGGTGCTGAAGTAAATAGAGTCTAGCTTCTCAAAAGCGGTTTGTGCCTCTGGTGACCAGGAAAACATGTGCACTTTCTTGGTGAGGGAGGTGATGGGAGAGATGACTTTTGAGAAGTCCTTGATAAATTTCCTGTAGAAATTTGCGAAACCAATCAGGCGCTGTACTTCCTTCAAATTTTTTGAAATGTGCCAATCCAGGTCGGGTTTAATCTTGCTGGGATCCATACTTAAGCCCTCTGGGGAGATAATTTATCCTTGAACTAGTATTTGGGTCTGTTCGAACTCACATTTCTTAAACTTAAAGTAAAGGTTATTCCTTTGGAGTCGCTCCAGGACCACCCGAACGTGCTTGAGATGTTCCTCCAAGTTATCAGAGAAAATGAGGATGTGATCAAGATATGCCACTATGAATTGGTCTCACAGGTCTCGAAATACATCATTGATGAAGTGCTGGAAGGGAGCATTGAAGAGACCGAATGGCATCACTAGAGATTCAAAGTGTTCACATTTTGTTCTAAAAGCAGTCTTTCATTCATCTCCAGGACGGATCCGTACCAGATTATATGCTCCTCTGAAGTCCAGTTTACTAAAGACCTTGGCTGTCTGAAGCCTCTCCAGCAGTTCTGCAATTAATGGGAGAGGATAGTGATTCTTAACAGTTCTCTATTGGGAGAACAAAATGGGGGAGCTGGGGAAGGGTCTTTACACCGTCTTGAATTACAAGTGTGCAAAGGTGTGTTTGGTGACATCCCCATGTTCCATGACAGCTAGATTGATTGTGGCCTTGACATTTGCTAGAACGAGAGTCCTTTGGGACTTGTTTGGACAGTTTAAAGCATAATATCCTGAATTTCCACAATAAAGGCACAGATTATCAACATGGCATCTTTCCTTTTCAGCGGTGGCAAGGGATTTGCAGATGACATTGTCCTGCATTGGTTCTAGTGCAGCTTCAGTCCTCGGCAGAGGATTCAATATAAATTGGCTGAAGGAATAAGGCATGTTAGTGCCCCAACCCAGCAGTCTCTCTCTTTTTGCCGTTCGGAAAGTCTCTGGTCAATCTGGATGCACAGTTGAATGAAATCTTCCATGTTGTCAGGAATCTCTACTCTGGCAAGTTCATCCTTTACCCACTCCGATAATACATGACAAAATTGGCTTTGTTGTGCAACTGGATTCCACGTAGTATCAATCGCCCAGTGACAAAATTCTGCTGTATACTCTGCAACGGAACGTCACCCCTGTCATAGGTTATGTAACCTCCCTTTGCCATGGCACAGTGGTTCAGATCATCAAAAATTTGACCCATAGCGGTCGTGAAGGCATCAAGGCTGTCAAACAGATTACTATTAGAGATGAGCGAACGTACTCGGCCACGTCCCTTTTTCACTTGAGCACCGCGATTTTCAAGTACTTCTCTACTCGGGTGAAAGGATTCGGGGGGCGCCGTGGGTGAGCGGGGGTTTGCAGAGGGGACTGGGGGGGAGTGTTAGAGAGACAGAGCCCCCCCCTGTTCCCCACTGCTACCCCCCGCTCCACCACGCCATCCCCCGCTCCCCGGCGCCCCCGAATCTTTGCACCCGAGTAGCTAGGTACTTGAAAATAGCGATGCTTGATCGAGTAATTACTCGAAACGAGTACGTTCGCTCATCTCTAATTACTATTAATCTGTATGTACGGTGAGGTAAATGCAAGCGCCTCATTAGTGAGGAGGCTAATGATGAAAAACACCTTCTACCTGTCACTGACAAACAAGGTGGGCTGCCCCTGGAAAAATATCTGGCATTGATTTAGGAAACCTCAGTATTGGCAATTATCTCCAACAAATTTTAATGGTAATGGCATGTGGACGTCTAGCCCTGAATTGCGCGTCTCCACGAGTTGCCTCTGTAACCCCTCAATCTCACAAAGCAGCAAGCCTTTCCTGGTAGGAGGCACAGAACTTTTGGAGCTTTGTGACCTGTTTCCTGAGCGTGGCTACTACAGACTCCATTTTAGGAGGCGTTATTATTTTGTTGCATCTTACCGATGCTAGATTGGAGCTGCAGGTGTAGTAGCCAAGCCGGTCACTGGAGAGTCATCAGAATAGCTGGGAGTTGTTATTTGGAAGTCACGGATGAGAAGAAAGAGTAGTCAATGGAAGCTAAAGGTCAGCAGCAGGAGGTATGGCTATGCAGTACAAATGAATGAGACGGAAGCATAGTCATTGGAAGCCAAAGTTCAGCAGCAGTAGGTATCGATATGCAGTACAAAAGGGATGAGACAGAAGAATAGTCAATGGAAGCCATAGGTCAGCAGCAATACGTATCGGTATGCTTGTAGAGGAGCCAAAGGGAGAGGAGATTGATCAAGGCAGTGGAACACAATAATCACACACTGAAGAAGTGGCAAGGCTTGGCTTATATAGGAAGTGCAATCAGGAACAGGAGGTAGGAACTAGGTAACCGAGAAATACAGAACAAGGCTAGGTTTCAGCAAGGGAACTGTCCAAGTCCTGAATAGCCTAGCGGAGAAGGCTGTCGACTGGAACACAAAAGGTTCGACCCCTGAAATATGAAATCACAAACGGAGGTGAAGATATCCCCTTCTGTTGGGAGCAGAAACACAGTTAATAACATCAAGTAAGCTCTCCTAAAAGCACCTGCATTGGCTTTTCCTAATCTGCTCGGACTACAATGGGACACTCGAGCATTTTTGTATATGGGCTGCCGGGTCCCAAGCTTTTTTTTTTTGTTCGTGTTTTTTTTCTCTCTCTCTCTCTCTCTGTCTCTCTCTCTCTCTCTCTTTCTCTCTCTCCTTCCTACCAGACAAAAAATTTGCCAATGACGCACGCTGCGTCACAGCGAGGAGGAGCCAAAAACAGGGGCGGTGTCGAACACGATTTGATGCCCGTTCGAGTAACGAGCACCATCGAGTACGCTAATACTCGAACGAGCATCAAGCTCGGTAGAGTATGCTTGCTCAACTCTAGTCACAACTTTATTATTCATTGTTATTTGCAAAAGTAAGTGCATCCCTTTGTAATGTAACTTCCTGATGTCGTACAAGTATGAAATTTGGCATGACCATACTTTAGGTCCAAAGTGAGAGAGTTGAAGGGGCGAGTGTATTCTGCAGAGGGACATCGGCACATGCAGTCTGAGGAGAATCTAATGCTCCTCTATGTGTATACATATTTTATTCCTCAGTTTCTCAGACGTAACCAAGACTTCTGTGTGAACAACACGTAAACAACTATATCAAATTGAAGCGAGCTAAGCCAGGTTTATCAGCTAGTATAATATATTCGGAATATGGTTGCTAGTGGGGATACATGAAGTGTCCTACAGTATGAATTCAATTCTGCTGCTTCTTGCTACTTACATGCCGGGTTTACAATTTAAGGTGCCTTTTATATCCACGGGGCGCACCTTGCACAGGACGGACACAGGACTGGTATTGCATTCAAACAGGACACCGGCTAGAACACCAATGAGACAGTGAACTGCATACTGGGAACTGGAATCACAGATATACATAACATAAGGACTGACAAATGACCAAAACACTCACCTCGCATAACTGCACACATAACAGATGGAATTGCTATAAAAGTATGAGGTATTAGTTCATGGATTGGCCAAGTCACTTAAGCCTGCAAGCCACTTCAAGGCTCCTCGTTGTCTTTAAGGTCACTACTCTAATGAGACAAGATCCACCAGAACCCTGCCTGCAAACAGGGTGATAGCCCCGATAAGGGCAGCCCCACAGTGGAACCTAAGGGTCTAACTAGCCCAGAGATGCCAAACAATCGAGCAGGACAGGACACAGTTCACATCAACACACTAGGGCCAGCATGTAAGATAGAACACATACAGAACAGGACTATCCACACCTAATGTCTGGCCACCTGTACAGACACTGGACAAGACACTGTTCACACACATAAGACATATAACAAGCATGAAGGAAAACCAAATCCTAGAGTGAAGGGATACCAGCTTTCTCTTGCAGAGGGACATATATACACATATATGCAGCAGACCCGTGGGGATTGGCTGTCGGGAAGAACTCCACACCCAGCCAGCTCAATTAACCCTCACCTATGCAGCTGTGCTCATGGAAACCTGTAGAACCACAGGTCCCAGAAGCACACACCTAACAGCTCCATTGACGTCCTTTATATGTATAAAGTCTATAATATGTAAAACAAATCTTAGGTTAGGTTAGGTGAGACACTTTGCCTTCTTTGTCTCACCTGAAACTTACGGAAATTCTCATCTCTAGCGATATCTTGATTTAAACGTCATGAACTAAAACCCCAGGATTTATTCCTCTGTAGTCCGACATAGATAAAGGAGAATTGTTATTATTCTATTAACACATACTGTATCCCAGACTATTCCTACATCCACTGCCAATAGGTACCTCTGCTAAGACATAAATACCTGAATGCTCATGGTGCCATCATCACCTTCTATCAATTGGAGAAATAAGAAGAATAAAGAAATATTACATATCATAGAAAGGGGGGGTGAACTGTCACTCCCCAATGAAAGCAGATTTATTAAAACTAATGCAAGGGAAATGTGGAGCAGTTGCACATATGATCTAATTAGTGTGTAAACCTCCAATTGCCACCTTATGTAATCAGTGACATATGGAGGGATAGAATAGACCTCAAGCTCCTCAGTGACAGCCCTGTAAAACAGAGCTATAGTACGGCTGTGCACAAGAATCTTAGGAGTTTTGCTTTCAAAAAGGCTTCATTTTTTAATGAATCTCCTTCAATTTACAATATTTTACAATGGTATACTTACATAAAGTCTAGACAAACTCCATCATTCTGTTAGTCACACAATAAAGAAATGAGAACCCAATATACAATCGAGATTCATTTATACACTTACTGAAATTGAAATGTAATGAAATCTTCTGTAATTTTGTCAAGAAGAATTCAATTAATTAACTAAGATCCTCCAGCAATTATATGGTTGTCAATTGAGGCTAAATGAACATTATCTTCGGTGCTCATGCTTGGCAGGAGTCTTTCGAATTATCCTGCTGTACACATAGACAGACTTAAGCAACTGTATACCTATGGTATGCCTATATCATAGACTGCCACTAAACATGTGTATACTTACTGTGCATGCTTTTTTTTATACAGTTGCATTTCTAAAAGTAGTTGAGGCTGTGGAAGACCAACATCTCATAGCCAAATATATGTCAAAAAGAAGTCATTTGAGTATGTTTGCCTATTTAAATTTATGCGCATGTTAGCATATATGTCAGGAGACTTTCTGACAGTATACCACACTTGGTATAACTTTAGATTCCATGCTTCAAATTAATATTTACTCACAAAAAGTTTTCAATGAAAATATATAAAATAAGGATAAGGCCGGTTTTAGACGAGTGTTTTATAACACATCCGCAATATGAATCTATATTATGGACATGTTACAAATGGCATTATAACCGTATGACATTAATATTTAATCACTAGTTGCTTCCATATTTACTGTCATTGGTTTTATTTTCTACTGGACAAATACTGATCTGTATTTGCCCAATAGAAAAAGAAAATACCAATACTGAGGCAAAAATGAAAAGAATTGGTCATCAGAAACCAATCCGCGATAATCCAGCCACGGGTAACGCAGTGCACGCTTTCCATAGCATTGCTATGGAAAGCACAGCCCCCTGTCCACAAGCAGAGAATCATAGTAATTCTCCACTCGTGGAGTTCAAATCGCGGCATGCTGCAATTTGCCGCGGTTCTCTGCGTTGAGCCTAACTGTCAGATAGGCTCACCGCGGAGAACTGTCATTTCTCTCCCCAGCTCCCAGCGGTGGAATATTGCTAGCGATATTCCGCCTCGCCCGTGGACAGGGGGCCTAGAGCAGACTGCACATGAGTATTACAGCGTGGCGCTTCCTCTCCTGTCCTTCCATCATTCACTGCTCAACAGAAGTTGGTGGCTATGGACAGGGAAGGAAGTAACAAATGTGGACAAGATGTCAGAGGAAGTGGAAATATTTTTCAGGTGGAGGGTCGCATGAAGAAAGTAGCTAGACCAGGTACAGTGACCCTATTACAAAATTGTGATGATGTACATAAGATTTTAAAATGTTAGACTGTGCCCGGAATATCCCTTTAACATGTTTCTAGTTCACCTGCCAGATTTACCTTATGTTTCATACTGTATGCGTGGACTTGCCATCCAGACGTGCAATATTTATTAGGTCAAAGCAGTTACACTGCTGCTCGGCTTTTATTTCTAGTCTGGATTAGATTTAGGGATGCATTTAAAATCCTTGCTGAAATTGGCTTGTGCATTGCATCCATTCATCTTCATTGGACAGCTTCAGTCTAACAACAATAGGCAATCTTAATCTTATAATACTAATAAATGCTTCCTGAAAAAAAGTCAGGATTTAGAGGACATTTAGAGGAAGGCTTAATTGTCAACATAAAGGGAGATCTATTCTGCTAGAGATTAATCATGCTTTCTCATGGTCACTGGCATACGGACTGCATATTATGCAACTATATCCTCTGCCTTGGTGGATGTCTGAAGAATATAAATGAGATCAGAATGTATAACCACGTATAATTTTAGAAATTCAGGATTGGGCTCAAAGTGGGAATCGTGTAGTATTTTTCTGTTATTCACTAGTAAGCTACAAAATAAATCCCTTACTAATCCGGCCATATACTACAAATGTTGTCCTCTACATTCCAACAGCTCTATCATTAGGGCCAGATTAGGGTGCTTTCACATGTACTGGAATATTTCACAGGATGCTGTAGAATTTTTAGCTGTCAAAATCCGCGGGTCCAAATGCGGATTCTGATGTGGAATCGCTGGCAGAATTGTGTCATTTTCAATTTTGCAACAAAATCCACGTTAGACATGCAGGTTTTGGTGTGGATTTTTCTGTATGGCAGAATATAACACAGCATCTTGCTGAATATTCCATCCCATGTCAAAGTATCCTAAAGAGCATCTAAAGTATAGCGCAGTAAAATTATTGAACTGACTCAGGTCCTTCCACCAACTCCAAAGATAAAAGCATCACTTACACATTTAAGCCATGAAATTAACCATATACAGCTTGAAACACGTAAGCGATTCGTATCTCACACATGAATTTTGCCCTATAAAAACACCATTAGCTACCTGCAACACTTTGCTTTTTCCTTTATTTTTGGGCAATCAGGGGGATACACCCCCATACAGTCCAAATCACAGAAGATCCCTTAAAACTATAATATTTTATTACTTTTACTTTAAAAAAAAAACACACTTTGGGCTCAAGACACTCATCCACCGATGAGAAAATAAGACAAAGACAAAACAACAATGAACAGAACACACGTGCTGGTATAGGTCACGGTGTTACCACATAATGGAAGTGTGATTTTAGACTCAGTTTGTACGTCTCAGGTATGGCTACGCAGTTTTTGTGCCATAGGAACTTCCCATTAGAGGGACAATATATACATGGGGGGATAGGGCGTTGTCAATCTTCCCTAGTTGTGTCGCCCATATATCTGAGATTTTGTAGTGTAATAGGTTAGAATCACCCCTCAGTATGAGATATTGTCACAATTTAGTGTTTTTATTCACTGGTTTGGTTGATAGACTTGACCAACCATCTTCTAATATTCATATATAATTAGCCAAAAAATTCTAGATCTTAGTGAGTTGATGTAATCACTGACTGAATCAAGATATTCAGTGATTGATTCAAAATGAATGGTTCAATGCATTTCAGTCGGACCCACGACTTTTCAAGAAACGGGTGGTCAATTGTTTAGAATTAGAGATGAGTGAGCACCAAAATGCTCGGGTGCTCGTTACTCGGGACGAAATTATCGCGATGCTCGAGGGTTCGTTTCGAGTAACGAACCCCATTGAAGTCAATGGGCGACCCGAGCATTTTTGTATTTCGCCGATGCTCGCTAAGGTTTTCATGTGTGAAAATCTGGGCAATTCAAGAAAGTGATGGGAACGACACAGCAACGTATAGGCCAGGCGAGGGGCTACATGTTGGGCTGCATCTGACATTCCCAGGTCCCACTATTAAGCCACAATACCGGCAAGAGTGCCCCCCCCCCCTCCCAACAACTTTTACTTCTGAAAAGCCCTCATTAGCAATGCATACCTTAGCTAAGCACCACACTACCTCCAACAAAGCACAATCACTGCCTGCATAACACTCCGCTGCCACTTCTCCTGGGTTACATGCTGCCCAACCCCCCCGCACGACCCAGTGTCCACAGCGCACACCAAATTGTCCCTGCGCAGCCTTCAGCTGCCCTCATGCCACGCCACACTCATGTCTATTTATAAGTGCGTCTGCCATGAGGAGGAACCGCAGGCACACACTGCAGAGGGCTTTTTAATTCATAGACACAGGCAGGTACAACTCCCTATTGTGAAGTCCCTGTGGACCGACAGCATGGGTGGCTCCCTGGAACCCACCGGCGGTACATAAAAATATCCCATTGCAGTGCCCATCACAGCTGAGGTAGTAATGTCATGTTTAATGCAGGTGGGCTTCGGCCCACACTGCATGCCCTAGTCAGACTGGGGTTCTTTACAAGTGGAAACAGATGCATTTATAATTCCCTGTGGACCCACAGCATGGGTGGGTGCCAGGAAGCCACCGGCGATACATAAAAATATCCCATTGCATTGCCCAACACAGCTGAGGTAGTAATGTTGTGCTTAATACAGGTGGGTTTCGGCCCACACTGCATGCCCCAGTCAGACTGGGGTTCTTTACAAGTGGACACATGTAGGTTAAACTCCGTGTGCACCTAGAGCATGGGTGGCTCCCTGGAACCCACCGGCGGTACATAAAAATATCCCATTGCATTGCCCAACACAGCTGAGGTAGTAATGTCGTACTTAATGCAGGTGGGCTTCGGCCCACACTGCATGCCCCAGTCTGACTGGGGTTCTTTACAAGTGGAAACAGATGCATTTATAATTCCCTGTGGACCCACAGCATGGGTGGGTGCCAGGAAGCCACCGGCGGTACATAAAAATATCCCATTGCATTGCCCAACACAGCTGAGGTAGTAATGTCGTGCTTAATGCAGGTGGGCTTCGGCATACACTGCATGCCCCAGTCTGACTGGGGTTCTTTACAAGTGGACACATGTAGGTTAAACTCCGTGTGCACCTACAGCATGGGTGGCTCCCTGGAACCCACCGGCGATACACAAAAATATCCCATTGCATTGCCCAACACAGCGGATGTAACGTCAGCTGTAATGCAGGTGGGCTAAAAATTCATTTGATTACACTGTAGGCGAGGGCCCACAAAAATTGCTGTATCAACAGTACTAATGTACATCCAAAAAATTGGCCATGGCCAACCAAGAGGGCAGGTGAAACCCATTAATCGCTTTGGTTAATGTGGCTTAAGTGGTAACTAGGCCTGGAGGCAGCCCAGTTTAACGAAAAATTGGTTCAAGTTAAAGTTTCAACGCTTTTAAGAGCATTGAAACATATAAAAATTGTTTAGAAAAATTATATGAGTGAGCCTTGTGGCCCTAAGAAAAATTGCCCGTTCAGCATGATTACGTGAGGTTTCAGGAGGAGGAGCAGGAGGAGGAGGAGGAATATTAGACACAGATTGATGAAGCAGAAATGTCCCCGTTTTGGATGGTGAGAGAGAACGTAGCTTCCATCCGCGGGTGCAGCCTACGTATTGCTTACGTATCGCTGCTGTCCGCTGGTGGAGAAGAGAAGTCTGGGGAAATCCAGGCTTTGTTCATCTTGA
This sequence comes from Eleutherodactylus coqui, assembly GCF_035609145.1. Classification (NCBI taxonomy): domain Eukaryota; kingdom Metazoa; phylum Chordata; class Amphibia; order Anura; family Eleutherodactylidae; genus Eleutherodactylus; species Eleutherodactylus coqui. The sequence continues at coordinate 72,472,663 of NC_089845.1, forward strand.
TGAGTGTAAGCCTGTCGGCACTGTCGGTTGACAGGCGGGTACGCTTATCCGTGATGATTCCCCCAGCCACACTAAACACACTCTCTGACAAGACGCTAGCCGCAGGACAAGCAAGCACCTCCAGGGCATACAGCGCGAGTTCAGGCCACGTGTCCAGCTTTGACACCCAGTAGTTGTAGGGGGCAGAGGCGTCACGGAGGACGGTCGTGCGATCGGCTACGTACTCCCTCACCATCCTTTTACAGTGCTCCCGCCGACTCAGCCTTGACTGGGGAGCGGTGACACAGTCTTGCTGGGGAGCCATAAAGCTGGCAAAGGCCTTGGAGAATGTTCCCCTGCCTGCGCTGTACATGCTGCCTGATCTCCGCGCCTCCCCTGCTACCTGGCCCTCGGAACTGCGCCTTCTGCCACTAGCGCTGTCGGATGGGAAGTTTGCCATCAGTTTGTCCACCAGCGCCTTGTGGTATAGCATCATTCTCGAACCCCTTTCCTCGTCGGGAATAAGAGTGCAAAGGCTCTCCTTATACCGTGGATCGAGCAGTGTGTACACCCAGTAATCCGTAGTGGCCAGAATGCGTGTAACGCGAGGGTCACGAGAAAGGCATCCTAACATGAAGTCAGCCATGTGTGCCAGGGTACCTGTACGCAACACATGGCTGTCTTCACTAGGAAGATCACTTTCAGGATCCTCCTCCTCCTCCTCTTCCTCCTCCTCAGGCCATACACGCTGAAAGGATGACAGGCAAGCAGCATGGGTACCGTCAGCAGTGGGCCAAGCTGTCTCTTCCCCCTCCTCCTCATCCTCCTCATGCTCCTCCTCCTCCTCCTCAACACGCTGAGATATAGACAGGAGGGTGCTCTGACTATCCAGCGACATACTGTCTTCCCCCGGCTCTGTTTCCGAGCGCAAAGCGTCTGCCTTTATGCTTTGCAGGGAACTTCTCAAGATGCATAGCAGAGGAATGGTGACGCTAATGATTGCAGCATCGCCGCTCACCACCTGGGTAGACTCCTCAAATTTTCCAAGGACCTGGCAGATGGCTGCCAACCAGGGCCACTCTTCTGTAAATAATTGAGGAGGCTGACTCCCACTGCGCCGCGCAAGTTGGAGTTGGTATTCCACTATAGCTCTACGCTGCTCATAGAGTCTGGCCAACATGTGGAGCGTAGAGTTCCACTGTGTGGGCACGTCGCACAGCAGTCGGTGCACTGGCAGATTAAACCTATGTTGCAGTGTCCGCAGGGTGGCAGCGTGCGTGTGGGATTTGCGGAAATGTGCGCAGAGCTGGCGCACCTTTCCGAGCAGGTATGACAAGTGGGGGTAGCTTTTCAGAAAGCGCTGAACCACCAAATTAAAGACATGGGCCAGGCATGGCACGTGCGTGAGGCTGCCGAGCTGCAGAGCTGCCACCAGCTTACGGCCGTTGTCACACACGACCATGCCCGGTTGGAGGCTCAGCGGCGCAAGCCAGTGGTCGGGCTGCTCTGTCAGACCCTGCAGCAGTTCGTGGGCCGTGTGCCTCTTCTCTCCTAAGCTGAGTAGTTTCAGCACGGCCTGCTGACGCTTGCCCACCGCTGTGCTGCCACGCCGCGTGACACCGACTGCTGGCGACGTGCTGCTGACACATCTTGATTGCGAGACAGAGGTTGCGTTGGAGGAGGAGGAGGAGGAAGGTGCTTTAGTGGAGGAAGCATACACCGCCGCAGATACCACCACCGAGCTGTGGCCTGCAATTCTGGGGGTGGGTAGGACGTGAGCGGTCCCAGGCTCTGACTCTGTCCCAGCCTCCACTAAATTCACCCACTGTGCCGTCAGGGAGATATAGTGGCCCTGCCCGCCTGTGCTTGTCCACGTGTCCGTTGTTAAGTGGACCTTGGCAGTAACCGCGTTGGTGAGGGCGCGTACAATGTTGCGGGAGACAAGGTCGTGCAGGGCTGGGACGGCACATCGGGAAAAGTAGTGGCGACTGGGAACCGAGTAGCGCGGGGCAGCCGCCGCCATAATGCTTTTGATAGCCTCCGTTTCCACAAGCCTATACGGCAGCATCTCTAGGCTGATCAATTTTGCAATGTGCACGTTTAACGCTTGAGCGTGCGGGTGCGTGGCGTCGTACTTGCGCTTGCGCTCAAACTGTGGCACTAGCGACGTCTGGACGCTGCGCTGAGAGACATTGCTGGATGGGGCCGAGGACAGCGGAGGTGAGGGTGTGGGTGCAGGCCAGGAGACGGTAGTGCCTGTGTCCTCAGAGGGGGGTTGGATCTCAGTGGCAGGTTGGGGCACAGGGGGAGAGGCAGTGGTGCAAACCGGAGGCGGTGAACGGGCATCGTCCCACCTTGTGGGGTGCTTGGCCATCATATGCCTGTGCATGCTGTTGGTGGTGCCTCCCCAGCTGATCTTGGCGCGACAAAGGTCGCACACCACTGTTCGTCGGTCGTCAGGCGTCTCTGTGAAAAACTGCCACACCGTAGAGCACCTTGACCTGTGCAGGGCGGCATGGCGCGAGGGGGCGCTTTGGGAAACAGTTGGTGGATTATTCGGTCTGGCCCTGCCTCTACCCCTGGCCACCGCACTGGCTCGGCCTGTGCCCACACCCTCACTTGGCCCTCCACGTCCTCGGCCGCGTCCACATCCTCTAGGCCTACCCCTACCCCTCAGCATGCTGTATTACCAGTGATTTGATTTCCCAGGCAGGAAAGAAATTGGCGCAAGGCTGCACTCAACCGTAGCTGGTTGCGTCTGATTTTTGTACGTTCTCCACGCAGCACACACGTACACGGAGACCTTAGGACTGACACAGGCAGGCCAAATATAATTTTTTCGCTTTTTTGCAAAGGGAAGGCCCCACTGCGTATATTCAATGAACAATACGTTTAATAACTGTGGTGTGGCCCTGAAAAAGTGTCACACAACTTTAGTGTAGCAGAGTTATTAACTCTGGCAGAGCAGGTATTTGCCAGTCAGGAAAGACAATGGCGCAAGCCTGCAGTAAACCGTAGCTGGTTGCGTCTGATTTTTGTACGTTGTCCACGCAGCACACACGTACACGGAGACCTTAGGACTGACACAGGCAGGCCAAATATAATTTTTTCGCTTTTTTGCAAAGGGAAGGCCCCACTGCGTATATTCAATGAACAATACGTTTAATAACTGTGGTGTGGCCCTGAAAAAGTGTCACACAACTTTAGTGTAGCAGAGTTATTAACTCTGGCAGAGCAGGTATTTGCCAGTCAGGAAAGACAATGGCGCAAGCCTGCAGTAAACCATAGCTGGTTGCGTCTGATTTTTGTACGTTCTCCACGCAGCACACACGTACACGGAGACCTTAGGACTGACACAGGCAGGCCAAATATAATTTTTTAGCTTTTTTGCAAAGGGAAGGCCCCACTGCGTATATTCAATGAACAATAACTGTGTTGTGGCCCTGCCTACACAATTCTGTCCCTGTAGTATCAATGGAGGGTGCAATGCTCTGCACAGACGATTTTTAGAAAAAAAAAAAATGCAACACTGCTAACAGCAGCCAGCACAGTACTGCACACGGTTAAATTTGGCCCTAGAAAGGACCGTTGAGGTTCTTGAAGGCTACACTCACTCCTAACACTCTCCCTGTCTAAGCACCACTTCTGTCCCTAATGCCGGGTGCAATGCTCTGCACCGCCGATTTTGAGAAGAAAAAAAAAAGCAACACAGCTAACAGCAGCCTGCACAGTACTCCACACAGTTAAATGTGGCCCTAAAAAGGACCGTTGAGGTTCTTGAAGGCTACACTCACTCCTAACACTCTCCCTGCCTAAGCACCACTTCTGTCCCTAATGCCGGGTGCAATGCTCTGCACTGCCGATTTTGAGGAAAAAAAAAAAAAAAAACCACTGCTAGCAGCAGCCTGCACACAGGTAGATGTGGCCCTAAGAAGGACCTTTGGGGTTCTTGAAGCCTACACTAACTCCTAACGCTCTCCCTACAGCAGCTCCAGCACGATAGTACTTTCCCTCAGCTAAGTCACAAGGCATGTGTGGCGAGCCGCGGGAGGGGCCGATTTTTATACTCGGGTGACATCAGATCTCCCCAGCCACTCACAGCAGGGGGGTGGTATAGGGCTTGAACGTCACAGGGGGAAGTTGTAATGCCTTCCCTGTCTTTCAATTGGCCAGAAAAGCGCGCTAACGTCTCAGAGAGGAAACTGAAAGTAACCATAACACCGCATGGTACTCGTTACGAGTAACGAGCATCCCGAGCACCGTAATATTCGCACGAATATCAAGCTCGGACGAGTACGTTCGCTCATCTCTATTTAGAATACATATGTCCATCAATGTGGAAGGTTTGACAGATATATGAATCAATGTAGATATATCTCGGTAGTTAGTTGTTTATGCGAGAGAATAATTGCTGATGTATCATGATTAGAGATGAGCGAACGTACTCGTCGAGCTTGATACTCGTTCGAGTATTAGCGTGTTCGAGATGCTCGTTATTCGAAACGAGTACCACGCGATGTTCGGGTTACTTTCACTTTCATCTCTGAGACGTAAGCGCACTTTTCTGGCCAATAGAAAGACAGGGAAGGCATTACAACTTCCCCCTGCGATGTTCAAGCCCTATACCACCCCTCTGCAGTGAGTGGCTGGCGAGATCAGGTGTCACCCGAGTATATAAATCGGTCCCTCCCGCGGCTCGCCACAGATGCGTTCTGACAGAGATCAGGGACAGTGCTGCTGGTGCCGGAGCTGCTATAGGGAGAGCGTTAGGAGTTATTTTAGGCTTCAAGAACCCCAACGGTCCTTCTTAGGGCCACATCTAACCGTGTGTAGTAGTGTGGAGTCTGCTTTTTGCAGTGTTGCACTTTTTTTTTTTGTATATCGGCCGTGCAGAGCATTGCGCCCTGCAGTAATTATACATAGTCCAGGGCCAGTAGTGGTGGTGAGGCAGGGACAGAAGACATATTTATTGAATATAGGCAGTGGGCCTTTCCAAAAACATTTGGGAAAAAAAATCTATTTGGGCTGCCTGTGACCGTCCTCAGTGTACTGGGTCTGTGCTGGGGGTAGTTGTCCTAATTCATACGCAGCCAGCTAAGTGTTACAGCAGGCTTGCGCAAAATTATTTCCTGGCTCTGTGTTGGCTGTTACATCACTGCTGTATTCCAGTCCACAGTGCAACAGTCTGCAGTTATTTTACATCCTCCAGGGCCAGTAGTGGTGACGCAGAGTGAGAAGACATATACAGTGTATATAGGCAGTGGGCCTTTCCAAAAACATTTGGGAAAAAAAATCTATTTGGGCTGCCTGTGACCGTCCTCAGTGTACTGAGTCTGTGCTGGGGGTAGTTGTCCTAATTCATACGCAGCCAGCTAAGTGTTACAGCAGGCTTGCGCAAAATTATTTCCTGGCTCTGTGTTGGCTGTTACATCACCGCTGTATTCCAGTCCACAGTGCAACAGTCTGCAGTTATTTTACATACTCCAGGGCCAGTAGTGGTGACGCAGAGAGAGAAGACATATACAGTGTATATAGGCAGTGGGCCTTTCCAAAAACATTTGGGAAAAAAAATGTATTTGGGCTGCTTGTGAACGTCCTCAGTGTACTGAGTCTGTGCTGGGGGTAGTTGTCCTAATTCATACGCAGCCAGCTAAGTGTTACAGCAGGCTTGCGCATAATTATTTCCTGGCTCTGTGTTGGCTGTTACATCACCGCTGTATTCCAGTCCACAGTGCAACAGTCTGCAGTTATTTTACATACTCCAGGGCCAGTAGTGGTGACGCAGAGAGAGAAGACATATACAGTGTATATAGGCAGTGGGCCTTTCCAAAAACATTTGGGAAAAAAAATCTATTTGGGCTGCCTGTGACCGTCCTCAGTGTACTGAGTCTGTGCTGGGGGTAGTTGTTCTAATTCATACGCAGCCAGCTAAGTGTTACAGCAGGCTTGCGCAAAATTATTTCCTGGCTCTGTGTTGGCTGTTACATCACCGCTGTATTCCAGTCCACAGTGCAACAGTCTGCAGTTATTTTACATACTCCAGGGCCAGTAGTGGTGACGCAGAGAGAGAAGACATATACAGTGTATATAGGCAGTGGGCCTTTCCAAAAACATTTGGGGAAAAAAATCTATTTGGGCTGCCTGTGACCGTCCTCAGTGTACTGAGTCTGTGCTGGGGGTAGTTGTCCTAATTCATACGCAGCCAGCTAAGTGTTACAGCAGGCTTGCGCAAAATTATTTCCTGGCTCTGTGTTGGCTGTTACATCACCGCTGTATTCCAGTCCACAGTGCAACAGTCTGGAGTTATTTTACATACTCCAGGGCCAGTAGTGGTGACGCAGAGAGAGAAGACATATACAGTGTATATAGGCAGTGGGCCTTTCCAAAAACATTTGGGAAAAAAAATCTATTTGGGCTGCCTGTGACCGTCCTCAGTGTACTGGGTCTGTGCTGGGGGTAGTTGTCCTAATTCATACGCAGCCAGCTAAGTGTTACAGCAGGCTTGCGCAAAATTATTTCCTGGCTCTGCTGTGCGTTCCGTAAGCGAAGTCAGCCTCCAACCACAGGCCAATAAGCGGCACATTTAATTACAGCGTTCTGTTTCTGCACTACTGGTAATACACCATGCTGAGGGGTAGGGGTAGGCCTAGAGGACCTGGACGCGGCCGAGGACGCGGAGGCCCAAGTCAGGGTGTGGGCACAGGCCGAGCTCCTGATCCAGGTGTATCGCAGCCGACTGCTGCGGGATTAGGAGAGAGGCACGTTTCTGGCGTCCCCACATTCATCTCACAATTAATGGGTCCACGCGGTAGACCTTTATTAGAAAATGAGCAGTGTGAGCAGGTCCTGTCGTGGATGGCAGAAAGTGCATCCAGCAATCTATCGACCTCCCAGAGTTCTGCGCCGTCCACTGCTGCAACTCTGAATCCTCTGGCTGCTGCTCCTCCTTCCTCCCAGCCTCCTCACTCCATTACAATGACACATTTTGAGGAGCAGACAGACTCCCAGGAACTGTTCTCGGGCCCCTGCCCAGAATGGGCAGCAAAGGTTCTGAATCCTCTCCCACTGGAGGAGTTTGTCATGACCGATGCCCAACCTTTTGAAAGTTCCCGGGGTCCGGGGGATGAGGCTGGGGACTTCCGGCAACTGTCTCAAGACCTTTCAGTGGGTAGAAGGACGATGATGATGAGACACAGTTGTCTATCACTCAGGTAGTAGTAAATGGAGTAAGTCCGAGGGAGGAGCGCACAGAGGATTCAGAGGAAGAGCAGCAGGACGACGAGGTGACTGACCCCACTTGGTTTGCTACGCCTACTGAGGACAGGTCTTCAGAGGGGGAGGCAAGGGCAGCAGCAGGGCAGGTTGCAAGAGGCAGTGCGGTGTCCAGGGGTAGAGGCAGGGCCAGACCGAATAATCCACCAACTGTTTCCCAAAGCGCCCCCTCGCGCCATGCTACCCTGCAGAGGCCGAGGTGCTCAAAGGTCTGGCAGTTTTTCACTGAGAGTGCAGACGACCAACGAGCAGTGGTGTGCAACTGTGTTGCGCCAAGATCAGCCGGGGAGCCACCACCACCAGCCTCACCACCACCAGCATGCGCAGACATATGATGGCCAAGCACCCCACAAGGTGGGACAAAGGCCGTTCACCGCCTCCGGTTTGCACCGCTGCCTCTCCCCCTGTGCCCCAACCTGCCACTGAGATCCAACGCCCCTCTCAGGACACAGGCACTACCGTCTCCTGGCCTGCACCCACACCCTTACCTCCGCTGTCCTCGGCCCCATCCACCAATGTCTGTCAGCGCACCGTCCATCCGTCGCTAGCGCAAGTGTTTGAGAGCAAGCGCAAGTACGCCTCCACGCACCCGCACGATCAAGCGTTAAACGTGCACATAGCCAAATTTATCAGCCTGGAGATGCTGCCGTATAGGGTTGTGGAAACGGAGACTTTCAAAAGTATGATGGCGGCGGCGGCCCCGCGCTACTCAGTTCCCAGTCGCCACTACTTTTCCCGATGTGCCGTCCCAGCCCTGCACGACCACGTCTCCCGCAACATTGTACGTGCCCTCACCAACGCGGTTACTGCCAAGGTCCACTTAACAACGGACACGTGGACAAGCACAGGCGGGCAGGGCCACTATATCTCCCTGACGGCACATTGGGTGAATTTAGTGGAGGCTGGGACAGAGTCGGAGCCTGGGACCGCTCACGTCCTACCCACCCCCAGAGTTGCGGGCCATAGCTCGGTGGTGGTATCTGCGGCGGTGTATGCTTCCTCCACTAAACCACCCTCCTCCTCCTACGCAGCCTCTGTCTCGCAATCAAGATGTGTCAGCAGCAGCACGTCGGCAGCAGTCGGTGTCACGCGGCGTGGCAGCACAGCGGTGGGCAAGCGTCAGCAGGCCGTGCTGAAACTACTCAGCTTAGGAGAGAAGAGGCACACGGCCGACGAACTGCTGCAGGGTCTGACAGAGCAGACCGACCACTGGCTTGCGCTGCTGAGCCTCTAACCGGGCATGGTCGTGTGTGACAATGGCCGTAACCTGGTGGCTGCTCTGCAGCTCGGCAGCCTCACGCACGTGCCATGCCTGGCCCAAGTCTTTAATTTGGTGGTTCAGCGCTTTCTGAAAAGCTACCCGCGCTTGTCAGACTTGCTCGGAAAGGTGTGCCGGCTCTGCGCACATTTCCGCAAGTCCCACACGGACGCTGCCACCCTGCGCACCCTGCAACATCGGTTTCATCTGCCAGTGCACCGACTGCTGTGCGACGTGCCCACACTGTGGAACTCTATGCTCCACATGTTGGCCAGGCTCTATGAGCAGCGTAGAGCTATAGTGGAATACCAACTCCAACATGGGCGGCACAGTGGGAGTCAGCCTCCTCAATTCCTTACAGAAGAGTGGGCCTGGTTGGCAGACATCTGCCAGGTCCTTGGAAACTTTGAGGAGTCTACCCAGATGGTGAGCGTCGATGCTGCAATCATTAGCGTCACCATTCCTCTTTTATGCCTCTTGAGAAGTTCCCTGCAAAGCATAAAGGCAGACGCTTTGCGCTCGGAAACAGAGCCGGGGGAAGACAGTATGTCGCTGGATAGTCAGAGCACCCTCCTGTCTATATCTCAGGATTGAGGATGAGGAGGAGGGGGAAGAGACAGCTTGGCCCACTGCTGAGGGTACCCATGCTGCTTGCCTGTCATCCTTTCAGCGTGTATGGCCGGAGGAGGAGGAGGAGGATCCTGAAAGTGATCTTCCTAGTGAGGACAGCCATGTGTTGCATACAGGTACTCTGGCACACATGGCGGACTTCATGTTAGGATGCCTTTCTCGTGACCCTCGCGTTACACGCATTCTGGCCACAACGGATTACTGGGTGTACACATTGCTCGACCCACGGTATAAGGAGAACTTTTCCACTCTGATACCCAAAGAGGAAAGGGGTTCGAGAGTGATGCTATACCACAGGACCCTGGCGGACAAGTTGATGGTAAAATTCCCATCTGACAGCGCTGGTGGCAAAAGGCGCAGTTCCGAGGGCCAGGTAGCAGGGAAGGCGCAGAGATCAGGCAGCATGTACAGCACAGGCAGAAGAACACTCTCTAAGGCCTTTGACAGCTTTCTGGCTCCCCAGCAAGACTGTATCACCGCTCCCCAGTCAAGGCTGAGTTGGCGGGAGCACTGTAAAAGGATGGTGAGGGAGTACATAGCCGATCGCACGACCGTCCTCCGTGACGCCTCTGCCCCCTACAACTACTGGGTGTCGAAGCTGGACACGTGGCCTGAACTCGCGCTGTATGCCCTGGAGGTGCTTGCTTGTCCTGCGGCTAGCGTCTTGTCAGAGAGGGTGTTTAGTGCGGCTGGGGGAATCATCACAGATAAGCGTACACGCCTGTCAACCGACAGTGCTGACAGGCTTACACTCATCAAGATGAACAAAGCCTGGATTTCCCCAGACTTCTCTTCTCCACCAGTGGACAGCAGCGATACCTAAGCAATACGTAGGCTGCACCCGCGGATGGAAGCATCGTTCTCTATCACCATTAAAAAAGGGGACATTTTTGCTTCATCAATCTGTGTATAATATTCCTCCTCCTTCTCCTGCTCCTCCTCCTGAAACCTCACGTAATCACGCCGAACGGGCAATTTTTCTTAGGCCCACAAGGCTCAGTCATATAATTTTTCTAAACAATTTTTATACGTTTCAATGCTCATTAAAGCGTTGAAACTTGCACCTGAACCAATTTTTATTTTCACTGGGCTGCCTCCAGGCCTAGTTACCAATTAAGCCACATTAACCAAAGCGATTAATGGCTTTCACCTGCCCTCTTGGTTGGGCATGGGCAATTTTTCTGAGGTACATTAGTACTGTTGGTACACCAATTTTTTGGGCCCTCGCCTACAGTGTAATGCAATTAATTTTTTGCCCACCTACATTACAGCTGACGTTACATCAGCTGTGCTGGGCACTGCAATGGGATACATTTATTTACCGACGGTGGGTTCCAGGGAGCCACCCATGCTGTGGGTGCACACGGAATTCCCATTGCGGAGTTGGGGATTCCCAGTTGTACCTTCCTGTGACTATTTATTTAAAAAAACGCGGTCTGACTGGGGCATGCAGACACCTTGACAGAATGAATAGTGTGTGGCACATAGGTTTCCCATTGCTATGCCCACGTGTGCAGCTCCTGATGGCGGTGGCACAGGATTATATTTCTCATTGCTTCTGTACAGCATTGTGGGCTATTGCCCCGCCCCTTTTAAAGAGGGTCGCTGCCTAGCCGTGCTAACCCTCTGCAGTGTGTGCCTGCAGTTCCTCCTCATGGCAGACGCACTTATAAATAGACATGAGGGTGGTGTGGCATGAGGGCAGCGTGTGGCATGAGGCCAGCTGAAGGCTGCACAGGGACAATTTGGTGTGCGCTGTGGACACTGGGTCGTTGCGGGGGGGGTTGGGCAGCATGTAACCCAGGAGAAATGGCAGCGGAGTGTCATGCAGGCAGTGATTGTGCTTTGTTGGAGGTAGTGTGGTGCTTAGCTAAGGTATGCATTGCTAATGAGGGCTTTTCAGAAGTAAAAATTGTTGGGAGGGGGGGGCCCACACTTGCCGCTATTGTGGCTTAATATTGGGACCTGGGAACTTGAGATGCAGCCCAACATGTAGCCCCTCGCCTGCCCTCTCCGTTGCTGTGTCGTTCCCATCACTTTCTTGAATTGCCCAGATTTTCACAAATGGAAACCTTAGCGAGCATCGACGATATACAAAAATGCTCGGGTCGCCCATTGACTTCAATGGGGTTCGTTATTCGAAACGAACTCTCGAGCATCGCGATAATTTCGTCCCGAGTAACGAGCACCCGAGCATTTTGGTGCTCGCTCATCTCTAATCTTGATTTTTAATAGTTGCAAAAGAATTTTCTGGGACGGCTCAAGACAGATTTTATAGAAGTCCCAAATAATTCTGATATTGGCTCTCCTGATTGGCAGGTGTAAATTTGGTATTTATACACCGCCTCTTAGCAGCTACCATTGGTGTGTAGCTACCATTGGTCTACCCGATTTGATAGTATCGGTAACGTAGAGATGGTTTTTTATTCTATAACACCATTCTCCTACTCTATAGACCAGTGTCTCAGCGCTCAGAGAAAAAGATAAGGATTAGGGGAACGATACCCCTCAGGTTAAATCTAGATCTGCAAAGAGGTCAGCAGATTTGCTAGTTTGACTCACTAGATCTGCAATCAGATGCTAGTGACCCAGTTTGCTGACTGTCTAGACTAAGTAAGTAAAGGAGGAGACAATACCCCTCCACGTAAATCTAGATCTGCAGAAAGGGCAGCAAACTTGTTAGTATAGCTTAACTGAACCCTTAGTCAAATAGTCTTGACTCAGTTAAAGGGGTTGTCCCGCGGCAGCAAGTGGGTCTATACACTTCTGTATGGCCATATTAATGCACTTTGTAATATACATTGTGCATTAATTATGAGCCATACAGAAGTTATAAAAAGTTTTTTACTTACCTGCTCCGTTGCTAGCGTCCTCGTCTCCATGGTGCCGACTAATTTTCGCCCTCCGATGGCCAAATTAGCCGCGCTTGCGCAGTCTGGGTCTTCTGCTTTCTTCTATGGAGCCTTTCGTGCAGGATGCCGGCTCCGTGTAGCTCCGCCCCGTCACGTGCCGATTCCAGCCAATCAGGAGGCTGGAATCGGCAATGGACCGCACAGAAGAGCTGCGGTCCACGGAAGAAGAGGATTCCGGCGGCCATCTTCACAGGTAAGTATAGAAGTCACCGGAGCGCGGGGATTAAGGTAAGCGCTCCGGTAAGCTTTCTGTACGTCCCTGCATCGGGGTTGTCTCGCGCCGAACGGGGGGGGGGGTTGAAAAAAAAAAAACCCGTTTCGGCGCGGGACAACCCCTTTAACTAGCTGTCTACACTGCATTAAAGCGCTGGATGGAGAGCAATTTTCTTTAGGCTAAATTAGATAGAGGTTGGTGTAGCCTCCTGCCCTGATACACCAGCAATTATTCTCTCGCATAAACAACTAACTACCGAGATATATCTACATTGATTCATATATCTGTCAAACCTTCCACATTGATGGACATATGTATTCTAAACAATTGACCACCCGGTTCTTGAAAAGTCGTGGGTCCGACTGAAATGCATTGAACCATTCATTTTGAATCAATCACTGAATATCTCGATTCAGTCAGTGATTACATCAACTCACTAAGATCTAGAATTTTTTGGCTAATTATATATGAATATTGGAAGATGGTTGGTCAAGTCTATCAACCAAACCAGTGAATAAAAACACTAAATTGTGACAATATCTCATACTGAGGGGTGATTCTAACCTATTACACTACAAAATCTCAGATATATGGGCGACACAACTAGGGAAGATTGACAACGCCCTATCCCCCCATGTATATATTGTCCCTCAAATGGGAAGTTCCTATGGCACAAAAACTGCGTAGCCATACCTGAGACGTACAAACGGAGTCTAAAATCACACTTCCTTTATGTGGTAACACCGTGACCTATACCAGCACGTGTGTTCTGTTCATTGTCGTTTTGTCTTTGTCTTATTTTCTCATCAGTGGATGAGTGTCTTGAGCCCAAAGTGTGTGTTTTTTTTAAAGTAAAAGTAATAAAATATTATAGTTTTAAGGGATCTTCTGTGATTTGGGCATTTTATAAATTAGTTCCCTCTGCCTCTGTGATTCTTTTTTACCCCCATACAGTCAATGCAGCATACTTATTTAGACCTGCATTACCCACATTGGTGTTAGTAAACACTGCACCCATCTACCAGCAACAAATATTTTTAAAGATACAGGCCTGTTAATACATTAGTTTCACCTGGCGGCACCTCCATGCACCAGATAATAAACGTACTCTAGTTAGGAACTTGAGTAGATTGCAGTAAAACAGATGGCCATGGCCACACCCGATAAACACATGCCCGCCCACTATTTGTTAAAGTCCCAAAAGTCCCATTTTTGGTGTGTGCAATTCTGGCACTGAGGGATCCCTAAATAAGCCTCATTGTTTTTTACTCTTTTCACTACAACATAATAGCAATACCAACAGTAAAAGCCCAAGCGAAAATATGTGTTGTCCACTTGCGCATATTATCACAATAAACACCAAGCAAGACATTGTGTTGGAGAAAGTAGAAACATGAACATCATCATTATTAAAAAATCAATTAAAACTATACCACTTGAGACAAACCAGTCACATAAGAACAGTGGGTGAATCACTTATACAGTATATTCACTTCATATAAAAAAGATTTACAGACATGTCTGAATCAAAGAAGATATAAGAGTAGCTACCAACATCACAGTAATTGCTGCTCCGGAATAAAGTGCAAAGAAGATGATATAAAGTCAACAAGAAGTAAGGAATAAACTCTAAGAGCAATAAGAATGAAAAAACTGCAACAGACAAGTAAATTGTGCAAAATTGAACCACCCATTGTCAATCAAATCTGACATCACCCAATGACAGTGAGAGGTGGGGACTGCCCACTTGACACATTCAAAGCGCTAGAAGTCAAATCTAAGGAGGCAAATAGGGGGAAATGAAAAGTGGTAATAGCATGGCAGCTCCTTTATCTTTAAAGAGGTTGTTCAGGGTTAGAAAAACATAGCGCCACCCTTGTTCATAGGGTTCTGTGTAGTATTGCAGCTCAGCTCCGTTGAAGTGGGGAAGAAGGAAGACCTTACTGAAGATGAAAAGCGTAAAACAGTCCAATGTCTTACAAAAGGCATGAAAACAATTGATATTTCACCTAAAACGGAAAAGAGATCATTGAAATATGAAAAGATATGTGTGATTCACACTAATAAGGAATGATTCTGCCAGACAAATTAATCTTACTAAAAGGGCAGCTGTAACAATGCCACTGATGGGCAGCAAGCAGTTATGTGAAGGTACTGGAGTCTCTCGAGTGTCGTGAACCTCTTGATGCAGGATCCTACATAGGGTGGCAGTTGTGTATAAAGCTGTAGTTTGGCCACCCCTAACTAAAGCTACCAAAGTGAAGCGTTTACAGTGGGCTCACAAATACATGGAGACTAATTTTCAAACAGTTTTATTCACCAATGAATGCCGGGCTACACTGGATGGTCCTGATGGATGGATTTCCGGATGGCTGATAAATGGTCGTCCTGTTCCTACAAGACTGTGACATAAGCAAGGAGGAGGCGGAGGTATGTTTTAGGCCAGAATATTGGGAAATGAGATGATAGGCCCCTTTAAGATCCTCGAGGGTGTCAAAATACACTTTAAATGATATGTGGAGTTTCTAACTGTGCATTTTTTGCCATGGTATAAAAAGAATCAAATAATTTTCATACAAGACAATGCAACATCCCATACTGCAAAGAAACCTTGGGCTCCTTGGTCGCTATGATCATAAAAGGAGATAAAATCATGGTTTTGCCACTATTATCCCCTGATATCAAACCTATTGAGAACCTGTGGAGCATCTTTAAAAGAGTGGGCACGTGCAGACAGCCAAACTGCTAAACGGAGGAGCATTGAATATAGCCTGCGTTCAGCCTAACAGTGGGACCTTTCTGTAAATATGATTGCAGCACTTATTTGTACAGATTTGTTTTTACTAAATGAAAAGTTTTCAAAATAATCAATATATTACGAGTGAACCCTCATCACACACACTGCTTCCAACTCTGACTTGCAAATAATTAAATGGTTCTCCTGTGGGTACACTTGTTAACTGTTGCCTTTAATGGCTGAAATGGAACTCTTAAGAAACATATTCTACTAAAAGATTTAATGATCCATGTTATGTGAGGACTGAAAGAAAAGAGAATAGTCTATTGATGTGCTTTTTCAAATTATAGCACATTGTTCTCAGCAACCCTGAACAATGCTTGTAGCCTTATGTTCTCTGAATCAATAGCACAAGGATTATCATGTGATGAGGCTAGATTTAGCCTTGCTCAATGCGAAACATATAATCTTCACTCCTCCACTTGCTGTATGTTTGTTATTGGACATGCTCTTGCAATTTAGTTTAGTTTTCTTACTTTTACTTTTTTTCCTTAAAAGCACAAAATTCTGCTCCTCAGAGACTCCCTGACAGTGCATGCTGTCATGGCTCAAATTCATTAGTAAATAAAGCAGTAAAGCAATAAAAAAGAATCCATATATTCAATGTTTATATATGTCTTAGACCTTAACGACCGCCCATACATACATTATGCGGCTTATTCTGATGCAACAGCATTTTTACTGCCCTGCATCAGAAGCCTGGCACAGGACTCCGGCACTAGGGGAAGCAGGTGTCTGTCTGTTGGATAGCAGTCCAGCACTTGCTCTTACAGCGGGGATCAAAGAGACCACTAATCCCTGTTGTTTAACCCTTTGCATGCTACGGGCTATACGACCAAAGCATTTAATGGTTTGACAGAGGGAGGGGGTTCCCTCTGTCACTCATTAAACCCCGAAATCTGATCATAGGGGCCTGATGGGTCACTATGGCACCAGAAGCCTCCGGTTCTACCAGTTATGCTGGCCTATGATGGATATATATGCTGGCCTATGACGGATGATGGATCTGGCCTAGCGCATATATACTGAGCCAGCCGTTGGGCGAGGGAAGACAGTTTAGCTCTGCTAAACTGTCTCCCCCTTTCCTCCCCCTTGCCGTTTCTCGGCAAGGGGAGGAGGCAGGATGGGGCAGGAGCTAGTGGGCTAAGCTTGCAACTAGCTCTGCTCACATCCCACCCCACCCCCATTGCAAACAGTCGGCAAGGGGCAGAGAGGAGGATGGAAAGGGGTGGGAGTTTATCAGTCACGCTGCTAAACTTCCTCCCACCTCCCTTCTTCAGTGCAAATGCGTTGGTCTGAAGGGTACACAATTGCATATACAGTCATCTAAATATGCCCTTAGTCCTGTAATGGGACATATACTGTAACACACATGATTAGGTTTACCACACTGGATGAGCTGCAGAAGCATGGACCTCTTAACCTGTGGCCTTCCTACCAGGGCTGAATAAATACCTAATCTGTGCTGTAAATGTGGGCACAGGTTCTGGTGAAGTGAAGGGGTTAATTTGCAGACTTCTTTACTATAAGTTGCATCAAGTTTGGAAGTTGTCTGTAACACAAATAGTCAGGTATATGGAAATATGTTTTTTAGTCTTTTATCTTTCGGAGTGTATGGGGGTGCACCTGATACTCACATAATTGCACAATACACTGCACAATTTTTCCGGGAACTGGAACACATCTGATAGTAATTAGACTGCACAGTGCAAAAAGTACAGTAAAATGCGCAGATACACACGCGATAGCTATCACAGGGGCTTTTACACTTACGCTCATGGGAAGCTGCCATTAAATTGACGATTGAAATACCAGTTTTAATCTGATCTCTACTGGTGCATGATTTCACAGCTGTATTCCTACGATTTCTGTGCGATCTCACTGCGTTTCTTCATGGCGATATCACGATTTAGTCGCGCTACAAGTCGCGTAACTTTGAACCCCCTGACGAGGAAGCGGTGGGTAAAGACTCCAAGCAAGTGTGCCGAATCTTCAGGAGGAGAAGTGCGGAGGATCGGACAGCACCTGTTAAGTAATGTATTGTTTTGTTTTTTTTATGCAGCTAGGGGTTATTTTGGGGGAAACTGTAGGACTGCCTACTGTAAAAGTTGCATTGCACTGCACAAAAAATGCGATTTTGTGCATTGCGATGCAGCACAAAGGGAGGTTCCATAGGGAGACATGGGCTACAAATCACGGCAATAGACAGCATGCCGTGATTTTTTTTCTTGCAATGTAGCAGCCTACAAAACATCGCTAATGGGAAGCAACCCATTGGAAAGCTTGGGCTTCACATACATGCGACTTGTAGTGCTGTGGCATCGCAAGAAAATTGCACAATTTTGTCACCTTTGTGAAAGCGTCCAAAAACAGACAGACTATTAGCTGCCTTGTAGTTTTCTATCTTTAAAGCTAACACAGAGATGTTCTTAAGATTATCTGGGAGTAGAAAAGTTTTCTTTGACTGTTATTCTGCATGGGTGCTGCCGATTACTTGAGCTTATTTATAGATTTGCAGTATTAAATTCCAAGTAGGTGACGCTTTCTAGTTGTATTTCACTTGGATGATTTCCCAGGGGAAAGAAAATGCATGAAATCTCTGATGTTCCTGTTACAATAAGATTGCACATTTCTTCTTGTGTCGCTCACTACATGTTAAAGCAATGACTTCCACTTTATTTTTAGATTTACCGACCTGCAAGTCAAGACTTTGGTGTTATTTTTTTTATTTCTGGTTCTAACTTCCATAATCAATGCTATATTTTATTTATATTCATGTATAATCCCTTCAGGATATGCCCTTCTCCGGTCTGTATTCAAAGTCTGTAATAAAAAATAAAACACACTTAATTTGATCTCCTCGTCCCTTTGATCCTATTTGATCCATTTTAGAAACAAAAGGGGTCTTAAATATGTGCCCCAAACGCATCTGTTTTGTATCCTTGGACCAGGGCAATCTCTGACAGGTAGGCATTTTAGTGCAATACATAAACTGGATAGGCACTTTTTTTAGACAACCATCTAGCAGCACAATAGATCTCCTTTAGCTTTCAAAACCAAACCAATTGATCATGGTGTCCATCCACATATATCGGAGGAGCTAGGATGTGTCAATAAAGCATTGCCAAACCACCTCTACAAGCCTGAACTGTTGTCAACAAATTCTGACCCATCCATGAGCATAAAGCAACAGATTTCTGAGTAGACAATGTTTTTCCACTGCTCTTTTATCCAAATTGTGTGCTCTTTTGCCTAATGGACTTACTTTTCTGTTTGTCTTGGACAGAAATGGTATCTTAATTGATCATCTGCTCGTATAGCCCATCCATGCTGAGGAATGATAAGTTGTGCACAGCCAAAAGCTTGACTTTGCATCGCCTATTTGTCAAAATGATTCTTGACATCTTCTTGTGACCCCTCTCGTTGAAGAGTTGTTTACATCCACAGGATTCTCTTTCTCTGGATATTTTTCCTTAGGGCTGGCTCAAATGCAGCTGCTTGTTAGTAGCCAAATTGGGACCTTTCAGACGTAGTAGGCATGAATAGTGGACCTAATTGGCACAAAAATTGTAGTAAACATCAGTGCTTGAGTCTTCTAGTCCAACACACTGCTGGCTGGAATTTCAGACCCAACTAGCGCTTCAAAATTTGTTTCGGTTATTAAACTGAAATATAATTTATCCATTTCCTCATTTTTTCCTAAGCATATTGGCTTTATTGCTGAACTATGCACAGGGACCAGTGTGTATAGCATTGGTCTCCTTCCGGTTGTTTTTTGTGTTTGTTTGTCCATGAATGGGTGATTTTTCCATTATCCCCATTTGTTTAGCTAGTATCAAATAAAATGAGGCATCTAATCAGTGAAATTCAGTTGGATAAATACGGTGTAGTTTTGCTTAATTTTTGTTGTATTACAAATTGATGTATTTTACAACAACATTGATAATTTTCCATCACTGCTTATCTCACGATCACATAGAGTCTGGGAGACTGAAAAGTAGGTAGAAATTTGCATTCCCTATTTAACTGTTTATTTCAGTTTAGCATCTCTTGAGCATCTGAGTACTACTATACACAGCATTTACAACTTTTTCACATTTATTTACTTTATTAGGGTTTATCTTTGAAAAATCCAAGGAAACAGAAAAGTGTCCATCTATAATAACTGCGCTACCATTTTACACTACACAGCAGTCTAATTCATGTTCATTTTGTGTTCTCATAAATGTAATTATAATGAGTCTTCAGTACATTCTTTAAAATGTAAATAGAATGTAGGTAAAGGTATCTTTATACAGCCTAATATTCACCTAAATGGTCGCTCAAATGAGCAATTTCTGGCAACTGTCAGCCCATATACCTATAGCCGCCTTACTCTGCAATGAACAAGAAGTTGCTCAGTTTTCGCTAGTCGTTCTATTTCAGCTCACTCAAATGGAATGACTGCTGAGCTGTCTTACTTAGTATAAACTGGAGTCGCTCAATCTAGGTGGGCAACCCAACACAATCCCCGAGCCACTATGCCTATACTCATTTGTAACGACTATCACTCCTGTGTAGAGCACAGGAGCGAGTCCCTGGTAGGGCTGTTGGGCAATTATGCACTGAACATTCCTACTGTATAAAGGTACCTTTAGACTCTATAGGAATGTTAGATGGGCTTTGTATGGTAGCATTTGAGCACTGTATGGTACTGTTATTTCAGTGCTATATAGTAGTATTATTTATGCATCCTATGGAGGTATTGTTTGAGTTTGTTTGATGATACTGTACTTGGGCACTGTAGGTGATTTCATACATTAATTAATTAGTGGTACACGAACATTCAAAGAAAAACATGCTGTATTAACAAAGTATACTAGCAAGTACAACACTCAAGCCATGTTCACAATTGGGTGTGGAATTCTTTGGCAAAATCAAAGCCATTTTAGTATTCTATTGAAATCTATGGAAAACCACACTAGAGTTCATAAGATTCTGTTTTTTGAAATCTATGTTGCAGTAAAAAAGAATCAACATGTCAATTCTGGGTGCGACACCCATGAGGAGAGCACATGGCATGCCCCATTGACTGGGTCTAAATTTGCAAGGGAATCTGCATGAAAATCTGTCACAGAACTCAGAGGCTCAGCAGATTTCACGAAAGGCTGACCAAAAAGAATATCCGAGCATATAGGTGTTTTTCTTGTGCTTTAATTTATTTTGTTTTACTAGGTAAGCTTTTGAATCTACAAACACCCCTTAAGGGACTACAATCAGCATTTTGAAGAACAACAGATTGATGCCTAGTTGTGGTGCTCTGTCAAAAGTGACTGGAAAATCTATCATTCCAATAAACTACCCTAACTTAGGACATAAACAATACTTTAGATCTAGTCTCTGTCAGTGGAAAGATAAATGATTACATTTACTTCAAGCATCTGTATTATTGCCATCCTATACTGTGGAAAATCTATACAGTTAATTAATAAACTGAGAAGACAGTTCAGGAACTGAATAATTGTCTCTCGAGGGGCAGACATCAGATATATTATTCTTAATTTAAAAAGTTCAAGTTGAGAATGGAGGCTTTATGAATTCATTGGGGCTCATGAAGGCATGAACTATAAGATATAGTAGACCAAAGATAATTCAGTAGCAGAATCATAGAGAAATAAATAAAAAAATTAAGGTAATTAATAGAGATGAGCGAGCACCAAAATGCTCGGGTGCTCGTTACTCGGGACGAACTTTTCGCGATGCTCGAGGGTTCGTTTCGAGTAACGAACCCCATTGAAGTCAATGGGCGACCCGAGCATTTTTGTATTTCGCCGATGCTCGCTAAGGTTTCCTTGTGTGAAAATCTGGGCAATTCAAGAAAGTGATGGGAATGACACAGCAACGGATAGGGCAGGCGAGGGGCTACATGTTGGGCTGCATCTCAAGTTCACAGGTCCCACTATTAAGCCACAATAGCGGCAAGAGTAGGGCCCCCCCCCCTCCCAAAAACTTTTACTTCTGAAAAGCCCTCATTAGCATGGCATACCTTAGCTAAGCACCACACTACCTCCAACAAAGCACAATCACTGCCTGCATGACACTCCACTGACACTTCTCCTGGGTTACATGCTGCCCAACCGCCCCCCCTCCCCCCCACAGCGCACACCAAAGTGTCCCTGCGCAGCCTTCAACTGCCCTAATGCCTCACCACCCTCATGTCTATTTAGAAGTGCGTCTGCCATGAGGAGGAACCGCAGACACACACTGCAGAGGTTGGCACGGCTAGGCAGCGACCCTCTTTAAAAGGGGCGGGGCGATAGCCCACAATGCTGTACAGAAGCAATGAGAAATAGAATCCTGTGCCACCGCCATCAGGAGCTGCACACGTGGGCATAGCAATGGGGAACCTATGTGCCACACACTATTCATTCTGTCAAGGTGTCTCTGCATGCCCCAGTCAGACTGGTAATATGTACCTTAACAGTAACCGCGTTGGTGGTAATGTGGTGGTGACTGCGGACCTAGTAGCGCGGTTTTATTTTGTTGGTTTTCGGAATGTGGCCACGATTAAGTGGGCCGTGGCGGGGGGATGGTGGGGGGTCTCTCTTGTAGTGTCGGTAAAGGTGAAATTCTTGGACTGCCACCAGACGAACCAATGCAAAGGCATTTGCCAAGAATGTTTGTTTTCCCTGTTGGAGGAGGAGGGGGATGTTTTTGAGGCACTACGTGTCCTCTACACGTGTCCGTGGTTATATGCACCTTAACAGTAACCGCGTTGGTGGTAATGTGGTGGTGACTGCGGACCTAGTAGCGCGGTTTTATTTTGTTGGTTTTCGGAATGTGGCCAGGATTAAGTGGGCCGTGGCGGGGGGATGGTGGGGGGTCTCTCTTGTAGTGTCGGTAAAGGTGAAATTCTTGGACTGCCACCAGACGAACCAATGCAAAGGCATTTGCCAAGAATGTTTGTTTTCCCTGTTGGAGGAGGAGGGGGATGTTTTTGAGGCACTACGTGTCCTCTACACGTGTCCGTGGTTATATGCACCTTTACAGTAACCGCGTTGGTGGGAAATGGCCTCGCCGCCATCATGTCTTTGGGAAGCCTCTGTTTCCACACCCCAGAGACATACCATTAGCAGCGGTATAGGCAGAGCCCAGAATTCGTAACATTTCAGCCGTAGCATTAGGACAGGCCCCACTAACATATCACTAGCAGCATTATAGCGGGAGCGCAGTCTTCGTTCCATGTCAGCAATAGTAGCACTCAAGACAGGCCCCACTAACATATCACTAGCAGCATTATAGCGGGAGCGCAGTCTTCGTTCCATGTCAGCAATAGTAGCACTCAAGACAGGCCCCACTAACATATCACTAGCAGCATTATAGCGGGAGCGCAGTCTTCGTTCCATGTCAGCAATAGTAGCACTCAAGACAGGCCCCACTAACATATCACTAGCAGCATTATAGCGGGAGCGCAGTCTTCGTTCCATGTCAGCAATAGTAGCACTCAAGACAGGCCCCACTAACATATCACTAGCAGCATTATAGCGGGAGCGCAGTCTTCGTTCCATGTCAGCAATAGTAGCACTCAAGACAGGCCCCAGTAACAATTCCGAAGCAGCAGTATAGTGGGAGCGCAGTCTTCGTTCCATTTCAGCAATAGTAGCACTCAAGACAGGCCCCAGTAACAATTCCGAAGCAGCAGTATAGTGGGAGCGCAGTCTTCGTTCCATTTCAGTAGCTGCAGTATAGCCAAGGCCCAAGTTACATTTATGTAGCTAAAGTGTAGGCCAACCCCACACACACTTCTGTACCATGAGTGCAGGTGAAGAACATACAAATTGCTATGATTACACTGTAGGTGAGGGCCCCAAAAAATTGGTGTACCAACAGTACTAATGTACATCAGTAAAAATTGGCCATGCCCAACCAAGATGGCAGGTGAAACCCATTAATCGCTTTGGTTAATGTGGCTTAAGTGGTAACTAGGCCTGGAGTTCTGCCCAGTTTAACGAAAAATTGGTTCAAGTTAAAGTTTCAACGCTTTTAAGAGCATTGAAACATATAAAAATTGTTTTGAAAAATTAGATGAGTGAGCCTTGTGGCCCTAAGAAAAATTGCCCGTTCAGCGTGATTACCTGAGGTTTCAGGAGGAGGAGCAGGAGGAGGAGGAGGAATATTAGACACAGATTGATGAAGCAGAAATGTCCCCGTTTTGGATGGTGAGAGAGAACGTAGCTTCCATCCGCGGGTGCAGCCTACGTATTGCTTACGTATCGTTGCTGTCCGCTGGTGGAGAAGAGAAGTCTGGGGAAATCCAGGCTTTGTTCATCTTGATGAGTGTTGGCCTGTCGGCACTGTCGGTTGACAGGCGGGTACGCTTATCTGTGATGATTCCCCCAGCCGCACTAAACACCCTCTCCGACAAGACGCTAGCCGCAGGACAAGCAAGCACCTCCAGGGCATACAGCGCTAGTTCAGGCCACGTGTCCAGCTTCGACACCCAGTAGTTGTAGGGGGCAGAGGCGTCACCGAGGATGGTCGTGCGATCGGCTACGTACTCCCTCACCATCCTTTTACAGTGCTCCCGCCGACTCAGCCTTGACTGGGGAGCGGTGACACAGTCTTGCTGGGGAGCCATAAAGCTGGCCAGGCCCTTAAAGACTGTTGCACTGTCTGGGCTGTACATGCTGCTCAATCTACGCACCTCCCCTGCTACCTGGCCCTCGGAACTGCGCCTTCTGCCACTAGCGCTGTCGGATGGGAATTTTACCATCAGCTTGTCCGCCAGGGTCCTGTGGTATAGCAACACTCTCGAACCCCTTTCCTCTTCGGGAATGAGACTGGGAAGGTTCTCCTTATAGCGTGGGTCGAGCAGTGTGTACACCCAGTAATCCGTAGTGGCCAGAATGCGTTGAATGCGAGGGTCACGAGAAAGGCATCCTAACATGAAGTCAGCCATGTGTGCCAGGGTACCTGTACGCAACACATGGCTGTCCGCACTAGGAAGATCACTTTCAGGATCCTCCTCCTCCTCCTCCTCCTCAGGCCATACACGCTGAAATGATGACAGGCAAGCAGCATGGGTACCGTCAGCAGTGGGCCAAGCTGTCTCTTCCCCCTCCTCCTCATCCTCCTCAACCTCCTCCTCCTCCTGAACGCGCTGAGATATAGACAGGAGGGTGCTCTGACTATCCAGCGACATACTGTCTTCCCCCGGCTCTGTTTCCGAGCACAAAGCGGCTGCCTTTATGGTTTGCAGGGAAGTTCTCAAGATGCATAGCAGAGGAATGGTGACGCTAATGATTGCAGCATCGCCGCTCACCACCTGGGTAGACTGATCAAAGTTTCCAAGGACCTGGCAGATGTCTGCCAACCAGGGCCACTCTTCTGAAAAGAATTGAGGAGGCTGACTCCCACTGCGCCGCCCATGTTGGAGTTGGTATTCCACTATAGCTCTACGCTGCTCATAGAGCCTAGCCAACATGTGGAGCGTAGAGTTCCACCGTGTGGGAACGTCGCACAGCAGTCGGTGCACTGGCAGATTAAAGCGATGTTGCAGGGTGCGCAGGGTGGCAGCGTCCGTGTGGGACTTGCGGAAATGTGCGCAGAGCCGGCGCACCTTTACGAGCAGGTCTGACAAGCGTGGGTAGCTTTTCAGAAAGCGCTGAACCACCAAATTAAAGACGTGGGCCAGGCATGGCACGTGCGTAAGACTCCCGAGCTGCAGAGCCGCCACCAGGTTACGGCCGTTGTCACACACGACCATGCCCGGTTGGAGGCTCAGCGGCGCAAGCCAACGGTCCGTCTGCTCTGTCAGACCCTGCAGCAATTCGTGGGCCGTGTGCCTCCTATCTCCTAAGCTGAGTAGTTTCAGCACGGCCTGCTGACGCTTGCCCACCGCTGTGCTGCCACGCCGCGCGACACCGACTGCTGGCGACGTCCTGCTGCTGCTGACACATCTAGATTGCGAGACAGAGGTTGAGGAGGAGGAGGAGGGTGCTTTAGTGGAAGAAGCATACACCGCCGCAGATACCACCACCGAGCTGTGGCCCGCAATTCTGGGGGTGGGTAGGACGTGAGCGGTCCCAGGCTCTGACTCTGTCCCAGCCTCCACTAAATTCACCCAATGTGCCGTCAGGGAGATGTAGTGGCCCTGCCCGCCTGTGCTTGTCCACGTGTCCGTTGTTAAGTGGACCTTGCCACTAACCGCATTGGTGAGGGCGCGTACAATGTTGCGGGAGACGTGGTCGTGCAGGGCTGGGACGGCACATCGGGAAAAGTAGTGGCGACTGGGAACTGAGTAGCGCGGGGCCGCCGCCGCCATCATAGCTTTGAAGGACTCCGTTTCCACAACCCTATACGGCAGCATCTCAAGGCTGATAAATTTGGCTATGTGGACGGTTAACGATTGAGCGTGCGGGTGCGTGGTGGCGTACTTGCGCTTGCGCTCCAACACTTGCGCTAGCGACGGCTGGACTGTGCGGTGCGAGACATTGCTGGATGGGGCCGAGGACAGCGGAGGTGAGGGTGTGGGTGCAGGCCATGAGACGGTTGTGCCTGTGTCCTGAGAGGGAGGTTGGATCTCAGTGGCAGGTTGGGGCACAGGGGAAGAGGCAGCGGTGCAAACCGGAGGCGGTGAACGGCCTTCGTCCCACCTTGTGGGGTGCTTGGCCATCATATGTCTGCGCATGCTGGTGGTGGTGAGGCTGTTGGTGGTGGCTCCCCGGCTGATCTTGGCGCGACAAAGGTTGCACACCACTGTTCGTCGGTCATCAGGCGTCTCTGTGAAAAACTGCCAGACCTTAGAGCACCTCGGCCTCTGCAGGGTGGCATGGCGCGAGGAGGCGCTTTGGGAAACACTTGGTGGATTATTCGGTCTGGCCCTGCCTCTACCCCTGGCCACTGCCTCTTGCAACCTGCCCTGCTGATGCCCTTGCCTCCCCCTCTGAAGACCTGTCCTGAGTAGGCGTTGCACACCAGGTGGGGTCAGTCACCTCATCGTCCTGCTGCTCTTCCTCCGAATCCTCTGTGCGCTGCTCCCTTGGACTTACTGCCCTTACTACTACCTCACTGCAAGACAACTGTGTCTCATCGTCATCGTCCTCCTCACCCACAGAAAGTTCTTGAGACAGTTGGCGGAAGTCCCCAGCCTCTTCCCCCGGACCCCGGGAACTTTCGAATGGTTGGGCATCAGTGACGATAAACTCCTCTGGTGGGAGAGGAACCACTCCTGCCCAATCTAAGCAGGGGCCCGAGAACAGTTCCTGGGAGTGTTCCCGCTCCTGAGCAGGTGTCATTGTAGTGGAGTGAGGAGGCTGGGAGGAAGGAGGAGCAGCAGACAGAGGATTCGGATTTGCAGCAGTGGACGGCGCAGAACTGTGGCTGGACGATAGGTTGCTCGAAGCACTTTCTGCCATCCAGGACAGGACCTGCTCACACTGCTCATTTTCTAATAAAGGTCTCCCGCGTGGACCCATTAATTGGGCGATGAATGTGGGGACGCCAGAAACGTGCCTCTCTCCTAATCGCGCAGCAGTCGGCTGCGACACACCTGGATCAGGAGCTCGGCCTGTGCCCACACCCTCACTTGGGCCTACGCGTCCTCGGCCACGTCCACGTCCACGTCCTCTAGGCTTACCCCTACCCCTCAGCATGCTGTATTACCAGTGATTTGATTTCCCAGGCAGGAAATAAATTGGCGCAAGCCTGCAGGCCAAATATAATTTCTTTTCCTTTTTAGCAAAGGGAAGACCCCACTGCGTATATTCAATGAACAAGAAGTTTAATATCTGTGGTGCGGCCCTCAAAAAGTGTCACACAACTATAGTGTAGCAGAGTTATTAACTCTAGCAGAGCAGGTATTTGCCAGTCAGGAAAGACAATGGCGCAAGGCTGCACTCAACCGTAGCTGGTTGCGTCTGATTTTTGTACGTTGTCCACGCAGCACACACGTACACGGAGACCTTAGGACTGACACAGGCAGGCCAAATATAATTTCTTTTCCTTTTTTGCAAAGGGAAGCACCCACTGCGTATATTCAATGAACAAGAAGTTTAATATCTGTGGTGTGGCCCTCAAAAAGTGTCACACAACTATAGTGTAGCAGAGTTATTAACTCTAGCAGAGCAGGTATTTGCCAGTCAGGAAAGACAATGGCGCAAGGCTGCACTCAACCGTAGCTGGTTGCGTCTGATTTTTGTACGTTGTCCACGCAGCACACACGTACACGGAGACCTTAGGACTGACACAGGCTGGCCAAATATAATTTTTTGTCCTTTTTAGCAAAGGGAAGACCCCACTGCGTATATTCAATGAACAAGAAGTTTAATATCTGTGGTGTGGCCCTCAAAAAGTGTCACACAACTATAGTGTAGCAGAGTTATTAACTCTAGCAGAGCAGGTATTTGCCAGTCAGGAAAGACAATGGCGCAAGCCTGCAGTAAACCGTAGCTGGTTGCGTCTGATTTTTGTACGTTGTCCACGCAGCACACACGTACACGGAGACCTTAGGACTGACACAGGCTGGCCAAATATAATTTTTTGTCCTTTTTAGCAAAGTGAAGACCCCACTGCGTGTATTCAATGAACAAGAAGTTTAATATCTGTGGTGTGGCCCACAAAAAGTGTCACACAACTATAGTGTAGCAGAGTTATTAACTCTAGCAGAGCAGGTATTTGCCAGTCAGGAAAGACAATGGCGCAAGGCTGCACTCAACCGTAGCTGGTTGCGTCTGATTTTTGTACATTGTCCACGCAGCACACACGTACACGGAGACCTTAGGACTGACACAGGCTGGCCAAATATAATTTTTTGTCCTTTTTAGCAAAGGGAAGGACCCACTGCGTATATTCAATGAACAATAACTTTTAGAACTGTAGTGTGGCCCTGAAAAAGTGACACACAACTTTAGTGTAGCAGAGTTATTAACTCTAGCAGAGCAGGTATTTGCCAGTCAGGAAAGACAATGGCGCAAGCCTGCAGTAAACTGTAGCTGGTTGCGTCTGATTTTTGTACGTTCTCCACGCAGCACACACGTACACGGAGACCTTAGGACTGACACAGGCTGGCCAAATATAATTTTTTGTCCTTTTTAGCAAAGGGAAGGACCCACTGCGTATATTCAATGAACAATAACTGTGTTGTGGCCCTGCCTACACAATTCTGTCCCTGTAGTATCAATGGAGGGTGCAATGCTCTGCACAGACGATTTTTAGAAAAAAAAAAATATGCAACACTGCTAACAGCAGCCAGCACAGTACTCCACACAGTTAAATTTGGCCCTAGAAAGGACCGTTGAGGTTCTTGAAGGCTACACTCACTCCTAACACTCTCACTGCCTATACACCACTTCTGTCCCTAATGCCGGGTGCAATGCTCTGCACTGCCGATCTTGAGAAAAAAAAAAACACTGCTAGCAGCAGCCTGCACACAGGTAGATGTGGCCCTGAGAAGGACCATTGGGGTTCTTGAAGCCTACACTGACTCCTAACGCTCTCCCTACAGCAGCACCAGCACGATAGCACTTTCCCTCAGCTAACTCACAAGGCATGTGTGGCGAGCCGCGGGAGGGGCCGACTTTTATACTCGGGTGACATCTGATCGCCCCAGCCACTCACAGCAGGGGGGTGGTATAGGGCTTGAACGTCACAGGGGGAAGTTGTAATGCCTTCCCTGTCTTTCAATTGGCCAGAAAAGCGCGCTAACGTCTCAGAGAGGAAACTGAAAGTAACCGGAACACCGCGTGGTACTCGTTACGAGTAACGAGCATCCCGAACACCCTAATATTCGCACGAATATCAAGCTCGGACGAGTACGTTCGCTCATCTCTAGTAATTAAGTAAAAATAGAAATTCCCAAAGCTATCAAAAGCACATAATATATAACATATATCTCTCAGAAGAGACATGTGCAGGTGAGTAGATGGCTGCAAGACTTAATAAAGAATAGGAACAGCAATAAAACAGTGAACAAGTTAATGGAATGATATTTTTTAGAATAGTAGAGTTGTAATTTATATACATTGGAATCCATAAAATAAAAAAAGGCATATTTTCAATGAAATCCATGAGTTCAGGGGTGGACTATGATGGCTTGCACTGTTCTTGAGTTGGCACCATGGTTGGCAGTGAAAACCAAGTAATCTTGTAGGTATGATGGCTAACAAAAATACATGATGTTATAGCAAGCTTTCGAAACTCTCAGGGTTCTTCCTCAGGCATAATGAAATAGATCCGAAGATGCATGAATTTTCCCAATGCTTCCAAAAATGTGTCCTCAGGTTAAACCTCGAACGTGTTTGGAGAATTCATTTTTGTATTATCCCTTCTATTACAGGATGTCTATAGAAGTTAATCAATCATCCTTGCAATACACTAATGAACCTCCAGAATTTAGACGCTATATACTCTGTGATAGAAGTTAATGAACAATTCGCTCTGATAGCTAACTGCAAAGGTGAAATACATAGCACCCTGCATCATTCTGTTTTAACATTATTTTAATCACCTACTGTTCTGCAAAATTGTAATGCAATATAATTAAATGGCAATGAATATTTTTTTATATGACTTATCTGACTCTCCACAGTAGGATGATATGGTTTCTATTGACTAAGGAATATTACGTATAGTGCAATGAGGTGCACGACCTGGGTTTATATAACGCTTACCTGATGTTTGCTATATAATAAAAGAAAGATGGACTGGAAATATCTCCTCTTGTTTGCTATTTTTTTTAGCCCACAGTATTCTCCACATGCACTGTTTTTCCATAAGCACTAACCTTTCCTCTAATGATTCATCTTGTTTGACTAAAAGCGAAGCGGTATGTGGGGGATGCAACTTCATTCATTTAGATCCCATGGTGGAGTAAGAATTCTAGCATGTGGGGTGTTGTTAAAGAGAATCTGTCAGCTTGAAAACGCAGTCAATTCTGCAGGCATCATGTTATATAGCTGAAAGAGCTAAGCAGACTGATTGATAGTTTTATGGGGAAAGTCTCAGTGTAATTTGTATTTTATCATTTACGTGTCTGCTCATTTAAAGAGGACCTTTCACTGGATAAAGTCATGGCTCTGCAGCCACAGCCTCTCTGACTCAATCACAGTTTTTTTTATTCTAAACTTGCCTCCCTTTGCCCATACAAGGCATATTTTGGCCCGACTCCCAGCCAGTCATTTGGTAGGGACTGCCCAATGACACCAATGTGTCAAGTGGGCAGTCCCAACTGTACACTCCCAATTTGTGATGAGTATAAACTTTTGTTAATGTATATGTCTACAATGCTGATGTGCTGTATTATGGGATGCTGGCCACTGTACTCATTGGACACAGTCCAATTTTCGGGAACCCTCGGGATTACAAAAATGGCAGTCACCAAATTTAATGTGCAAAAGGAGTACTAGTGCACATGTGTGATCACCACTCCGTTATCTTCTATGGGACTGACAGAAATAGCCAAGCGTTGTACTCATTTATGTCTGTAGATAATGAATGGAGCAGGGGTTATGTATGCACCTTACTGCCCTATTCACAGAGGAGTCCCATTCTCATGATCACGCTTAAAGATCATACTTTCATTAGTTATCCTGTTGATAGGTAATAAATGATGTTTATGTAAAAACCCTTTAAGGGCTTCTTTTTTAATGCTGCAATATTGCTGCGTTTTTTTCAATGGGATTTTCTAATGTTAAAATCGCATCGCACAAAAATCGCAAAAGCACGATATTTGTGCGATGCGATTTTAACATTAGAAAGTCCCATTGAAAAAAAAGCAGCGATATCACCGCATTAAAAAAAACGCTAGTGGGTAGAAGCCCTTAGTTGAATTTTTGTGCAATTTTTGTCTTTGAACTTTGCAGTTAAAGGGGTTTTCCAGTTCTTTAAAAGTGATGAGTTATTCACAGGATAGGTCATCAATAGCTCATCTGCAGAATGCTGCAGCCTAGGACCCCAGCTGATCAGCTGTTTGTTCGTCCACTGTCATCATGAATGGAGCAGAAAGCATAGAACATCATACATTTTGCAGTGCAACACTGCACTGCCCTTGAACTCAATAGAGCCGCAAAATGAGTTGCAGGTTACCACAGATTGTCTTGACAGTGATGTCATGATCACAAAAACTCCTTGGACAACCTGTAACTTGCACTGTTGTGACATCCTTGAATTCAGTTGGAGTACAATTTCTCCATGCTACATGCCAATCTTTGGTTGTATATACCCATCATGCCCAAAGTCACCACGTAGCTCTAGTTCTAATCACAAACTTGATATGGCATGCATTTTTGCTGTAATCAGATTTATGTGTATATATCAGAAGAGTGTAAACTGTACAGGCTATTAAAGGTGCAAAATCTACAGAAACTTAAGATTGCCTTTTATTTCATCTACCATATGCCACATTAAAGGGGTTTTCCAAGTTTTTATTTTTATATTGATTTGGACCCTTCATACTTAAGACTAAATAAAAGTAATATACTCACCACAGTGCCGAACCGTTCTTATAGTGGTCCGGTACAGTGGCATCTGACAGGTGACATCACCGCCTCCCTCCTCCCCCCCCCCCCAGGGAAATAGCAAATACGCACAGTAGCCCCATACGTCATTCAAAGTCATTAGTCCAGCCACTATGAATTATTTGCAGGCCTTACGCAGCTACCTGTAGTTTTCTGTAAACTACAAAGTTAGCTGAAAAGTTACATAAAACTACACTAAAAGGGAAAGCAAAAAAGAAAGAACTAAATAAAAAGGAAACATGAAGAAAGCAAGAAGTAAGCAACGTGTCAGTAGTGGTGGTGGTGGAGGTGGTGGAGGGCAGGCCAAGTTGGCACATTAAGTGGCTCCCACTGAAGCAACAGCTCCACATTCTGCAGGATGTGAGGCAAGCCCGCTAACATTTCTTAGAAGTGAATCTGCCCTTGCGTTACATCCACAGTACGCAAAGCAGGTTGTAGAGTGGGTCACACAGCATGTCTCAACTACCACCGCCTCCCAGGCACACAGCAGTTAGTCTGCATTAGTCGGCCATGAGCATCTGCACTCTACTTCACCCCATGTCAAATCCCATAGACACTCCAAAGCAGTCCACATGGATTAATCTGAGGAACTCTTTGATCATTCAGAATTCAGTGCCATGGATGTCAACTGGGTAATCCAAATAACCAGAGGGAGAAGACCATGACATTGAATGCGTTGATGCCCAACCATTTTTGTCCTCCAAAGAGGAAGATGAGTGTAGATCAGTGCATGCAGTCAGCCCTCAACAGGAAATGTGTACTCAGGGTGATGCGAAGGTGTCAGCTCTCAGTGCTCACTTTAACAGAATCTACTGGGGAGGAAAAGGACAACAAAGAAGAAGAGGAGATGGAAGAGGATAAAGTAGTTGAACTAATGTGGAGAGGCAGGGATAATCATCATAGCAGTTTGACGGGAAAGGAGGAACAGTAATATGAACTCCCACCATGCACTGTCTTAGAGAGCCCACATAGTCCATAGGGCAAAGAGACAGCTTCATGCTGCTACCTCTTTCGCTGCGGTAGCTAGCACTTCCTTCATCCTTTCGTATAGGAGCAGTAGCACATCTAATTCAGGCCTGTCCTTTGCAATTAATGACTGGGCTGCAGGCTTCAGATCCAGGATTTGGAAATGGAGAGCAAAAGTTGAGCTGTCACCATCACTACCACCTTCACCAACATTGACATCTACCACATATCCCAGCATGTTCCAAGTCATCAGCCTTGTGATGCTCTGTGTTAACCCACAGTACTAGATGTGCAGACATAATTTCTTTGCCCCAAAAGCCATCCCTGCCCTGCACTGAGTAATAAAGTGTCCAAGGCATTGCAGAATGCTGGCAATGGCAGGGTGCACCTGATCAAAGACACGTGGTCCAGCAAGCATGGCCAAGGGCGTTACATATCCTTAACAGCAGACTGGGTCAATGTCCTGCAGGTGGGGCATCAAAACAAAAATGGTGATCCACGTTTCATGGTAACCACCAAGATTTACCGGACATTCATCCATGTCTGTCCTCTTCTTCCACTTCTTTCTACCACCTTTCAACACTCTCCACATTGGTACAAATATCTGTATGTGAAAAAATCCAGCCTATATACAGCACTGTATATGGTAAACGCCAACATGCTGTCCTAAAACTCATATGTCTGTGGGAGCAAGATTAGTACTACCCTAATATTTACACATAAGAGAGGTAAGAAAGCATTTTTTAGGATAGGTTATTAGATCAAGAAAGCAAATTAACAACTAAATAGCCATCAAGTATATGAGAAGATTCCAGGTGACTCCATTAGTTTCTATTTGTGGAAATAGTCTTTATTATTTAGGTATGTTGAGAAAGCTAAAATAAAAATCTTGTTATTTGTATAGCCCCAATTTATTACGCAGCGCTTTCAGGTAATTATTATTTATTACCCCCCACCAAGCTGGGTTCTCATTTTACCGACCTCGGAAGGATGGAAGGCTGAGTCAACCTTGAGCCGGCTACCTGAATCACGCAGGGATTGAATTTACAACCTTCAGGTCATAGGCGAGAGCTTACACTCTGTGCCACACGAGGCACAGAAGTGGTAATTCCCCTTCCCCCCCTCCAAAACGTCTAAACTGTATTAGTACTTTATTCCCAAGTACATGAAGCCCTGGATAACCCATCAGAATACCCTATTGAATATGACATTGATTCAGTGCCTAAGCCTGTGATTCAGTACCTGGCTTAGTTCCTGAGACTGATGCTGAGAAGCGTTCCACTATACTTGATTGATAGTAAATGATCTGTTAAAGTCTTTGTAGTCCTTTAAATGGCAATATGAGTACAGGTTGGTCATGACTTAGGTGGACATCCTGTATACCAGAATTCTGCAAGAAGGGGGTTAAAATAACTAGATTTAGGATTATACTAGCAAAAAAAGTAAATTGCTAAAACTTTGTATGTCAATCCTTTTAGTTCATAGTGATGTATAATGCATTTATGTTTGGCCAGCGCCGGTAAAGAACATAGTTAATAACACCTGTAAAGTATTCACAAAAAGCCAGACTTAGAAAACTAAAGTATGACTTTATTCACATTATATATGAATATAGATATTAGAACATTGAAAAAGGCAAGGCCATAATCATGATAAATGTCAGAAGGGCAGATACTGTCAATTTCCAATACTACATTACAGCACAAGAAATAAATCCCTAATAGCATATTTTTAATCATAACTTTTTATGACCTACTACATTAAATATAAATCATATTTAAGAAATATTTAATCCAGCGGCAAGTGCAAAATGATTTAATAATAAAAGAACTGTAAATGTAATGCTAAAACATTCCATAATTGTTTGTAATCTAGTTATAACTATTGCAAATTTATATACGTTTTTGCTTATTGCACGCTTGGAAGCAAACCAGGACAAGCAGAAACTTTAGTAATTTAACAGACTACATTGTTTCCTAAGCTTGCATTTGTATTCACCTGGAAAATGAACAGTTCATTCCCTTCTAATAATAAATCAACGTTTGTATAAAGCCAATAAAGGGGTTGTCCCGTGGCAGCAAGTGGGGTTATACACTTCTGTATGGCCATATTAATGCACCTTGTAATGTACATAGTGCATTAAATATGAGCCATACAGAAGTTATTCACTTACCCACTCCATTGCTGGCATCTCCGTCTCCATGGCTCCGTCTAATTTCGGTGTCTTCTGGCGTTTTTAGACGCGCTTGCGCAGTCCGTGCTTCTGCCTGGTGAATGGGGCCGCTCGCGCCGGAGAGCTGGTCTGCGCGTCGTCATCGTAGCTCCGCCTCCGTCACATGGTGCCGATCAGCCAATTAGGTGGCTGTATCGGCAGTGGAACGCAAGGAAGGAGAAGAAAATCCACGGTGCACCATGGGAGAAGACCCATGGTGCACCGTGGGAGAAGACCAGCGGCGCCATCTTTAAAAGAAGAAGCTGCAGAACGCTGATGCAGGTAAGCGCAATGCTATTTTTAAAAACTAACCAATGCTTTCTTTTTAACAGGGCAGAATGCGGGGGTAAGGAAAAAAAAAAAACTTTCGATTTCGCCACGGGACAACCCCTTTAAGGGCAAGAATAAACAGGCTATACAATACTTGTGCTATTGAACAGGTCGTGGGTGGCAGCTAACAGGCAGCGTGGTGGCCTTGCCGCGGCCCGTCAGCTTATGTGTTTTTTTGCCAAAATGCTAATTAACATTCACATGTATCAGAATTTTTTTGCTATAGATGATTGGGGAGCCTTGGGTGTCATGCCAGTGGGGCACACTGTGGTGATACAGGGTAATCCACTGCTTTGCCAGTATGGGTCGTAATCCTACATAGTGTGGCACACTTATCTATGGCTGTCATTTTTGGTATCAGTTCACATGTGCAGACTATTTTGTCTGCAGTCACCCCTCCCTCAATTTGGTTTGAGGTGTGTGGCTGCATTTTAGTTTGCACTGAACAATTGCTTCCTGATATTGCAATCTGGTTCTCTGCATGCTATCTGGGAACATGCTGATTGAGCCTGTCCTGCAATGTATCAGGAGATGCATACTTGGCTTCTTTTTCTGTGAGTTATGTCTTTGTACATTTTTCTCTCACCTCTGTGATTTTAATTTCAGTATAGACCTAGAAGGGCAAAGAGAGGAATTTCCAATACTACATTACAACACAAAAAATAAATCACTAATGACATATTTTTATCTTAACTTCTTATGACCTACTACATCAAAGATAAATCATAATTAAGAAATATTTAATCCAGAGGCAAGTGCAAAATGATTTCATAATAAAAGAACTGTAAATATAATGCTAACACATTCCATAATTGTTTATAGTCTAGTGATAAGTATTGCAAATGAATATACAGTTGATTAGGAAATGTTCTTGCTTATTGCACGTTTGGAAGCAAATCAGGACAAGCAGAACCTTTAGTAATTTAACAGATTTAATTGTTTCCTAAACTTGCATTTGTATTCAGCTAGAAAATGAAGACTTCTTTCGCTTGTAATAGTAAATCAAAGTTTTATTAAGCCACTAAGGGCAAGAATAAACAGGTTATACAATACAATAATTGTGCTATTGAACAGGTCATGGATGGCAGCACCAAGAGTACCAGTACCTGTTTAATAACTGTGCCTTATGGTAGGCTGTCTTCTCCTATAGTTGAAGGTTGCATTAAATTTATACTGTATACAGTCCGCAATATTTTAAAGACAAAAAACTATTACACCCCCCACCACTTCAGCTCTGATGCTACAGTTTGTTTAGTTTGATGCAATAATGATGTGCCATGTATCCACCCAAGCTTTTGCTCACGACTTCATCCACGTGAAATTCTTATTACACTTTCTAGATTATACAAATTGTAACCATCTTCATAATTATCATGTTGCAATGCTAACCCATCGCCAATGAACGTATAGTATAAACCTTTATCTTTCTTTACTGTATATCTTTAGTGCTTCTTTATTATATAAACCATTCTCATAATACCTGGATTATGAGATGTCCTTCACTAATCCTCTTTGTAAACTACATTCGTAGTATTACCTTCAGATGCAAGGATCAACAGACTGCTAGCAAAACTCCCTCTAAGGCCTCATGTCCACGGGCAAAAGAAGAATTAAAATCCACAGCAGATTTTAACTCTTCTCCCGCCCGCGGATCCGCACCCCATAGGGATGCATTGACCACCCGAGGGTAGATAAATAAATACCCGCGGATGGTCAATAAAAGTGATTTTTTTTAAAATGGAGAATGAAAAAATCTGGACCATGCTCCATTTTCATGCGCGTCTCCCACGGGGATGGCTCCCGCGGGCTTCTATTGAAGCCTATGGAAGCCGTCCGGATCCGCGGGAGACCTAAAATAAGAATATACTCACCTGCTCCGGATCTTCCCTTCGCTGCAGCTTAATCTTCTCTCCGTCGCGGCCGGATCTTTTTTGTTCGGGCTGGCGCATGCGCGCGGCACGCAACAGACGTGCCATGCACATCCGCCGGGCCGAAGAAAGAAGATCCGGCCGCGACGGAGAGAAGATGAAGCCGCGGCGAAGGGAAGATCCGGAGCGGGCAAGAGGTAAGTTTATTCTTATTTCAGCGCTCATGGAGAATCCGTAGCGGGCCTGATTTTCCTCGTGGACATGAGGCCTAAAACAGGCCAAATAGAACTGAAATAAATAAAGTACTTGGCTGTCTTGAGAAATCGTGTCTTGCTTTATTAAAGTAGTTATGCCATACAGGAGTTCACAGAGTACGCGGTTCTTGTTCACCTCCTCATCATGCGGGATGGTCTGATGAGGAAAAGTGGTATTTTTGTGTGAAGCGGACAGCTGCAGAGATCCCATCATAGGTGAGCTCTTTTTTTTCCAAATAGAACTGACTCCGTCAAGTCTATTCTGGCTACCTTCAATGATTGCCCCTGCAGTTTATTGATTGTCATTGCTAAGCAAACCCTAAGAGGTAACTGCTTCTTTTAAACTGAAACAGGTACTCAGTGGGTATTAACAGTATTTGTGGTACGAATATGGTTTCCCCTTTAGCACATCCAGTGATTACTGTTGCCTCGATAACATTTTGATGGAGAACGTTTATTTGTAGTCTGATACATTACATAATTTTCGTGGATTTAGATTCCTTATTAACATAACTGGTAAACTAAATTTATGAATGAGGTTATGTCGGGGGAGACGGGCTGGGTTGAGGGTGTTTCAGAATTTTACGGGATAGTTTACTGCTTCATCAGACTTACATTGCATTTCTTTTCCTTCAAATGATTTCAATGTAGTGACCCAGCGTTAGGGTCCCTTTAACACTTGCTTGTGGATTGTCTTTTTGTGTTTGTGTGTGTCTGTATGGATGTTGGTCTTCTGTCATGTGTGTGGTGCTGTGTCTCATGTTGGTGTCATCACACTTTGGTGGTGTCTTTACACCTGTCAACCTTACCTGCTCTGTGTAGTGTGATTGGTCAGGGCATAGGTCAGGAGTGGGGACAGAGGTTGGAGAGATGTAGTCGGTAGAGGAGGATGTGTGTGATGGAGGCTGAGGCTCTGATGTTTCTGTCTGGGCTAAGCCCGGCACAACCCTGATTAGCCATGGGATGCAACCCCTTTGGGGACCTAAAGTTAGAATCAACTCAGGGAGAAGAAGTTAAAAGGAATGTCACACACTCCCCTGCTTAAGCATTGAATTGGTGGGTACAATAACCACTCTGATGCTCCAAGTCGGAGGACAAGTCTGGCATGAGAGTCTACCCCACCAAAGCCACTAGGTCAGCGAGGAAAGAGGGGCTTAGAGGGGCTCCAAAACAAGTGTATGTTGTGGAGAAAAAACAATGCAATCAAAGAAAGAAAAACTCCTCAGCGCTCCGTCAATACCATACAGATTAAAGTTCTCAAGATCTTACTTGTTTGGGGGTGCCGGTCCCATGGCACCCCTCATATCCAGGTGAACATAAAAATAGGTGCAAGGAGATGCTTCTATATAAATTCTAATTTATTGCGACGCGTTTCGGCTTATTCTTAAGCCTTTTTCAAGCATCATATCTTGTAGGTTATGGTAAGCCATAGTGTTCTACACATTATCCTCCCAAAGAGAACACTGTGTCTTCAATATAAATCAGGCATTTATTATAAATTTCATCCATAATGTGGTGAACATTTTGTTACAATTCTGGACACTATATGACGCTTTATGTCCTCCGATATACTATCCTTATATTTTTTCCAAAGACATAAAGTATCTGCTA
Organism: Eleutherodactylus coqui; assembly: GCF_035609145.1. Classification (NCBI taxonomy): domain Eukaryota; kingdom Metazoa; phylum Chordata; class Amphibia; order Anura; family Eleutherodactylidae; genus Eleutherodactylus; species Eleutherodactylus coqui. The sequence continues at coordinate 72,511,459 of NC_089845.1, forward strand.
GTTGACAAAATATCAACAATACTGAGAAACGTTCCCGTTGTCTGAATGAAGAATCTCAAAGAGAAGTAGTATTCAAGTGCTTGTCATCCTCTAGCAAGCCAAGAGCCTCACAGACTGATTGATATGTCAGGTGAACAGGACCATTAACAGTCTTCAAATCCAATAATGATGTTAGACCACTAATTTCATAAAGTAGAAGACGAAGATAATACCACTCAGCGTTATTAGGGTGAATGGTGTATACTCTGCCCGAAGCTTGATCCCTTTTAACTTCTGGCGAGCCATCGACATTTACACATTTTCTCCTCTCAAATCTCTAACTTTTCCATACATAATAGGAAGGAAATACTACATAAAAAGAGCTTTTGCCAAATCTGTTTTTCATAGGTCAAAAAATGCTTAAAGTGTAGTTTTCTGGGGCTGTTAACCTTCTGTAGCTAATTATTATTCTCATCTGGATTAAAATAGATGTGCTGGCCATTTTTTTAAAATGCACAGTGAGATGAACAACTGTTGGAAACCTTTTTGTGTATGGGAAACGCCAAAACTCTCTAGACAGCCTCAGAACTGCTAATGTATTGACCACTTTCATTGAATTTGATCTCATCACTATAATTTTCATGACCAAGTGAAACCTGGTTACTTCTTTTCTTAACATATTTACATCTGTATTCAATAGAGTTTACAGAACTGCAGTACTCTATGTTAATATGGGCAACAAATGCATTTGAAAGAACAGGATTATAAGGCATTATTCAGCGGTTACCCAGGGTTGCACCCTTGATTTCAATGGTGAAACCACCATCCTTCGGAGTTCTTTGCCGGTACTGGTGGTATCCGTTATCTCCTTTGAGTTTCTTTTAGGAAGGGTCGAGAATACTTTTTGCTACAGCAACCTTCTTTCATACAGGGTGCATTGATGTTTAACCCTTTCCAATCCAATGTCGGGCCTGCCCCGACATCATCATTTCCCTCCACAGCTCCGATGTCGGGGCAGGCCCGACACTGCAGTGCAGGAGTGCATCTGCACCCGATCGTCAGACACATCAGGTGCAGATGCACTCCTGCACTGGTCCTCACTGAGGAGCCCCGAGGAGAAGGCAGAAAGGGTTTTTAACCCTTTCTGCCTTCTCCTTTACACATTACATAGCGCTTAATTAGCGCTATGCAATGCACGGAGATTCCGGCCGGCGATCATGTGACCGCCGGTGTCACCTGACCCCCAGCGGTCACATGAATGTCGAGCTGGGAGCCTGCACCGTGGGGGGGGGGCTGCTTACCTGTCCGGCGTCTTCCACATTCTCCCTTCTGTCTCCCGGCTCGGCGATCATGTGACCGCTGGGTGCCACCTGACCCCAGCGGTCACATGATCGCCGAGTCGGGAGGCAGAAGGGAGAATGCGGAAGACGTCGGACAGGTAAGCAGGCCCCCCCACGGTGCAGTGAGCACCTGCACCCTCCTGAACTCTGTCAGTTCAGGAGGGTGCAGGGAAATGTATTTTTTCTCATCCATTCTCACCAGCTCCAATTTATTTGGAGCTGGGGAGAATGGCTGAGAAAAAATAATTGGATTGGAAAGGGTTAAGTACCGCAAGGCCCATGGATCATATTGGCCTTGATAAGTTCATGAAGGAGAAAATCTTTTTTCAGGTTTTGCTTTTTTCACACAGATAATATCATCTATTTTGTTTGGAGAAATGCGTCTGTCTAGGCATAACAAAATGTAGATATGAGGAAGACCTCTCTTTTGCCATTTAATAGAATACATAAAACAATGCACTTTTACAAACAATTGCTCCTTTGTTAACAATGCTATTAATACTTTAATGTTTAAGTGAAATACTTGGAGTCGGAAAGGAATACTTTCCCCAAATGGGCTAATTGGCTTCTGCCTCTTGAGGTTTTTTGCCTTCCTCTGGATCAACTAGGGGGTTGAAACAGGCTGAACTAGATGGACATTGTCTTCATTCAGCCTAACATACTATATTACTATGTTACTCTAGCTATGATGTCATGATGATTATGGGGCTTTGACTAGGCAGCAATACTTCCACAATTTCCTTCCATCGAAAATCACACGTAAATGTGACAAAAAAGGTTAGGACGACCGTAGTAATGGACGGACGTCATAGTGTCTTGAGTTTTTTAATGCATATAGCGAGGAGAACCAGTGAATGAGAGCAGGAGTGCCACCATTTACCCAAGCTAGGCGGCATCGGTAACCTACCTTCCTATAGCATCTTTAAGATGTACACAGCTATGTGCTCTGAGTTGTGCTTAGTTGTTTTTAATATATATTTTTATGTATGTGTGTGGGAGCTTCTCATGCTCAGCCCCTTGTGACGTAATCGATTCCTACAGTAAATATAACACACAGAGACTGACCGATAGAAGAAGAACAAAGTTAGGGCTCTTGAAGGGGAGGACAAAAACAAACAAACAAAAGCCATTATTATCTCAGACACAACTCAGTAGTCCTGACAGAAGACACACTGACCTACCACCACCACAGAGATCCAGTGGGCTTAAGGACCTGCAGTGATGTCACTACTGTGGGAGGAGCCATTCTGCAGTTTGGTAGAAAGTATTGTATACTGAATAAGTCAGGTGATCACCTGTGTGAGTGAAGTTAGGGATCACTGTAACCAGGAGTCTGCTGTGCTGGTGATGTGTGTGAATCAGGGAGGATGTAGTAGAGCTGTGTGTGTAATGTGTGTGAATCAGGATGTGTGTAGTAGAGCTGTGTGTGTCATGTGTGTGAATCAGGATGCATGTAGTAGAGATGTGTGTGTCATGTGTGTGAATCAGGATGCATGTAGTAAAGCTGTGTGTGTCGTGTGTTAAACAGGATGCATGTAGTAGAGCTCTGTGTGTCATGTATGTGAATCAAGATGCATGTAGTACAGCTGTGTGTGTAATGTGCTGTGTGTGTAATGTGTGGGAATCAGGATGGATGTAGTAGAGCGGTGTGTGTAATGTGTGCGGTCAAGAAGGATGTAATAGAGCTGTCTGTAATGTTCTGTGTGTGATGTGTGGAGTCAGGATAGATGTACGACAGCTGTCTGTTTCATGTGTGTGAATCAAGATGAATTTAGTACAGCTGTGTGTGTCATGGATGTAGCAGAGCTGTTTGTGTCATGTGTAGGATTCAGCATGGTTATAGTATAGCTGTGTGTGTAATGTATGGAAATCAGGATAAATGTAGTACAGCTGCGTGTGTAATGGCTAGCCATCAGCATGAATGTTGTACAACTGTGTGTGATGTGTGGGAATCACCATGGATGTAACAGAGCTGTTTGTGTCATTTGTGGGAATCAGGATGGATATAGTAGAGCTGTGTGTGTAATGTGTGGGAATCATCAGAATGGATGTAGTACAGGTGTTTGTGTAATGTCTGGAAATCAGGATAATTGTAGTACAGCTGTGTGTGTGATGTGTAGAGTCACAATGGATGTATTAGAGCTATATGTGCAAATCATAATGGATGTACCATTATAGTTGTAGGACAACTATGTGGCGCATGGCGCCACTAGAAATGCTGAAACTATAATTTCCTAATAATTACTAATTTTATATGTATACATGAGAATTGCAGCTAACCACGGGCTTCAGTGGTGATGCTTGCCTGCACATCACAAGACTGTATCAGTCAGTAATTGGCTACAGCAGTTACATGGATGCCAGCCTGAATTTTTCTTTTTTCTGGGCAACTTATCCAAAAATCACGGACAGCTGAAATTTTTACGGACGCATTGGAAGATCACAATGAATGATAAAGATTATTTATACGTCAGATATTAATCTGAACTTTTCATCAGCATTTACTGTTAGCTGTAAAATGATGATAATTATTGTCATAATTATGTGAATATGTCACTTGATCTAGAGAAACCGCTCTCTTTATAGCAGACTATATCAGTTCTCTTGGATAATGTTATTCTAAAAAACACTCCTTTAAAACTCTAGCTTGTTTATTGAAACCCTTATCTAGTGTACAATTCCTACATATCCTCTTGAATTGGCTAAATGGTAGGAATTCTACACTAGATAAGGCTTTCAATAAACAGGCTATTATTTTAAAGGAGTGGTTGTTAGAGAAATATTCTTCAAGAAAACGGAAATAGTGAATTTCAAAGCCTGAAAGAGAAGGCAATGTACTGGATGCTTAACAAAGATACGCTGGTACCGAAACGCCTTAATGAAATGCTGGAAAACATTTAAACAGAGTTTTTTTCTTCCTCCTCTCTCTTTTATACACTATGTAGTTTTAGTTAAGATCACTGGTGACAGATATGGTACATATCAAGAATGTTTTTACCTAATTTAATATAATTTTTGTGTATTTTTATATCTGTTATTAGTGTTTTTATATGTAATATATTATTCTTACATGCTTCTATCATTATATTAACAATAACTATCTGACAAAATTCTCTCATTTTTTTTAAACTATTCTTTTATTTAATCTATTCCAATTGACTAATTCTATTAACAGATTTTAGTTCCATAGTTTATATGGCAAGTAATGTTGATAGATTATCACTAAAGACTTTTTTTTATCTAATTTTAGTTACTTATGGACTGTTAAGGATGAAGGCAAATGATTTTTTTGTGTCAGATCATGAGGGTTATTCAAATATATCCCCACTGCTTAATAGAACATTGTTGTACAATGGCTATTATTGCAGGTATATCTGCTTCGAAATTTGGAACACATCTCTTCCATAGATAGTAAATAACCTTGATGCCCTTTGACCCAGTGAGGCACATCACACATGACATACACAAATTTGGTGGTCACATGTTGGGCCCACTTTGGCACCGTGATTTCTTCTGGAAAGTGGAATGCAGGCTTCAGCGCACAATTAGAACTAATGTAGAAAGCACACAATACCCAAAGTAGCGCTTAGTGGAATGCATGTTGTGCTGAATGTCCAGAGATGGCAGTCAGCATGGGCTCACACAGCATAATAAACCTAATGTAGGAAAACTAATTATAAGTAAGTGCTGCGCCAGGCAGTATGGGCATCCACACAATGGCCACGGGACTGGAAAAGATCTGTATTCATCCCTCTACCAAAGAAAGGCGACTCCCAGAATTGCTCCAAGTATTAAACGATAGCCCTCATTCTGCATGCAAGCAAGATCCTTCTCAAAATTATACTGGAAAGACTGAGATCAGTAGTCAAAGCGGCACTCTCTGATACGCAGGCAGGATTCCAGTGAGGACATGGCACCCGCGACAATATTTCAAACCTGCGATGGACCATGGAAAAAGCTTGAGAATAGCAAAAGAATATCTATATGTGCTTCATCGACTACATCAAGGGCTTAGATTGTGTCGACCATTACAAGCTAAGGCCCGCCCTACAAAAGCTGAGCATATCTGCAGATATAGTCAGGCTAATAAAATCACTTTATACCAATCAATTAATTCAGCCACTGTGAGAACAAGATTGGTTTGGGATTGGCAAAACCATTCTCTCACCCTTCTTGTTTAACCTATATGCGGAAGTCATCATGCGGAAAATGAACTTAAACCAACTGGAAACTGGGTGAGAGTAGGTGGCAGAAACATCAACAATCTCAGTTATTCAGATGATACAACTCTGCTTGCAGAAACAGAAGCTAGTCTTAAGCAGCTGATATGGAAGGTTAAAACTGAAAGTGAAAAAAAGGCCCTCTACCTGAATTTAAAGAAGACAAAAAGTATGACAACTACAAAAAAAATGGACAAATTCAAATCGACAACAAGGCCATAGAATGTGTGCGAGGCTCCATCTTTGTTGGTTTGAAAATTGACCAGGATGAGGAATCTATGCAAGAGATAAAACATAAGATAGCATTTTGATGAAGCACGATCTTAAACATGGACAAAATCTAGAAAAGTAGGAATATCAACATAGCAACTGAATGCAGGATAGTGAAAACCATCATATTCCCCATAGCCATGTATGGATGTGAAAGCTGGACTGCGAAAAAAGCTGATAGAAAGAGGATTGATGTGTTCGAGCTGTGGCGCTGGCGAAAGCTGCTGTGCATATCCTGTACAGCAAAAATAACAAACAGGGATGTCCTGCATCGTATAATACCCAAAATATCACTGGGGGGCAAGATATCCAGGCTCAGGCTCATGGATTTTGCCCATTAATGCGAGCAGAGTCGCTAGAAAAATCTATAATTCTTGGATAGATCAGTGGCAAAAGAACACCTGGCTGTCAAAGGACATGATGGCTGATACTGGCATGGATATCACACAATGAATGAAAGAAGCAAAATCGAAAAACATGGAGGGAGCTCACCTTTAGGATCGCCAAGGGTCATGAATAACTAAACAGCTACATACGTCCTTGAGAAAGGAGACAATGTTACACCTCTGAAATACATTGCATGTTATGTTATAGAGTGCTGCTAGTCACAAAAACAGCACTGCTGTCATCAATCTGTGACGTACAGCACCCATGGGGAAGACCATAGGGTGGAATTAGTCCCAACTCCCCAGATCCTGCACTTGTGCAAGATGAAGCCTAGGTTCTACTCGCTGGCTGGATTATGGACCTTTTTGGTTTCCAGCAACCCAAACCTAATTACCTCAGTGTTTTAGCTCGCTAAGAGCCTCAAGACCAGACTAGCAAAGTTTTAAAACTTTATTCTAAAAGGTAGCAGTGTTTATATAAAAAAATATACAAAAAGGATAACGTACAAAGGGGTAAGGATTGGAACATACGAAAGCACACAAAGGAGTTATGAAAATAAAAGGGATAAAATAATAGAAACACCAGTCTTACAAAGTCAGCTCAAATAGTCTTTGTTGCAAGGAGCATGTAGAAATATGGACAGAACAATCCCATGGGATCCTTACAACGTAGTATGGATCCTATACTATAAATTCACCAAAATACATCAAGGCAAAGGAAAGGTGAATAATGTCAAGTTTAAAATATAACCGATATTTCAGTCTTATCCCACAACATGCAGACAGCCAGATGCCAAATGGAGGAGTAATTTGCACGGGTGCAAGGCTCTGATGAACAGCTACTCACTTGTATCAATATATCAGTAAGTATATGGCTGCTTTCTGTTTTTGCCTGTTTGTATTTCCTTTTCCTGTGATTTTTAATGATGTTAGTATAAAGACTCAAGTAAACAAAGACCCTTGACATGGGTTGCGAGCTCACGTATTCTGACCAAAATACTAAGCAATACCTCGTACTATCATTAACATGCAGTGTGGCTTTGGACAATGGGGGAGCCCAGGGTGCCAGTGTGGTTCACCTATGAGGTGCAGGGCAGCCGATGGATTGAAGTATGGCGCCATTAATAGGTTGTAAGCCTGCATGGTGCACTACACGTACCATGTGGCCTGACATCCTGTATATGCTTCTTTTTGCAAGAATAGTACTAAGCAGCCAACTCCTCAATATAAAGAAGTTCTGTGAGTGGGGATTCATCAGTGCCTTGCACCTGTGCAAATTGCTCCTCCATTTAGCAGTCTGGATGTCTGCATTATAAAGGATAAGTAGTAGGTATACCTGCCCTCTTGTATCAATTTATCAGTAAGTATATGGTCGCTTTCTGCAATTTTTTTTTGACTGCACGTAGTCCAAATTCATGGGGAATAGAGGAATAAAGTGCTTCAAAATCAATGGAAGTCAACAGAAATGTCCTCAATGCGTCTCAAAAAAATCACTAATATCTTTTACAAAAGACAAATGGGGACAAAATACGATCAATATAGATGTCCAAATTCTGACATAAACTCACTACTCTAGAAATAATTCTAAACACATTTAATTTGATGCAAATGGATTAGAAAGAAATCTCTTTAAGAATAAAACACGTACACTGTTTCTTTGAACTATGAAAAAGCTTTATTGCAATATTGCCAAGGCACGTACAACATTCAGCATGCTCCATATCACTATGTATAGGAGATGTATAACTTATACCAGCTGTACATATATAATTCTATACATAAGATACCCAGGATATACCAGCATGGTACATATCACTATATACAGGATGTATAATATGTAACAGCTGAATATATATAATTATATATAGGAAATATCAAGGTTACACCAACATGCTCCATTTCACTATATACAGGGAGATGTATATATTATACCAAATGTACATATATAATTATATACAGTAGATACCTGATTACACCGTATGCTCCCCTCTCCTCCTCTGCTATCAGACACCGCAGCTGGACCAGTCATGAGGCCGGCAGTGCACTGACAGACAGCAGTTGTAGTGAATCTCTCAGTGGTAGGAAAAGCTACACGCAGGAGGAGTCTGCAGCATTGAATTGGCTGCCAGCTGCCCCAAAAAATGGTCCTTCCCCTTCCTGAGCACCACCCAAAGCTGGTTCGCAGTGATAAAACAGTATATAGTGAGATCCATGGACCCCTAGCTAAAGGGATGGGTCGTAATTGGGATCCCCAGCAGAAAAGGGGTTTTGTCATTAGAAAAAAAAATATCAATACTTACCTATTCCTCCCCAGGTAGTCTTACTGCATCCTCTACTCACCTATCTTCTGGCTTCTCCAGTCCCCGGGTCACCTCACCCCAAGCCGGCCAGATCCTCTTCTTCCTGTTTTGTAGAGTCCATTAGCTGCAGTTCACTTACTGCAGGGCAGTGAATGCTACGAGTGTCCTAGGCTGTGAATGCTACGTCACTAGTGACGTAGCGTACATTGCCCTGCAGGAAGCAAAATGCCGGTAATGTATGTTTCATCACAGGAAGAAGAGGATCCAACTGGCTGGAAGTGATGTGACCAAAGGGACTGGAGGAGTTAGGAGAAGATCAGTGAGTTGACGATCTGGTAAGAAGACTGCCTGGGGAGGAGTAGTTAAGTATAGAATTTTTTATTTTTTTTTAAATGATAAAACCCCTTTGATGTTTTATATACAAAGGGGAATAAAACATTTCAAAGTAAATTACTTGTGTTAGTTAATTTGCTAAGTGAAGATTCTTGACATGGATCTTATCTGATTTGGGCTGACCTGAATTTAGGGAGAATGCTGGGAGCCACAGACATTCTCCTACTGAAATAAGTGATATCTGGATATACAGATTGTAACTATTATTATTACATAGTTCAAAATCCTGAGTGCTGGTACTTTTTGTTTTATATACATTTCACCTAGTATGGCTGTCTTACTGATCTAGCACTTAACAGGGTGTCCCATGTAAAATATTGTTTAGAGTTAAATTTGTCCCATCATTTTAAACATTTTTTTGTATTTACACTTACTAAAAAACGTTTCTATCCCTAGATATTCCAGGACTAATGTTAATATAGCCTCACATGCTTTTTGTTATTTAATAGTCTATTCTGAGGTGGTCACACCACCATAGTCTTCTTTCTTTCGCTACTCCTTTGGCAAACATTTTCTCTGCTTGTCAAAGAAGATGGTAATTAAGTGCAATTGCAGCAACACTGTTTCACTCTCTTATCATTTGCTTAGAATCTCTTCTAAAATCACAAAAGGCGCTGCAACTTCAGAAGAGAGACCTGCCATGAATTAGTTACCAGTAGTTGGAGCTGCGCCTGCTCTAAGGAGTAGTGGTCTAGGTATTCAGTGGAGTGGTTGCGGACTGCAACCAAATTTTTAATCCTCTTACATATTGTAAATGCCATGGTTTATAAGGGGAGCATGTCCTTTAATGCCCAGCAGCCCTGATCACTTTGTCTACCACAGCAAACAAACATATATATCTGGTCAGGATGAAAGAGACACAAAGACAAATTGCTTACAGTCAACATTAACAAACTGGCAGTGCAGTATTGGGCACTGCACTTTCAACTTTAAACTTATGCTTATTTGAATGGATAATGCCATGATTAAGAACTGAAAAGTTTAAAATGCGTTGGAATGTTACTGAGAACAGGGGTCTGTCAGCCGTTATTCATGTTCTTAATGTAGAACAAATACATTTGTGGATTTTATTTCCTGTCGTAGAACTTTCTCATTTTCCTTTGTGCGCCATGCTCAAGATAGCGCTTTACTCAGGAGAAAGCCTGTTTGCAAGAAAAGATCAATTTCCACCCTACAGCAGGTATTTTAACTTGTGCTTATAGGATAGCCAATGTGATGGCTAGCAAAAGTCAAAATGACTTTATTTACCTAAAATGATATTTTTGTGCTTAAAAATCACTCTAGGGGTCTCTCCTAACTTGCTGTCGATTGACTGTCATGTGAAATTAGCTTCTAGTGACAGAGATACCTAGGTGGGTTACAAGACGTGGGGGATGAGATTTCCCTTACTGCTGTCTCATGCTGCCCATAAAGGTCCATGGAGAGGAGAAGAGGAGGGACCTACTGGAGGAACACAGTGGTAGAGAGTCTCATAGTGTTTTATCTCACCTAAGTACTTGCTTCACAACTACTCTGATCAATTTTTATCTAATGTCCCCCATTAGATGCTGCATCTATGTGTGTGGGGGAGATCGAGATAGAATAGCAGGATCTCCTCTACTTCATGTACTGTATGGAAGACATCATAGCAGCTTGTCTTCATCCACTAGCTCAGAGAAAACTGACAGAGATGGAACTTGCAGAGGGGAAAACAAGTGACAAATGCCATAAACATATAATATAAGGAACAAAAATAGTGCCTCATCTCATGTTATTACACAACATCGTATTTTAAACAGTGACCTGAAAGAGTGGATTATTTTAAGTTAATAAAGATCATTTCACATCTGCGTTGGAACCGTCACAGATCTGGTTCAAAAGAAATCACTGCATGCATCGCTTTTTTTTTTCTTCCGTCCTATTGCCGGACAGTTGAGCCAAATGGACTCCATAATAGTCAATAGGATCCATTCGGCGCTGCTTGATTCTGTCCTGAGACAGAGACGTTAGGCTGCGGGGATTCCCCTTTCCTGCTCCATGAATGGAGTAGGAAAGCGGAACTCCAAACGCAGGTGTGAAACCACACAAAGAAAAGGAAGCTGTTGTTAGTAGAAATTAGTTCAAGAGCTAAACACAATAAGAAAAAGCTAGCAAATATTTTCTTTTTAATTATATCTATAACTAGGATCATATTTTTCACATATACTTGGGTACTAGCCCAAGACGGTATTCAATATGGGTCTAGTTTGTTTCAACCAGAAGTCTGAAATTTGAATCAAGGACAAGCAATCTTACGTAAGAAGGGTAGAGTGATTTAGTCTAAACAGTTTTCAGTCATTTTTCACACTCTTTGCTAACTTCACTTTGTGGATGTCTGATCTTTAGCCTTATTAAATTTTCCTTTCATTTCCAGTATTCTTTTATTTGATGTGTCAGGACCTTACATTTCTCTCTTTCTCATTTGACATAGACGGTCTTTAGAAAGAGAATATTTAATAGAAAACAGGAAATGAACTGTCATATGCCAATACATCATTTCTATGTCTTTGCTTTTGTCTTATCCATTCAATTGCATATTTTATGAACTTAAAAAAATCGATTAAATATATATACATTTTTAAAAGCAAATAAAGTGGAGATTTTTGCTACTTTGAACAAATTTTCAGAAGTAGTAGTAATAGTGACCCCTTATTGTGACCGAAGTAGTAATAGTTACCCTCAAAGTGGCCCCAGTAGTCATAGTGGCCCCAATAGTAATAGAACCCTCTTTGTGGCCCCAGTATTAAATGTCCCCTATATTGGTGACCCAATAATAATAGTGCTCCTCATAGTAGCTTCTTGCTGGTCAGCATCCCCAAAGAAATTCCACTAATCCAGCCTGCAGCTCTGACGGTGGCCACTGCTGAGTCTGTAACCGCTGACCTCTTCCACATGGCATCTGTGTGTAGCACCTTGTATGCAGCACAGATACTAAAGAGAGAGGTCAGCGGTTACAGACTCGGTAGCGGTTGCTGCTGCTAGACTAGAGATACAGGCTGGGTGAGTGGAATGCCTGTAGGGATGCTGTCCGGCCAAAGGCCATTAAGGGGTCACTTATTACTGGGGCCACTATGAGGGGGGCACTATTACTATTGGAAGGTTGCAAAAAAAACACTGGTGGCTTGTTGCAATGCTCCAAGGACAATCAAATAATTAGAACAATTTTTTGGTTAAATAGACAATTAGCATTTGAAAACACCTTTCAGGGAAAAACCCCTTCAGCTGAGCTAAATACTAAAACAATTGAGAACCTGAGAGGCGTGAGATTCCAACTGCTGAAGAGGACACTGGGAAGCAGTTGAAGAGTGGAGCGATGGTGTATGGAGGGCAACAGTAAATTTTCCCTGTATTCCTACATTCACCCACGCCCACTCAGGTGAAACAGTATCTGGTTGGCAGCACCTCTATTATATCTTGCAGACTCCAAACCTTTATGGCCCTTGCCTCCTCTCTGGGCCACTCATACAATACAGGTTTTGCTCCACCCTTTTTTCTATTCTTCAACTTCTACTACCAGGGCCACTATGGGGTAACTATTATTACTGGGGTCACTATTATTCCTTTAGTCATTATTATTACTGGGGTCACTATTACTACTAGGGCCACTAGGGGGGACCCTACTACTACTGGAGCCACTACAGGGAACACTATTACTACTGGGGCCACTATGGGGAACACGATTACTACTGGGGCCACTACAGGGAACATTATTACAACTGGGGCCACTACAGGGAACACTATTACTACTGGGGCCACTATGAGGAACATGATTACAACTGGGGACACTATGGGGAACACTATAGCTACTTCAGTCACAATGGGGACTAACTATTATTACTTGGGCCACTATGGGGGACTCTATTACTACTGCGGCCCCTACTACTGTGGTCACCGTGGGAATCACTATTACTACTGGGGCCACTATGAAGGTCACTATTATTGCTGGGATCACTATGGGGGGTATTATTACTACTGCGGTCACCATGGAGGTCACTATTACTATACAGTCTTACAATTACAATCAGCTCTTTGAAATCAACCAATATGCTGATGTGGTCCTTGGTGAAACATTGGGGGACATTGCTGGAGGCCTAAGGTAAAAAGTTTCATCTCCCCTCACTCATTTATAGTATAAAAACCAAATACACCTTAGAATCAATTAGAAATCATCTGATACCGCACAGGCTGGTGTGATTTGTTTTTCTCCTGGGTCCAGACTTCTGCACGAGATTTGGGATCATCTTTTTTTTGATAAACACATAAATTCTCCTGACATTTTTGGTCCTTTGAGCCGGAAAGACTCACTGCAGAGGGAAAAGACAGCCTGGCTGTGAAAAGGTGGGTCTGAAGTACTCTCCAATCATTAAAAGACCTCCGTCTTGCATGGACATCATTAGAGGCCAGTCGGGCATCCTGTCTGAAACAGTGACATTTTTCCGAACTAGCCTGAGAATTTAGAAGTCTCCCAGATAACGTGTAGTAAGTATAACAATGGTTAAACTTTTCTTCTCTCTTCTTCTTCTGTATACTTCAGTGTTAGTAAAATTTACAATGTGTATTGTAAATGAGAAGCAAGTATAGATGAATGGGTTGTCAAGGGACAATAGCAGTAGTCTATGTGCAATGTGTATTGTAAATGAGAATGAAGTATAGACAAATTGGTTGCCAAGGGGCAATAGCAGTAGTCTATGTGAGACAATAGCCATTGTGAGAAGGCTACAAAAACGAATTACTCCATGCTGCACGTTAAATAGGAGGTAGAGATGAGCGAGCACCAAAATGCTCGGGTGCTCGTTACTCGGGACGAAATTATCGCGATGCTCGAGGGTTCGTTTCGAGTAACGAACCCCATTGAAGTCAATGGGCGACCCGAGCATTTTTGTATATCGCCGATGCTCGCTAAGGTTTCCATTTGTGAAAATCGGGGCAATTCAAGAAAGTGATGGGAACGACACAGCAACGGATAGGGCAGGCGAGGGGCTACATGTTGGGCTGCATCTCAAGTTCCCAGGTCCCACTATTAAGCCACAATAGCGGCAAGAGTGCCTCCCCCCATCCCAACAACTTTTATTTCTGAAAAGCCCTCATTAGCAATGCATACCTTAGCTAAGCACCACACTACCTCCAACAAAGCACAATCACTGCCTGCATGACACTCCGCTGCCACTTCTCCTGGGTTACATGCTGCCCCCCCCCCCCTCCACGACCCAGTGTCCACAGCGCACACCAAATTGTCCCTGCGCAGCCTTCAGCTGCACTCATGCCACGCCACACTCATGTCTATTTATAAGTGCGTCTGCCATGAGGAGGAACCGCAGGCACACACTGCAGAGGGTTGGCACGGCTAGGCAGCGACCCTCTTTAAAAGGGGCGGGGCGATAGCCCACAATGCTGTACAGAAGCAATGAGAAATATAATTCTGTGCCACCGCCATCAGGAGCTGCACACGTGGGCATAGCAATGGGGAACCTATGTGCCACACACTATTCATTCTGTCAAGGTGTCTGCATGCCCCAGTCAGACTGCGTTTTTTTATAAATAGTCACAGGCAGGTACAACTCCGCAATGGGAATTCCGTATGCACCCACAGCATGGGTGGCTCCCTGGAACCCACCGGCTGTACATTAATGTATCCCATTGCAGTGCCCATCACAGCTGAGGTAATGTCATGTTTAATGCAAGTGGGCTTTGGCCCACACTGCATGCCCCAGTCAGACTGGGGTTCTTTAGAAGTGGACACATGCAGTTACAACTCCGTGTGGACCCACGGCATGGGTGGCTCCCTGGAACCCACGAGGGGTACATAAATATATCCCATTGCAGTGCCCAACACAGCTGATGTAACGTCAGCTGTAATGCAGGTGGGCTAAAAATTAATTGGATTACACTGTAGGCGAGGGCCCCCAAAAATTGGTGTACCAACAGTACTAATGTACCTCAGAAAAATTGCCCATGCCCAACCAAGAGGGCAGGTGAAACCCATTAATCGCTTTGGTTAATGTGGCTTAATTGGTAACTAGGCCTGGAGGCAGCCCAGTTAAAATAAAAATTGGTTCAGGTGAAAGTTTCAACGCTTTAATGAGCATTGAAACGTATAAAAATTGTTTAGAAAAATTATATGACTGAGCCTTGTGGGCCTAAGAAAAATTGCCCGTTCGGCGTGATTATGTGAGGTTTCAGGAGGAGGAGCAGGAGGAGGAGGAGGAATATTATACACAGATTGATGAAGCAAAAATGTCCCCGTTTTTGATGGTGATGGAGAACGATGCTAACATCCGCGGGTGCAGCCTACGTATTGCTTACGTATCGCTGCTGTCCGCTGGTGAAGAAGAGAAGTCTGGGGAAATCCAGGCTTTGTTCATCTTGATGAGTGTAAGCCTGTCGGCACTGTCGGTTGACAGGCGGGTACGCTTATCCGTGATGATTCCCCCAGCCGCACTAAACACCCTCTCTGACAAGACGCTAGCCGCAGGACAAGCAAGCACCTCCAGGGCATACAGCACGAGTTCAGGCCACGTGTCCAGCTTCGACACCCAGTAGTTGTAGGGGGCAGAGGCGTCACCGAGGACGGTCATGCGATCGGCCACGTACTCCCTCACCATCCTTTTACAGTGCTCCCGCCGACTCAGCCTTGACTGGGGAGCGGTGACACAGTCTTGCTGGGGAGCTAGAAAGCTGTCAAAGGCCTTAGAGAGTGTTCCCCTGCCTGTGCTGTACAGGCTGCCTGATCTCCGCGCCTCCCCTGCTACCTGGCCCTCGGAACTGCACCTTCTGCCACTAGCACTGTCGGATGGGAATTTTACCATCAGCTTGTCCGCCAGGGTCCTGTGGTATAGCATCACTCTCGAACCCCTTTCCTCTTCGGGTATGAGAGTGGAAAGGTTCTCCTTATACCGTGGGTCGAGCAGTGTGTACACCCAGTAATCCGTAGTGGCCAGAATGCGTGTAACGCGAGGGTCACGAGAAAGGCATCCTAACATGAAGTCAGCCGTGTGTGCCAGGGTACCTGTACGCAACACATGGCTGTCCTCACTAGGAAGATCACTTTCAGGATCGTCCTCCTCCTCCTCCTCCTGCCATACACGCTGAAAGGATGACAGGCAAGCAGCATGGGTACCCTCAGCAGTGGGCCAAGCTGTCTCTTCCCCCTCCTTCTCATGCTCCTCCCCCTCCTCCTCCTCCTCAACGCGCTGAGATATAGACATGAGGGTGCTCTAACTATCCAGCGACATACTGTCTTCCCACGCCTCCGTTTCCGAGTGCAAAGCATCTGCCTTTATGCTTTGCAGGGAACTTCTCAAGAGGCATAGCAGAGGAATGGTGACGCTAATGATTGCAGCATCCCCACTCACCATCTGGGTAGACTCCTCAAAGTTTCCAAGGACCTGGCAGATGTCTGCCAACCAGGCCCACTCTTCTGTAAAGAATTGAGGAGGCTGACTCCCACTACGCCGCCCATGTTGGAGTTGGTATTCCACAATAGCTCTACGCTGCTCATAGAGCCTGGCCAACATGTGGAGCGTAGAGTTCCACCATGTGGGCACGTCGCACAGCAATCGGTGCACTGGCAGATTAAACCGATGTTGCAGGGTCCGCAGGGTGGCAGCGTCCGTCTTGGAGTTGCGGAAATGTGCGCTGACCCGGCGCACCTTTCCGAGCAGGTATGACAAGTGTGGGTAGCTTTTCAGAAAGCGCTGAACCACCAAATTAAAGACATAAGCCAGGCATGGCACGTGCGTGAGGCTGCCGAGCTGCAGAGCCTCCACCAGGTTACGGCCGTTGTCACACACGACCATGCCCGGTTGGAGGCTCAGCGGCGCAAGCCAGCGGTCGGTCTGCTCTGTCAGACCCTGCAGCAGTTCGTGGGCCGTGTGCCTCTTCTCTCCTAAGCTGAGTAGTTTCAGCACGGCCTGCTGACGCTTGCCCACCGCTGTGCTGCCGTGCCGCGCGACACCGACTGCTGGCGACGTGCTGCTGCTGACACATCTTGATTACGAGACAGAGGTTGCGTAGGAGGAGGAGGAGGGTGGTTTAGTGGAGGAAGCATACACCGCCGCAGATACCACCACCGAGCTGGGGCCCGCAATTCTGGGGGTGGGTAGAAGGTGAGCAGTCCCAGGCTCTGACTCTGTCCCAGCCTCCACTAAATTCACCCAATGTGCCGTCAGGGAGATATAGTGGCCCTGCCCGCCTGTGCTTGTCCCCGTGTCTGTTGTTAAGTGCACCTTGGCAGTAACCGCGTTGGTGAGGGCGCGTACAATGTTGCGGGAGACGTGGTCGTGCAGGGCTGGGACGGCACATCGGGAAAAGTAGTGGCAACTGGAAACCGAGTAGCGCGGGGCCACCGCCGCCATCATGCTTTTGAAAGCCTCCGTTTCCACAAGCCTATACGGCAGCATCTCCAGGCTGATCAACTTGGCAATGTGCACGTTTAACGCTTGAGCGTGCGGGTGCGTGGCGGCATACTTGCGCTTGCGCTCAAACAGTGGCGCTAGCGACGTCTGGACGCTGCGCTGAGAGACATTGCTGGATGGGGCCGAGGACAGCGGAGGTGAGGGTGTGGGTGCAGGCCAGGAGACGGTAGTGCTTGTGTCCTCAGAGGGAGGTTGGATCTCAGTGGCAGGTTGGGGCACAGGGGGAGAGGCAGTGGTGCAAACCGGAGGCGGAGAACGGCCTTCGTCCCACCTTGTGGGGTGCTTGGCCATCATATGCCTGCGCATGCTGGTGGTGGTGGCTCCCCAGCTGATCTTGGCGCGACAAAGGTTGCACACCACTGTTCGTCGGTCGTCAGGCGTCTCAGTGAAAAACTGCCACACCGTAGAGCACCTTGACCTGTGCAGGGTGGCATGGCACAAGGGGGCGCTTTGGGAAACAGTTGGTGGATTATTCGGTCTGGCCCTGCCTCTACCCCTGGCCACCGCACTGGCTCGGCCTGTGCCCACACCCTGACTTGGGCCTCCGCGTCCTCGCCCGCGTCCACGTCCTCTAGGCCTACCCCTACCCCTCAGCATGCTGTATTACCAGTAGTGCAGAAACAGAACTCTGTAAATAAATGTGCCGCTAATTGGCCTGTGGTTGGAGGCTGACTTCGCTTACGGAACGCCAGGAAATAATTTTGTGCAAGCCTGCTGTAACACTTAGCTGGCTGCGTATGAATTAGGAGGACAACTACACCCAGCACAGACCCAGTACACTGAGGACAGTCACAGGCAGCCCAAATAGATTTTTTTCCCCAAATGTTTTTGGAAAGGCCCACTGCCTATATACACTGTATATGTCTTCTGTCCCTGCCTCACCACCACTGGCCCTGGAGTATGTAAAATAACTGCAGACTGTTGCACTGTGGACTGGAATGTGATGTAACAGCCAACACAGAGCCAGGAAATAATTGTGCGCAAGCCTGCTGTAACACTTAGCTGGCTGCGTATGAATTAGGAGGACAACTACACCCAGCACAGACCCAGTACACTGAGGACAGTCACAGGCAGCCCAAATAGATTTTTTTCCCCAAATGTTTTTGGAAATGCCCACTGCCTATATACACTGTATATGTCTTCTGTCCCTGCCTCTCCACCACTGGCCCTGGAGTATGTAAAATAACTGCAGACTGTTGCACTGTGGACTGGAATACAGTGGTGATTTAACAGCCAACACAGAGCCAGGAAATAATTTTGCGCAAGCCTGCTGTAACACTTAGCTGGCTGCGTATGAATTAGGAGGACAACTACACCCAGCACAGACCCAGTACACTGAGGACAGTCACAGGCAGCCCAAATAGATTTTTTTCCCCAAATGTTTTTGCAAAGGCCCACTGCTTATATTCAATAAATATATGTCTTCTGTCCCTGCCTCACAGTATATGTCTTCTGTCCCTGCCTCACAATATATGTCTTCTGTCCCTGCCTCACCACTACTGGCCCTGCACTTTGTATAATTACTGCAGGGCGCAATGCTCTGCACGGCCGATATACAAAAAAAAAAAAAGAATGTGCAACACTGCAAAAAGCAGCCTCCACAGTACTGCACACGGTTAGATGTGGCCCTAAGAAGGACCGTTGGGGTTCTTGAAGCCAAAAATACTCCTAACACTCTCCCCATAGCAGCTCCGGCACCAACAGCACTTTCCCTCCTCTATGTCAGAACAAATCTGTGGCGAGCCGCGGGAGGGGCCTATTTTTATACTCGGGTGACACCTGATCTCGCCAGCCACTCACTGCAGGGGGGTGGTATAGGGCTTGAACGTCGCAGGGGGAAGTTGTAATGCCTTCCCTGTCTTTCTATTGGCCAGAAAAGCACGCTGTCTCAGAGATGAAAGTGAAAGTAACTCGAACATCGCGTGGTACTCGTCACGAGTAACGAGCATCTCGAACACGCTAATACTCGAACAAGTATCAAGCTCGGACGAGTACGTTCGCTCATCTCTAATAAGAGGTTAAATGACGTTTAACGACACATGAGTGTCGCCAAGAGTACAACGTTGTGATAAGTTTTGTGTTGAGGGAACTTTACTCATTATTTTCTTGCTACTTCTTTTTTCCTTGATATTGTGTTATAGAATAACTAGGAATATACAAAGAGGGCGACCGCCTACTAACATTGTAATATTTGTATCGTTGTCTTATACTGCATGAAGCGAATGTGTGAGTGATTAAGATAAGTGGATCCGATACGTGGGCACTGACCTCTAGGACATATTAAGGACCAACCTCGCTGTGCAGGTTGTTTTCGGACAAGCCCCTTATTGTGTTCAATGTTCACAGGCCCTACTCGGTAAAGCAAAAAGGAGTCTTTGTGTATATAGCGAAGCACTGATTCTGGTAAGGAACCTCTGCATTTTCACTATATATTTTAGTGGCCCGAGGTTTGTTTTATGTTGTTTGTCTTGTAAATAGGCACCAAGAGCATAATTACTAACAATGGGAAATACAAACTCTAAGGCATTCTCCTGTGCATGTCTCTATTGTTGCCAACGACAGGAAGTCCTTGAAGGGGATAAGAAGTACATGCACAAGTTAGATCCTTACTATGTCAAATATTGTGACAAGTGGGAAAAGAAATATGGATTAAAAAATAAATTAAAAGTTCCTAGTTTTAAAGAATTATGTGATAAAATACGGACAAAATCAGCTAAAGATCAGCAGAAATACGGATTATCCGCTGCTGAAGCCTGGTTAAAAGAAGCCCCAAACTGTCACGCCCATATAAAAATAGACCCCCGACAGGCTGATAAACAATTCAAAGGGTTAATGAGGAGTTACAATTGAATGAAAAATAGAGAGAGCAGATAGAAAAATTCTAGGGCCAGATTGGAGTTCTGTAGAAGGAAATTAGAATGGGAGGGGAGGAGATGGTAGACCCCTTCCATAGGATAATCAGGGGGAGAGAGATGATCCTAATGCTGCATATAATCAGCCATTAAAGAATGTGTTTGTAAGTGGAGTAAAGAAGGAAATAGGAGGTTATATAATGAGATACATGGTTACCCTTAGGATGGGATCATTGCAGGATGTTTTGGAATATGCAAAACATTCAGAAAAGTTTTACAAAGAAAATGGTGAGAAGTGTTTGAGTTTTTATACAGGGAAAGGAATGTGATATGATGGTTCAAGAAAGTCAGAGAGGTCATTGGATAGCGAGAGGATGTGAAAGTAGAGGCAAAGGAAGAAGCAGGGGTGGGATGCAGCTCGGGAATTTAAATGTGTGTTTGAATTATGGGAAATCTGGTGATTATGCCCGAGAATGCCCTGAAAAACAATGTTCTCAGGCATCTTGGGGAAAAATGACTAGGAGGGGTAGATGTACAACACTTGGAGGATCTCTTGGCAATTTCTACTGCCTGAGATAGATCTACAGGTGAATGGGCGAATGATTACTTTCCTGGTGGGCTCAGGAGCCACCAGGGCATTAATACATCCCAATATGTACCCAATGTAAAATGTAGTAATAGTCATATCATGGTAAGAGGGGTTAATGGCCGGACCCACAGGGAATCCCTCTCTGAACCAGTTATAACAGACCTGGAGACAAATAAGCCTGTGAAATGTCAGATTATATAGTCTCAAATATGTCCAGTAAAATTGTTGAGATGAGATATTATGATAAAATTTGGTATACCTTCACCAGAGTACCTCAGGGCTGCTGTGAATCTCCAACAATTTTCTCCCAGGCTATGTCAGCAAACTTAGCCCAGTTCCAGCCTCCTAGAGGTAGTCAGCTACTACTGTATGTTGGTAGCTAGCAGCAGACAGTGGAGAGAATTGTATGGGGGACACAGTCGCACCTTTGAGGTTTCTTTATGAGCAAGGCCATAAAGTAAACAGGTAGAAACTCCAATACTGTCAGAAAACGGTTAAATATTTGGGGTATAACCTGTCAGATGAAGGTAAGCAAGCAATTCTGGAGGTCCCAAAAACTACAAGCAAATTATGTCCTTTTTGGGAATGACAAACTTCTGCAGAGCTTGGATCCCAAATTATGCATCTGACAGCTCTTCTTACCAGACTCATCTATGATGAACCTCTGGCTGCAACTGACAGGATCCAGTGGAATGCGCCCTCTGAGGAAGCCTATGTCAGGTTAAAACAGACTCTGGTGGGCACATCAGTCTTGGGAGCTGCTGAACTACAGCAAGCCCTTTGTGCTAACTGTTGACTCAAGGGAAGGATATATGACCTGTGTGTTAACTCAGGAACATGGTGGGAAACAGACCACTGGCATACTAATCTTGCAGACTAGATCCAGTGGCCATGCACTCCCACCCTGTGTACAAGCGGTAGTAGCGGCAGCTGAAGCAGTCAGACCTTCTGCCACTATAGTGCTGTTCCCCCACTCACACTGAAAATACTGCATGCAGTTAGTTATACTCATATCTTAGTCCTTCTAGACATCCATCCTGCATGACACTACTGCTATCACAGCCACACCTGACAACTGAGGGATGTACTACACTCCATCCATCTACCTTACTGCCATACAACTGTCTAGGAGAGATGGCACATAAGGTGTTAACCAGACCAGATCTGCAGGATGTATCTCTTGTAGATGCTGAATACACTCTCTTTGTAGATGGGTTGTACATCTCCGCAGAGAAACAAACTATCTTACCTAAATCGTTCTTCAGATATGCAGCAGTTTTGAGCCATGGCCTGTGTCATGTCTCAACAGGGAGGATGGTAGCACTCATATGGAAAGTATTCACAGCCTATAGGTTTACAAACTACTCTAAAAAAAATGTTTGTCTTGTGTTATTTGTGCTAAACACAATGCACAAGGGAATATAAGACCAAGGAGGGGACGCTGTCCTACACCTCAGTATCCCTTCCAACACATTTGTATGGACTACATAGAATTATACAAATGTGAAGGTAAGAAATACTGCCTAGTTATCATAGATGCTTTAGCCAAGTGGATAGAAGTGTTTCTCACAGGTCAGTCGGATGAAGCCACAGTGGCTAAAGCATTACTAAGGGAAATAATACCAGGTGATTGGGTCCTCATCAAGGGGATAAAGAAAAAGAACTGGAAGACCCCAAAGTGAGAAAGACCTTACCAGGTACCACTTGTACTTACCAGGTACTCCTGAACACTCCTACTGCAATAAGGATTGCTGAACAGCAGACCTAGATTCACCAATCTCACTGTAATAAGGTAACACAGGCAGAGCAGGGACAGTGTGCTGAGGGGGTCTAGTTTAGCCCGCTATAAAGGGAGGGGGGCACATTAGGTGGTCTCCGTCTCAACCCAGTGAAGAAATCCACACCCATTCCCCATGGGCCTCCTCGGTAAGGACAAAAATGACAGGAATAGCATTTCTTTTTGGTGTATTGGTGAGTCTGGGAAATGCCATTGATGACAGCCCTGAAATTGTCAGAGGTCATCATCATATTACCCGATCCTACAAGATGGGGGATGCTGGGAGAGCTCTAAATGTAACTTTTATAGGAGTGACGAGCGCCATACTGGTAGATATGCTTCGACCTATTGACTGCAATTCCTGCTAGCTGTCATAAACTGCTCCTGCAGTCACACCATTTCTGCCGTCACATAGCTAAATGTCTGACCCTTGTTTATGTGTATAGCATCCCTCACTCTCCATCTCACCATACCGTGCGCATCTGTAGCCCCTTTACCTTTTGTATCACCCCATTACTGGTAGTATGTAAGCTCGTTGGAGCAGGACCCTCACCCTTATTGTTTCCATCAACTGATTACTATGTAACCGCGGTTCTGTGATGTTTGTCCTTCTGTCTTTCTGTATTCCCCCTGTCTATGTAAGTGCTGCGGAATATGTTAGTGCTATACACATAAAGATTATTATAGATATGTGTCAGATGAGGGACTTGTTGGCATTGCACACAAAGGAATAAGGCATGGCTAGATGCCGGCCTGGCTTGATCAGGCCATGTCCCTGGTGGCCATTTTAGTGCTAGTCATGGCCTGCGGCCATTTTAGTACCTGCTGTAATACCTTCGGCCGCCTCCCAGGCGCCATCTTGGCTTCTCACCTCCTATAGATGTACCTTGTACCTAGCATCCGAATGCTTGCACTTGTAGTACACAACACCAGTGATTAGTGCCTTCTCTGAATTGCATAAGAAAAGTCAGAACCCTCTATCACTGTCCTCTGCGTCTTGATGATATGTTGTCTATCTTAAGTGTGTGCTATAAGATAGGGTCAGTATGATACTGTTGGATATTTAGTAGAAGCAGGGGAATATGTATGGTCTCCTTCAGATAAGTGTCAGGTAGTGAGGGGACAGGTGACGGTAGCGCGGCAACAGGTTGCTATAGGTGACGGTAGTGCTGACAAGGATCAGGGATAGTAGGCAGCAGGACAGAAGGGATGATTACATGAAGCAGATAGTCCTGGGATAAGACAGTGAGGGAATGAAAGTTTACAGTAGTATTAAATGAAGATGACAGACAATGGCTTGAGTGCTGGCTCTGTGTGGTGGGGTTAGCTCACAAATGGTTAAATCATCTGTTACATTGGAATGCTTGTTTCACTTTCACCCCCACCTTTCAGTTTTAGAGTTCAGTGAGAAGGGATGGGGGGGGTGTTACAGACTCTAGCAATGCTCTGCTTGCTTCAAATGAATAGATTTGTAATGAAGATGATCAAGAATGAAGTTTAGTATAAACTTGTGTGAATAGGGAACATACATTCTTGCTGTTATTTGTGTACATGTTAGTTCTGTGATTGGTTTGCAGTGAGTTGGATTGTTAAATGGTGTTTTCAATGTGATAATGTCATGTAAGAGAAAATAATAATAATTAAGTTGTTAATAATGTGAGACCTGAGTGTTCCTATTAAGGGAAAAATATTCCAAAGATACTGCAGTTAGCTGCAGGAGTCTAGAAACAGTTAAAGCTTTGTTTATCTTACTCCATCACCTCTCCTTGATAAGAGAAATTCCTGAGGGGGGATTGTTAAGGTTGGAGGATCAAGCGACTCTGCAGATGATTGGAGTAGTAGTAATTGTGTGAATCTTTATGTTATGCAGTAAACATTGTGTATAGAGAATATGTTATTAATAATTATATGAGATAGAAAGACTTGACCCCACGGTAGATAAAAGTTAATGACAAGTCTTCAAGCTGTGATGAACGTAAAATGTGTGATTAAGCTTCTTAATTCTACCTACACCCCACAGATAAGTGATCCATGTTATACATTGAGTTTGCTTTTTCCACCTGTGGGTGAGGACCAAATACCTGCTGTTGTCTCCGATCCTGGGATTATACTTGCTTCGCGCTACCTGGTAATGGGACCAAGGCAGACTACAGGAGACTGCCTGAGGGATGCTGTGCGGAGAGGAGAACCGTAAGGACACGCTGTGTCTGGGATATGGCCTGAGCTACAGAGAGCACACGCAGACATGTGATGGTTGTGTGGTGACAGGCGCCTGGAACAGGTGCCAGGTACAGGCCCTAATGGGATTGTGCATTGGTACAACTGATAATGCCTGTGCACCTCATGACCTCCGAGGGCAATAGCGAGGGCCGTGTATGGAGAACTAGGAACTCCTCTCCCAAAGGTTCCTTTGACGCCATCGGGGTCCCAAGGGGGGTACCGGACGAGTATAGGGCGAGAAATCAGATGGCTGCAGGGGGTTTGAGTCTCTTCTTGCATGGTGGGCAACAGTGGATAAAAATGTAGACTGGATTAATTACACATACTATAACAAACAGAGATTTGTTAATTATACAAGAGATGCAATCAGTGGCCTACAGGGACAACTAGGACATACCTCACTTATGGCATGGCAAAATAGAATGGCTCTTGTTATATGTTACTAGCAGAAAAAGGAGGAGTTTGTAAAATGATTGGAGGATATTGTTGTACTTTCATTCCTAATAACACAGCACCAGATGATACCTGAGCACTGGAAGGGTTAAATGCATAGTAAAATGAACTAGCTGATAACTCTGGCATAG
The DNA here is from genome assembly GCF_035609145.1 of Eleutherodactylus coqui. NCBI lineage: Eukaryota > Metazoa > Chordata > Amphibia > Anura > Eleutherodactylidae > Eleutherodactylus > Eleutherodactylus coqui. The sequence goes on from NC_089845.1 coordinate 72,536,801, forward strand.
GCGATCCATTCAGGGACTGGTTGACAGCTTGTTCGGACACAGGTCACAAGTCATATACTCCACACTAGTCTCTGTCAGTATTTGCCTCCATTCTAGTACTCTGCGGTTGCTGCTGTATTCCATGTATCCAAGGACTGCTACAAAACCTATGTTCCAAAATATACAAGATGACGAAGAACAAGATGACTTACTGGGTCAGGTGACCAACTCTGTCTGACAAGTGATGGGTAAAAGTTCTATAAAGAAAGCGCCATTTTACTTTGATGATTCTAAAGTGTGACATTTTGATTCCAGTGTGTTCTGATTGTACCGGAGGATTGCTCTAAATAACTGATTGACACTTCGATAGATAAGATTTTATATCATGATGGACAATTATTTTTATATGAAGAAAGAAGCATCAATTGGATAATAATAAATAAAGGCCAAGAGTCTCTTGGGAGCAAGCCTAATTTTGGATACAATTGGTGGAATAACTTTATATAGATGTAGATATATATGTATCAATGTAATACTTTTATATGAAATAATTACATACTTAGTCTTGAAGTGTGAACCAAGACCTTCTGGTAATAATTAATAAAGCTTCGGGCCTGAGGAAGCTAGGGGTCTATGGTAGAGTCATTTTATATGCGTATTTACTATTATACTGTGTTGATGTATTGATTTAAAGTTGGGAATGTTAAGAAAATTGTAGATCAATGTATTAGTTAATTGTTCTTTTATTGGATTGTAGATTAGAAAGATATAGCATGATGCTAGTATACGTAGTGAAGGGGTTAAACGAAAGCTTTCTATAGCGTGAATGGTACTGGAACAGACAGGAGATAAGACAGTCTCCCAGACCCTACCCCCTCTTGCATTCCTTTTCACTGATTTCCTTACGGTCTCATTGTATGTTATAGTAACACCTTAAAAGGTGTAACTTATGTTAAACATTTTAGTTTCAGCCTATTATGTATTATTATTAATTTTTGGAGGTATATACTTTTTCTGTGATGCTATTTATAGTATAAAAACCAAATACACCTTAGAATAAATTAGAAATCATGTGATACCGCACAGGCTGGTGTGATATGTATTTCTCCTGGGTTCAGACTTCTGCACGAGATCTGGGATCATCTTCTCTTTGATAAACACATATATTCTCCTGACATATCTCTCCTCAACAATTGAATCAATGAGGGGAGATGAAACTTTGACTTTTTAACTTTTACGTGATCGCTGTTATCCATTTGATAATGAGGATCAAATGACTAGGGACCGCACTGTGGTCCCTGCGGCTTTATTCTACAGGATGTGAAAACACATATGGGTGGTCAGTAATGGGTTAAGAAATCATACCATATCCAGGCTCAGATGAATGTAGATATAACAGGAATGTTCGCAAGGCTGGTGGTGTAACCTCAATTTCAGTCACACACAACCTTTTTCCATTGTACAACATAAGCCCATGAGACCTAGGATCCAGCATCTGATCACAGCAAGCTTGTATGAGTCTCAGTAGGTGGTAGGCAACACAGGGACCAGAATACAAAGGGAACACCAGAATTAGAAAAATACACATTTTTATTACAACAAATAAATTGCAAAAGAAAAATGGTTATGTGCTTTTTAGATAGCAGTAAAGTGAATACATGCATCCTACACAAACCTGATTATTGATAACTAAAAGTGAGAACAACTGTTTTTAACCCCTTGAGGACATAAACCATTTTTTTTCCCTATGTTTGATTTTTCGACCTTACGTTTAAAAAAAATCATAACTTTTATATTTATCCATCAACTGATCAAAGCTGTTGCAGGCAGGTATACAACATTTGTAAAGCAGCAAAAAAAGTCTCACCTCGTCTTATCCACTTCAGCTTGCAGCATATATTTCACAAATAGGAGTATACTCACATACTTCATTAACCACTCAATCCAGTGGTATTTATACATAATACAGTTGCAGGCAGGTACCAGCTGTAAGAAACAGCCAGCACCCACATTGTATGGAATGGGATCGACCCCCTCCATTCAAACTCCGAACCTCCAGGGTGTACATGTACATCCTGTAGGATTAAAAGGTTAAACATTATGAAAAATAACAGTTATTAAGTGAGTTTTAACAAGAAATGCAACAATAGTAACTGATTGGTAATATCAGCTTGCCACACAGTTTGTAGATTGACTAAAGCAGCTCTGCAATGGGGGAATTTCAAACAAAGTTATAACAAAAGTTTCTTGATGAAATGTCCCATGATTCCAGCTGGTTCCAGCTAACAAACTCAGTCTTATGTTTCAGATGGACATGAATTCTTGTAGTCAAAGCAAGAGTCCTGAGTTCCTATTAGCAGAACCCTTAAAGGGGTTGTCTCGCGGCAGCAAGTGGGGTTATACACTTCTGTATGGCCAAATTAATGCACTTTGTAATATACATCGTGCATTAAATATGAGCCATACAGAAGTTATTCACTTACCTGCTCCGTTGCTAGCGTCCCCGTTGCCATGGTTCCGTCTAACTTCGGTGTCTTCTTGCTTTTTTAGACGCGCTTGCGCAGATGCATCTTCTCCCTTCGGCTGGTCTTGGAAGCATCGGCGTTTTGGCCCCGCCCCCTTTTCGCGTCATCGCGTAGCTCCGCCCCAGTCATGTGCCGATTCCAGCCAATCAGGAGGCTGGAACAGGCACACGTCATGGGGCGGAGCTACGCGATGAAGCGAAAAGGGGGCGGGGCCAAAACGCCGATGCTTCCAAGACCAGCCGAAGGGAGAAGATGCATCTGCGCAAGCGCGTCTAAAAAAGCAAGAAGACACCGAAGTTAGACGGAACCATGGCAACGGGGACGCTAGCAACGGAGCAGGTAAGTGAATAACTTCTGTATGGCTCATATTTAATGCACGATGTATATTACAAAGTGCATTAATATGGCCATACAGAAGTGTATAGACCCACTTGCTTTCGCGAGACAACCCCTTTAAGTCTATACAACGTTGCTTCCAGTGTGCACATTACTCAGTGTTTTACAAGGCCTTCCTCACTTACTGTACCAATGCAGTAGTACTCCTGCTTCCGTTCCGTCCATTCCCTTGGTGCACTCCCGTGTGTGCAATCTCCTCAGAAACAAGTCCAGAAGAATCCTGACATTCCTTTCCAGGTTGAGGCAGAGGTAGCAATCAGTTCCATATATCTCTAACAGCTGCTTGTACATTCTACACAGTAATAGCTCTCTCTTTGGGTTCTTTCCTTGTTCAAATAGCAACACCAGCTGGATTGCCAATATACTCTTAAGGGGAACCTGTCACATCCCCACAGTACCATAAGCTAAGCTATAATGCTATTAGGGGATGTGACAGAAAGCTGGGTGATGTATTTTTTATACTCACCAGCTCCTGCAATCTATTAGTGTCTCCTACTGAAGTCCCAGAAGCCAAAAAGTGGCAAAACCACTCAAGATACATTTGCTATCAGAAATATCCATACCTATAATAAATACACTAACCACATTCAATAATGCAAGGTTCTTGGTATATAATTTGATCAAATCATATTGGCCCATCTACCAACGTCCAGGTGATCAAGCTTTCAGATGGGTCCTAACTAGAGATGAGCGAACCTACTCAGCCACGCCCCTTTTTCACCCGAGCGCCGCGATTTTCGAGTACTTCCGTACTCGGGCGAAAAGATTCGGGGGGCGCCGTGGGTGAGTGGGGGGTTGCAGCAGGTAGTGGGGGGGAGAGGGATAGAGAGAGGGCTCCCCCTGTTCCCCGCTGCTCCCCCCGCTCAGCCACGCCTCCCCCCGCCCCCCGCACTCCCCGAATCTTTTCACCCGAGTACAGAAGTACTCGAAAATCGCGGTGCTCGATCGAGTAATTACTTGAAACGAGTATATTCGCTCATCTCTAGATAAAAGCATTTCAGTAAAATAGCATACAGTACACAGTATGCTTGTGAAACTGACACAGATGGATAAATTGCAGGATTATAGGTTGAAATTGAGGGATTTGTGTTTTTTTTCAACTCTACTGTGTGTTATAAATTACTTTAAAAGGTAACATAGCATCTGTCATCAATATATGTTTATAAAGTATTAATGCTGAGACTAATGGGGTAAACACGTGAACGATTACAGATGAACACTGAGATCCAAAGAGATTCAGCTTTACTTTTTAATATAATTATTTTTCTTTGTTTAGTCCTCTTTTGCTAATTTGTCATAACAGTATAAAATGAAATGACTAATCCCTGCTTTTTGTGCATTTCTTTCAACTATAAGTGCATACAATGCTGGCAGAGAGAAAGCACTAAAAGACTGAATAATACTGTACATTTTTCACTTTTTGCAATTAAAAGGAATGTGTCATGAGAAAAAGATCCATTACTTAAATCACGCTTTTATGTTAAACAGTTTTAAGAATTTTTTAATTTCACTATTTTAGTTGGAAAATATTTTGAAATCTTGTAGTTTTCTCTTCAATATGGCTAATCTGCATTACCAGTCACAACCCATAGACAGATGTGGAGCTGTTTCTAGAAGACATCAGACATGTTTTAATAATACTGTGCAGCCTCTTTAATTAAAAAAACAAATGTTAAGAATTTAAGGAAAATTGTTCCTAAAAAAATATGTGAAGATAATATGTGAAAAAATAAGGCATTTGTAATGAATATAAATTATAGCATTGCATGTTTATAGTGTAAACCAGGGGTCCTCAACTCCAGTCCTCAGGGACCACCAACAGGTGATGCTTTCAGGATATCCTATGGTAAGAACACCTGTGGCAACGTGTGAGGCACTGACAATAATGACATCAACTGTGCAACACTGAGGAAATCCTGAAAGCATGACCTGTTGGCGGTCCCTGAGGACTGGAGTTGAGAAACACTGGTGTAAACTACTTCATTACGGTAAAAACTCAGCCAGACACACATTTTCATCCATTGCAGGGGAAATGTACTTATCGGTCTTCACTTCCATGGCAATGGGGGGGAAAACCTCTATGTATGAAAATGGAGATATGGGAGGTAAAGCAGGGCCTTATAAGTGGGTACCCCCTTACAACGCCATACAATAGGAAGGTTATACAAAGCCATAATATTGCTGTTTGCTTTTAAACATCTAACTGATACTGTAGTTAAACTATTATGATCATTTTTTCAGAATTACACAAAAAAGACACTCAATTTCAAAGTATATAGACTACTTCACACTTTATTCTTTATTATTTGTTTGCTTTCTAAAGGCAAATTTAAGCAACTTTCTAACTAGACCATTAAAACATCTAAACCATTTTCCTGTTGTAGTGCCTTACTACTTCACATAGTTGGTTGTCCTGTTGCTTCTAATGGCCCTGTTACATGGGACGATTATCACTCAGAATCGTTCAAATTCCCGCACTTCTGTGACCCCAAGTATTTTTTTTTCTACTGTGGCAGTCAATATGTTAAACCTCTGCTCATTCTGGGCTCATGAGTCCAGCTTAAGAGTCCAGTGAGAGAACATACACAGTGTTTGACAGCTCTCTGTATGCACAGTCTTACAGGGAAGGCTGTCAATCACTAAGTAGCACGGCCTACTAGACTCCAAAGCCCAGAATAAACACAAATTTAAAAGTAAAACAGACAAATCAACATACGAAAGGAATTAGACATGCAAATTCACAAAACCCATGTCTTAGGGCTCCTGCACACTTGCGTTTTTTTCACGTGTTATAGCTGGATTTTTTTTTTCAAGCGATATCGCTGCTTTTTTTTCACGAGATTGTCAGTGGGACTTTCTGATGTTAAAAACGCATCGCAAGTTGGTGCGTTTTTAACATTAGAAAGTCCCATTGACAATCGCGTGGAAAAAAAGCAGCGATATCGCTTGAAAAAAAAGCCAGCTATAACACGTGAAAGAAATGCAGGTGTGCAGGAGCCCTAAATCTGCCATGGAAAAGAAAAACACCTAGTTGCAATTACATTTTATCATAAACATAAGCTAAACATGTGACTGTATAGATATGTAGCACTATAATGATTTAGCCAAGCAGTATACAATTGTTCTCAGTAAGATAAACCAAGTAATCTTGTAGATATGATACCTTTTAATGGCTAACAAAAAGATATGAAGTAGGTTTGAAAGCTCGCATTAACATCATGTATTTTTGTTAGCCATTAAAAGCTATCATATCTACAAGATTACTTGGTTTCTCTTTGCTGAAAACAATCACATTTTGTTCTACTGGCTAACATGGTACCAAACCTTTTTCCTTTTAGACAATCAGTGGCACACCTATAATACAGATATGCAGCATTATATGGGATATATTTACTTTGGGCTTTCTACAGTGTAAAATCAACAGCGAATACGTAGCTAATCTGCACCCAAGGGTACATTCACTCAAGGAATTTGGTGGGGAATTTTTTCACTGCAAATTCCAGCTCTAGAAACTGCATAAAATCCCCGTCTTTCTGGCTGCTCACGGAAATTGCCCAATAATTAGGCAGAAACGATGCCGAAACAAAAAAGAAGTTAAGTGAATTTCCAGGGTGCACATACCCTAATGGTGCAGACTATGCGTGAATTTTGGTGTGCATTTGTGGTGGGTGTAGACCTTTGCACTAGAGAGTTTGAAATCTGCCGTCAAAATCCACAGAATAATTTTTTCTCACTATGAGGAAATTCCGCAGCATTTATGTCCCATGTATAGACGAGTGAGTATACTCGCTAAAGGCAATTGCTCGAGCGAGCATTGCCTTTAGCGAGTACCTGCCTGCTCTAGACTGCAGGTTCGGGTGCCGGCAGCGGACACGGAGCTGCGGGGGAGAGCCGGGCGGAACGGAGGGGAGATCTCTTTCTCCCTCTCTCCCCCCCCCCCCCTCCCCACTCCCTCCTGCTGACAGCCGCTACTCACCGCTCCCCCGCGCCGGCACCCGAACCTGCAGTCTCGAGCGGGGGAGATACTCACTAAAGGCAATGCTCGCTCGAGCAATTGCCTTTAGTGAGTATACTCGCTCATCTCTAGTTCCGTGTTATCATACCCTAATTTACTGGTGTACAATTGTGATGTGGCGCCTTAGCAAATGGGGACTGCGAGCCCCCGCCTTACTCTGTTTGACGATGCGGGCTGGCTGTGGGTGGCACCCAGGGAGGGGAGGGACTGTTACCTGGGGAGTCAGCAGCCTTTTGTTACGCCCATGCCCTATTGTTATACGAGCTGAACCGTGGCACGCATATAAGTGTATAGATATGCAGCACAATAGTGTATAGTTGAGCGGTTGCACACATGATTGTACTGACATGCAACTCTATAATGGTATGCCCAAGCAGTGGCACATATGGGTTTTATTTAATATTTATATATCAGATCTATTTTCCAATTTACCCCCTCTGGGTAACTGTGTGGCGCGCCAGGGTGGGGGGCTGTGGTGATGGCGGTGGCTCTGCTATCTCCCAAAATGGCAGCGGATGACAGAATATTTGGTGTATGATTTTAAATGATTGCTACTTGTAGTCAAATAGGGAATGATGGTAATTGTTGTGACGCCAGTTCATAGCCAGGCCTGAGGCCACTGCGAAAAAAGTTTTTGAAAGGGAATTGGTGATATTGAGGGTTGTTGTCCCTTCCCCAGGAGGGAGGTGTAGTATTCACTGCTATGCAGGTGGTCTTGGGTGAGAAGGAAGCTCCAGGAGTCAGGGTAATGAGTAAAATAATATATAACTCACATTCTTAATTTTCATTTACTTTAGTCCATTGACAGGTAACAGATGTCCTTTCTGCAGTTTTAGGATTGAAGAAATATCTTCTTTCTTTAACCCCTTAAGGACTAGGCTGTTTTGTACCTTAAGGACGAGACACTCTTTAGGGATTTTACCCATGTGGTGGTATTACTGCACTATTTTTTTCCCTTCAGCTGCCAAAATTGTTTTTACTTCATTTTTTTCCATGTCATACAGGGGTATTTTTTAAAGTTCTTTTTCACTAACTTTTTTTTTTCCATATTTTTAGTTTTATTGGCGTTAGACATTTTTTAAATGTTTTTTTAACATTTCTAGCTGTTTTTTTACATTTGTAAATTTATGCTAAAATAAAGTATGGGAATGGGTTTCTCATTTTGTTTCGGACGTTCTGATATATTATTTGTATGGTTTTGAATTACAGGGTGCATACGGCGACGGTTTTTGTTGGCCTCGGCTTTGGGTCATTTTTAGAGGCCTGCCTGTCACTGCCTTCAGTTTACTGCGTCTCTGCTGGGGGTAGTAGTTGTTGAATTAATACCCAGCCTGGCGCATAATTGTTGCCTGCCTCTGCAGTGCGTTACGTACGCGAAGTCAGCCTCCAACAGGGAAATCGAAATACAGACTATATCACAGGCAGTGGGCTTTATCCCAAAAACTTCCACAAAAATATACAATATTAGGCCTGCCTGTCACTGCCTTCAGTTTACTGCGTCTCTGCTGGGGGTAGTAGTTGTTGAATTAATACCCAGCCTTGCGCTTAATTGTTGCCTGCCTCTGCAGTGCGTTACGTAAGCGAAGTCAGCCTCCAACCACAGGCCAATAAGCGGCACATTTAATTACAGCGTTCTGTTTCTGCTAATCTTGTAATACACCATGCTGAGGGGTAGGCGTAGGCCTAGAGGACGTGAACAGGGGCGAGGACGCGGAGGCCCAAGTCAGGGTGTGGGCACAGGCCGAGCTCCTGATCCAGGTGTATCGCAGCCGACTGCTGCGGGATTAGGAGAGAGGCAAGTTTCTGGGGTCCCCAGATTCATCTCACAATTAATGGGTCCACGCGGTAGACCTTTATTAGAAAATGAGTAGTGTGAGCAGGCCCTGTCATGGATGGCAGAAAGTGCATCCAGCAATCTATCGACCACACAGTCTTCTAGGCCGTCCACTGCTGCAACTCTGAATCCTCTGGCTGCTGCTCCTCCTTCCTCCCAGCCTCCTCACTCCATGAAAATGAAACATTCTGAGGAGCAGGCAGACTCCCAGGAACTGTTCTCGGGCCCCTGCCCAGATTGGGCAGCAATCGTTCCTCTCCCACCAGAGGAGTTTATCCTGACCGATGCCCAACCTTTGGAAAGTTCCCGGGGTCCGGGGGATGAGGCTGGGGACTTTTGGCAGCTGTCTCAAGAGCTTTCAGTGGGTGAGGAGGACAATGACGATGAGACACAGTTGTCTATCAGTGAGGTAGTGGTAAGGGCAGTAATTCCCAGGGAGGAGCGCACAGAGGATTCGGAGGAAGAGCCGCTGGACGATGGAGTGACTGACCCCACCTGGTGTGATAAGCCAACTGAGGACCGGTCTTCAGAGAGGGAGGCAATTGTAGCCGCAGCACAGGTTGGAAGAGGCAGTGGGGTGGCCAGGGGTAGAGGCAGGGCCAGACCGAATAATCCACCAACTGTTTCCCAAAGCACCCCCTCGCGCCATGCCACCCTGCAGAGGCCGAGGTGCTCAAAGGTCTGGCAGTTTTTCACTGAGAGTGCAGACGACCGACGAACAGTGGTGTGCAAGGTTTGTCGCGCCAAGATCAGCCGGGGAGCCACCACCACCAGCCTCACCACCACCAGCATGCGCAGGCATATGATGGCAAAGCACCCCACAAGGTGGGACGAAGGCCGTTCACCGCCTCCGGTTTGCACCACTGCCTCTCCCCCTGTGCCCAAACCTGCCACTGAGATCCAACCCCCTTCTCAGCACACAGGCACGACCGTCTCCCGGCCTGCACCCACACGCTCACCTCCGCTGTCCTTGGCCCCATCCAGCAATGTCTCTCAGCGCAGCGTCCAGCCATCGCTAGCGCAACTGTTTGAGCGCAAGTACGCCGCCACGCACCCGCACGATCAAGCGTTAAACGTGCACATAGCCAAATTGATCAGCCTGGAGATGCTGCCGTATAGGCTTGTGGAAACAGAGGCTTTCAAAAACATGATGGCGGCGGCGGCCCCACGCTACTCGGTTCCCAGTCGCCACTACTTTTCCCGATGTGCCGTCCCAGCCCTGCATGACCACGTCTCCGGCAACATTGTACGCGCCCTCACCAACGCGGTTACTGCCAAGGTCCACTTAACAACGGACACGTGGACAAGCACAGGCGGGCAGGGCCACTATATCTCCCTGACAGCACATTGGGTGAATTTAGTGGAGGCTGGGACCGAGTCAGAGCCTGGAACCGCTCACGTCCTACCCACCCCCAGAATTGCGGGCCCCAGCTCGGTGGTGGTATCTGCGGTGGTGTACGCTTCCTCCACTAAACCATCCTCCTCCTCCTCCTCCTACGCAACCTCTGTCTCGCAATCAAGATGTGTCAGCAGCAGCACGTCGCCAGCAGTCGGTGTCGCGCGTCGTGGCAGCACAGCGGTGGGCAAGCATCAGCAGGCCGTGCTGAAACTACTCAGCTTAGGAGAGAAGAGGCACACAGCCCACGAACTGCTGCAGGGTCTGACAGAGCAGACCGACCGCTAGCTTTCGCCGCTGAGCCTCCAACCGGGCATGGTCGTGTGTGACAACGGCCGTAACCTGGTGGCGGCTCTGCAGCTCAGCAGCCTCACGCACGTGCCATGCCTGGCCCACGTCTTTAATTTGGTGGTTCAGCGGTTTCTGAAAAGCTACCCATGCTTGTCAGACCTACTCGGAAAGGTGCGCCGGCTCAGCGCACATTTCCGCAAGTCCCACACGGACGCTGCCACCCTGCGGACCCTGCAACATTGGTTTAATCTGCCAGTGCACCGACTGCTGTGCGACGTGCCCACACGGTGGAACTCTACGCTCCACATGTTGGCCAGGCTCTATGAGCAGCGTAGAGCTATAGTGGAATACCAACTCCAACATGGGCGGCGTAGTGGGAGTCAGCCTCCTCAATTCCTTACAGAAGAGTGGGCCTGGTTGGCAGACATCTGCCAGATCCTTGGAAACTTTGAGGAGTCTACCCAGATGGTGAGCGGCGATGCTGCAATCAATAGCATCACCATTCCTCTGCTATGCCTCTTGAGAAGTTCCCTGCAAAGCATAAAGGCAGACGCTTTGCGCTCAGAAACAGAGGCGGGGGAAGACAGTATGTCGCTGGATAGTCAGAGCACCCTCATGTCTATATCTCAGCGCGTTGAGGAGGAGGAGGAGGGGGAGGAGCATGAGGAGGAGGGGGAAGAGACAGCTTGGCCCACTGCTGAGGGTACCCATGCTGCTTGCCTGTCATCCTTTCAGCGTGTATGGCCTGAGGAGGAGGAGGAGGAGGATCATGAAAGTGATCTCCCTAGTGAGGACAGCCATGTGTTGCGTACAGGTACCCTGGCACACATGGTGGACTTCATGCTAGGATGCCTTTCTCGTGACCCTCGCGTTACACGCATTCTGGCCACTATGGATTACTGGGTGTACACACTGCTCGACCCACGGTATAAGGAGAACCTTTCCACTCTCATACCCGAAGAGGAAAGGGGTTCGAGAGTGATGCTATACCACAGGACCCTGGCGGACAAACTGATGGTAAAATTCCCATCCCACAGCACTAGTGGCAGAAGGCGCAGTTCCGAGGGCCAGGTAGCAGGGGAGGTTCGGAGATCAGGCAGCATGTACAGCGCAGGCAGGGGAACACTATCCAAGGCCTTGCCAGCTTTATGGCTCCCCAGCAAGACTGTGTCACCACTCCCCAGTCAAGGCTGAGTCGGCGGGAGCACTGTAAAAGGATGGTGAGGGAGTACGTAGCCGATCGCACGACCGTCCTCCATGACGCCTCTGCTCCCTACAACTACTGGGTGTCGAAGCTGGACACGTGGCCTGGACTCGCGCTGTATGCCCTGGAGGTGCTTGCTTGTCCTGCGGCTAGCGTCTTGTCAGAGAGGGTGTTTAGTGCGGCTGGGGGAATCATCACGGATAAGCGTACCCGCCTGTCAACTGACAGTGCCGACAGGCTTACACTCATAAAGATGAACAAAGCCTGGATTTCCCCAGACTTCTCTTCTCCACCAGCGGACAGCAGCGGTACCTAAACAATACGTAGGCTGCACCCGCGGATGGAAGCATCGTTCTCTATCACCATAAAAAACGGGGACCTTTTAACTTCATCAATCTGTGTATTATATTCCTCCTCCTCCTCCTGCTCCTCCTCCTGAAAGCTCACGTAATCACGCCGAACGGGCAATTTTTCTTAGGCCCACAAGGCTCAGTCATATGACTTTTGTAAACAATGTTTATACGTTTCAATTCTCATTAAAGCGTTGAAACTTGCACCTGAACCAATTTTTATTTTAACTGGGCTGCCTCCAGGCCTAGTTACAAATTAAGCCACATTAACCAAAGCGATTAATGGGTTTCACCTGCCCTCTTGGTTGGGCATGGGCGATTTTTCTGAGGTACATTAGTACTGTTGGTACACCAATTTTTTTGAGCCATCGCCTACAGTGTAATCCTAGTAATTTTTATGGGCTTCGCCTGCACTCATGCTACAGCAAGGTGTGTGGGGTTGGCCTACACTTTTGCTACATAAATGTAACTGGGGCCTTGTCTATACTGCAACTACTGAAATGTGAAAGAGACTGTTATCTCCCTAAACTGCTGCAACGGGAATGTTACTGTGGCCTGTCTTGACTGCTACTACTACTGAAATGGAACTAATACTGTGCTCCCCCTATACTGCTGCTTCGGAATTGTTACTGGGGCCTGTCTTGACTGCTACTACTACTGAAATGGAACTAATACTGTGCTCCCCCTATAATGCTGCTAGTGATATGTTACTGGGGCCTGTCCCTAATGCTACCGCTGAAATGTTACTAATTCTGGGCTCTGCCTATACCGCTGCTAATGCTATGTCACTGGGGTGTGGAAACGGAGGCTTCCCAAAGACATGATGGTGGCGAGGCCATTTCCCACCAACGCGGTTACTGTTAAGGTGCATATAACCACAGACACGTGGAGAGGACACGTAGTGCCTCAAAAACATCCCCCTCCTCCTCCAACAATGAAAACATTCTTGGCAAATACCTTTGCATTGGTCCGTCTGGTGGCAGTCCAAGAATTTCACCTTTACCAACACAACAAGAGAGCCCCCCCACCATCCCCCCGCCACGGCCAACTTAATCCTGGCCACATTCCGAAAACCAACTAAATAAAACCGCGCTACTAGGTCCGCAGTCGCCACCACATTCCCACCAACGCGGTTACTGTTAAGGTACATATTACCAGTCTGACTGGGGCATGCACTGTGAGCCAAAGCACACCTGTATTGTATGTGACGTTAGCTCTGCTGAGCAGGGCACTGCAATGGGATTTATTTATGTACCGCCGGTGGGTTCCAGGGAGCCACCCATGCTGTGGGTCCACACGGAGTTGTAACTGCATGTGTCTACTTATAAAGAACTCCAGTCTGACTGGGGCATGCAGTGTGGGCTGAAGCCCACCTGCATGAAACTCGATGTTACCTCAGCTGTGCTGGGCACTGCAATGGGATTTATTTATGTACCGCCGGTGGCTTCCTGGGGCCCACCCATGCTGTCGGTCCACACGGACTTCACATTAGTGAGTTGTACCTGCCTGTGTCTATGTATTAAAAACCCTGGTCAGACTGGGGCATGCAGTGTGGGCCGAAGCCCACCTGCATTTCATCGGACGTAACCTCAGCTGTGCTGGGCAATGCAATGGGATATATTTATGTACCGCCGGTGGCTTCCTGGGACCCACCTATGCTGTCGGTCCACACGGAGTTGTAACTGCATGTGTCTACTATAAAGAACCCCAGTCTGACTGGGGCATGCAGTGTGGGCCGAAGCCCACCTGCATTAAACCTCACGTTACCTCAGCTGTGCTGGGCACTGCAATGGGATTTATTTATGTAACACCGGTGGCTTCCTGGGACCCACCCATGCTGTCAGTCCACACGGAGTTGTACCTGCCTGTGTCTACTTATAAAAACCCCCAGTCTGACTGGGGCATGCAGGGTGGGCCGAAGCCCACCTGTATTTAATCTGACGTTAGCTCTACTATCCGGGGCACTGTATTGGGACAAACTACAGGAGCAATACAGCGCTAATGAGACTTGCACAGCTACGCTAGCATAGAAGTCCGCTGTAGGCCCGCGATTGCTGAGGGCTTGTGCAGAGGCCTATGTCCTTGGTGCAGTGAAAGTCCGCTTCCTGCCTAGGATTGCTGAAACTGTGGGCCGAGGCCTATGTCGTGGGTGCGGTGCAAGTCTGCCATGTTTGGCCGCTCAGATCAATTTTTGGTTCATGTCTTGGGCTTCCTAGGACCCCCCTATGCTGTTGGTGCAAACTTAGTTCCCATTGCAGTGTTTGACCTGTCTGGCACAAAGACACTGACTGACTTAGGTAGAGGGCAGAGCGCTGATGGCTTTCCCCTTGCAGTGTGGATTGAGCTATGCGACACCTTGACAGAATGAATACTGTGTGGCACATGGATTCCCCATTGCTATGCCCACGTTTGCAGCTCCTGATGGAGGTGGCACAGGATTGGAGTTCTCATTGCTTCTGTACAGCATTGTGGGCTATCGCCCCGCCCCTTTTAAAGAGGGTCGCTGCCTGGCCCTGCCAACCCTCTGCAGTGTGTGCCTGCGGTTCCTCCTCATGGCAGACGCACTTATAAATAGACATGAGGGTGGTGTGGCTGTGAGGCCAGCGTGTGGCATGAGGGTAGCTGAAGGCTGCGCAGGGACACTTTGGTGTGCGCTGTGGACACTTGGTCGTGCGGGGGGGGTTGGGCAGCATGTAACCCAAGAGAAGAGGCAGGGGTGTGTCCCGCAGGCAATGCTTGTGCTTTGTTGGAGGTAGTGTGGTGCTTAGCTAAGGTATGCCTTGCTAATGAGGGTTTGTCCGAAGTAAAAATTGGTAGGGGGGGCCCACTCTTGCCGCTATTGTGGCTGAATAGTGGTACCTGGGAACCTGAAATGCATCCCAGCATGTTGCCCCTAGCCTGCCCTATCCGTTTCTGTGTCGTTTCCAGCACTTTCTTGGGTTTTGCAGATTTTCACAAATGAAAACCTTAGCGAGCATCGGCGATATACAAAAATGCTCGGGTCGCCCATTGACTTCAATGGGGTTCGTTACTCGAAACGAACCCTCGAGCATCGCGAAAAGTTTGACTCGAGTAACGAGCACCCGAGCACTTTGGTGCTCGCTCATCTCTAGTCATTTTCTTTTTTATTTATATATTTTTATTTTATTCTGTAATGCAGGACTTTCTACAAATCACAGGATTCCTCTCACAACCACCCCACTGTTTGCCAGCCAATCCGTAAGCTGTTGCCATACAGCAGAATGGTCATTGGGGAGCTGTGTAACAGCCGGCCAATGGGGAAACGGAGTGGTTGTCATGCAGATTTTGATTAACCCTTTCTTCTCCAACCAACAGAATACTATATCATAAATGCGTAAAAACAGACTTATATAAAATATTATGTAGTGCTCACTCCAGTCCATTACAACTGGTATTTAACCTCAGGATAAGAGGACAAATTCCTTTTTTGACAACACCTAGCATTACAATAACTTTTTATATTTATGCCAGAGGCTGGTGTTGCCAGTTATCCTGGCTACATTGTAAAGGTTGAGTTCAACAGCAAAACAAAATGTAGCACAAAGTAAAAACATGTTTTGTAAAGTTTTCCCTGACTTGAGAAAAAAAAATGTTACATTAAATGTTCAAGTGTATTGAGAGCTATAACAACTAAAAGGGTTGTTTATGAAACATCTAGTCAAGTTAATAGGATGCATTTTATCGTAATTCTTTCTACAGAAAACACTATGTTGCTACATAACGACAACCAGAAAAGATCAATTGTAAAAAAAAAAGAACCGATAATCACATAATAGAATAGCTAAAATTACAGTTTTAAAAACTTTTCATTCCTTTTACACAGGCATAAAAATCCTCGTTGGCTTGTTCATTTAACGTTTGGTTTAAACAGCAATCGTTCAGTCATCTCATTTTATGAGGGCTATATCACACTGGCGAGGGCGATATCAGGCTGTGCTTCACGGCCTGATATTGCCCACGCAATCCATGTGAAACCCCTGGACGTGAGGCATTTTCATGTGAAAATAGTCTTGCATCACTGTGGGGAAAACCCTTCTTTCCCGTGGGGAATTACTGCACTCCATGCCATGGCTGAAGGGATTTCCCCACCATGTATAAGTGGATTCTCAACGGGGCTGAGTGGATTCCTTGTAGGGATGAAGGAATCCTCTGCTGCGGCTGTCACAGACAAGGCATAGGATCCCAGGGATCTCACATTGTTTTCAATGGGGTCGGCGATGCTGAGGCCAGCCTCATAGGAAACAATGGGCGAAATTGCTGCAATTTTTTTTTCACACACTATTGCAGGAGTGAAAACATTGCAAATGAGAATAAAATCATTGAAAATCATTGGGTTCATAATCTTGTGTTCTCACTCACTCCGGCATCACAAAAAAATTGTGAGATTTTCTTGACAGTGTGAAGGCCTCCTTATACAGTGCATGTGAATGACTGAACGATTCTGAATGATTTCTCGTTTGAATGAGCAAACAATGTATCTGCATGTATAAACAGAGTGTATGAGCGAACTCTAAAGTCATGCACTCGTTCAAATGATAAATCGGCTTGTCTAAAAGTACCCTTAGCTTGTAAATTACACATTGTCATTAGAGATTATGCAAATCAGAAAAAACAGGGATGTAGGGTTTATAGAATCTGTTGTATCACAGTAATTTACTGGCAAGACCTCAGCTCTGATAAGGATTATACAGAGTGTTTTATTCTAAACTGTAGGCACTTTTTACAAATTATGTTTTACAGGATATTTTACATCTTTGCACTTTCTATTATCTTACCGAGCACGGAATGTTTTCAAACTACTGTAATCTGTTTCTAACTCCACTTATAAAAGATGCTAAGATTGCTGTGATGGAAAGCTTCACTTGGGAGGATCATTATTGATTGCTATATAAACCTGGATATTCAAGCACTATAAAAGCATTTTAATTTAAAAGGAAAGTGCCTAGAGATGGCCTTTTCAGATTTTTTTAAACACTCTAAATTGCTGGGGCCAAGTTTTATATGAATACTGAGCTCTACAATTTATGTAGCATTTATGTGGCAAGGCACGTCAATGTAAGGTACGATCTTATGGCTCAAGTAAACAAAATGCAAGACACAAAAGCAAGAATACAAGTCATGGCACTAAAGTTAAAATACTTTTGATGAGATGTAATGGCGAACAAATTGTCATATACTTTCTACGGTTAGAACAAATTTCTCTATGAAGAAATGTGTGGGCTGCTCAGCAGATATCACATTGCTGACAAAAGACAATCATCACAATGACTTTCAAATTGACAACAGTAGCTTTCCAATATAACCAGAAAAATGTCATGCTTTAAAGTGAATCTTTAGTTTTATAGAATTTTATAACACAATGTTAGATATAAAGCCCCATTTACACACAACAATTGTTGAAACAATGCCATATGAGTGATAATTGTTGCGTGTAAATGCTACCATCGTTTACTTTTCGGCTGAAGAATGATTTTAAGGTGAGCTTAAAATCCATAGTTCAGCCTGAAAGTAGATAACAGAGACCACATGCTATGTCCTGCACAGGGTCGGGGATTACATTGTAAGCAGCCGACAGCCTGTGCAAGAACAAAGGAGCTTGTGCAGAGCTCAAACCCCATTCTGAGGTCTACAAACAGCTCTGGGAAGCTGGGAAGCTCATTTACACACAAATGAAGATTATAAAGTGCTAATGGACATTAGTGTCCATTAGCACTTTATGTAAAATGTTCGCTAAAACTATCAATCTTTCAATCATTTGTAAGATTGTTTTTGCGTATAAATGGGTCTTATCTCTTTTAAGTGATTTACATCATAATTACTGTTTCCCTAACTAGTAATTCTATACCTCTAATGGGCTCTATTATAGAAAAATTCAAACTGACTTTAAAAGAAATGATCCCTTTTGACCTGTTTGCAGCACTAATACTTTAGTTTGCTACTGGTGACATATGAGACTTTTTGTTGTCTGCTTTCCAGAACATCAGTGCCAATGGGGACTAATAAGTAAACATCCAGACAACCTTTCTTTAAATTCAAGCAGGCGCAGCAAGTGGCTGATTGCCACAAGTCTGGCTTCTGAAATTTCTATCAAGCAAGGGTTATCAAGCAAGTGAAGTTACAGTTAGAGATGAGAGAACGTACTCGTCCGAGCTTGATATTCGTGCGAATATTAGGGTGTTCGGGATGCTCGTTACTCGTAACGAGCACCACGCGGTGTTCCGGTTACTTTCAGTTTCCTCTCTGAGACGTTAGCGCGCTTTTCTGGCCAATTGAAAGACAGGGAAGGCATTACAACTTCCCCCTGTGACGTTCAAGCCCTATACCACCCCCCTGCTGTGAGTGGCTGGGGAGATCTGATGTCACCGGAGTATAAAAGTCGGCCCCTCCCGCGGCTCGCCACACATGCCTTGTGACTTAGCTGAGGGAAAGTGCTGCTCCTGGTGCTGCTGTAGGGAGAGCGTTAGGAGTCAGTGTAGGCTTCAAGAACCCCAACGGCCCTTCTCAGGGCCACATCTACTAGTGTGCAGTACTGTGTTAGCACAGTATTTTTATTTTTTTTTGTCCAAAATTGGATCTGCAGAGCATTGCGCCCTGCAATAGGGACAGAAGTGGGGGTTAGGCAGGGAGAGTGTTAGGAGTTAGTGTAGGCTTCAAGAACCCCAACGGTCCTTTCTAGGGCCACTTCTATCCGTGTGCAGTACTGTCCAGGCTGCTGTTAGCAGTGTTGCATTTTTTTTTTTTTCTCAAAACCGGCTGTGCAGAGCATTGCACCCGGCATTAATACTACAGGGATAGAATTGTGTAGGCAGGGCCAGAAGACATTTATTATTCATTGAATACACGCAGTGGGGTCTTCCCTTTGCTAAAAAGGAAAAAAATTATATTTTGCCTGCCTGTGTCTGTCCTAAGGTCTCCGTGTACGTGTGTGCTGCGTGTACAACGTACAAAAATCAGACGCAACCAGCTACGCTTTACTGCAGCCTAGCGCCATTGTCTTTCCTGACTGGCAAATACCTGCTCTGCTAGAGTTAATAACTCTGCTACACTATACTTGTGTGACACTTTTTGAGGGCCACACCACAGATATTAAACTTCTTGTTTTTCATTGAATACACGCATTGGGGTCTTCCCTAAGCTAAAAAGGAAAAAAATTATATTTGGCCTGCCTGTGTCAGTCCTAAGGTCTCCGTGTACGTGTGTGCTGCGTGTACAACGTACAAAAATCAGACGCAACCAGCTACGCTTTACTGCAGCCTAGCGCCATTGTCTTTCCTGACTGGCAAATACCTGCTCTGCTAGAGTTAATAACTCTGCTACACTATAGTTGTGTGACACTTTTTGAGGGCCACACCACAGATATTAAACTTCTTGTTCATTGAATATACGCAGTGGGTGCTTCCCTTTGCAAAAAAGGAAAAGAAATTATATTTTGCCTGCCTGTGTCAGTCCTAAGGTCTCCGTGTACGTGTGTGCTGCGTGTACAACGTACAAAAATCAGACGCAACCAGCTACGCTTTACTGCAGCCTAGCACCATTGTCTTTCCTGACTGGCAAATACCTGCTCTGCTAGAGTTAATAACTCTGCTACACTATAGTTGTGTGACACTTTTTGAGGGCCACACCACAGATATTAAACTTCTTGTTCATTGAATATACGCAGTGGGTGCTTTCCTTTGCAAAAAAGGAAAATAAATTATATTTTGCCTGCCTGTGTCAGTCCTAAGGTCTCCGTGTACGTGTGTGCTGCGTGTACAACGTACAAAAATCAGACGCAACCAGCTACGCTTTACTGCAGCCTAGCGCCATTGTCTTTCCTGACTGGCAAATACCTGCTCTGCTAGAGTTAATAACTCTGCTACACTATAGTTGTGTGACACTTTTTGAGGGCCACACCACAGATATTAAACTTATTGTTTTTCATTGAATACATGCAGTGGGGTCTTCCCTAAGCTAAAAAGGAAAAAAATTATATTTGGCCTGCCTGTGTCAGTCCTAAGGTCTCCGTGTACGTGTGTGCTGCGTGTACAACGTACAAAAATCAGACGCAACCAGCTACGCTTTACTGCAGCCTAGCGCCATTGTCTTTCCTGACTGGCAAATACCTGCTCTGCTAGAGTTAATAACTCTGCTACACTATACTTGTGTGACACTTTTTGAGGGCCACACCACAGATATTAAACTTCTTGTTCATTGAATATACGCAGTGGGGTCTTCCCTTTGCAAAAAAGCGAAAACATTATATTTGGCCTGCAGGCTTGCGCCAATTAATTTCCTGCCTGGGAAATAAAATCACTGGTAATACAGCATGCTGAGGGGTAGGGGTAAGCCTAGAGGACGTGGACGTGGCCGAGGACGCGGAGGGCCAAGTGAGGGTGTGGGCACAGGCCGAGCTCCTGATCCAGGTGTGTCGCAGCCGACTGCTGCGCGATTAGGAGAGAGGCACGTTTCTGGCGTCCCCACATTCATCGCCCAATTAATGGGTCCACACGGGAGACCTTTATTAGAAAATGAGCAGTGTGAGCAGGTCCTGTCCTGGATGGCAGAAAGTGCTTCGAGCAAGCTATCATCCACCCACAGTTCTGCGCCGTCCAGTGCTGCAAATCCGAATCCTCTGTCTGCTGCTCCTCCTTCCTCCCAGCCTCCTCACTCCACTACAATGACACCTGCTCAGGAGCGGGAACACTCCCAGGAACTGTTCTCGGGCCCCTGCTTAGATTGGGCAGCAGTGGTTCCTCTCCCACCAGAGGAGTTTATCGTCACTGATGCCCAACCATTCGAAAGTTCCCGGGGTCCGGGGGAAGAGGCTGGGGACTTCCGCCAACTGTCTCAAGAACTTTCTGTGGGTGAGGAGGACGATGACGATGAGACACAGTTGTCTTGCAGTGAGGTAGTAGTAAGGGCAGTAAGTCCAAGGGAGCAGCGCACAGAGGATTCGGAGGAAGAGCAGCAGGACGATGAGGTGACTGACCCCACCTGGTGTGCAACGCCTACTCAGGACAGGTCTTCAGAGGGGGAGGCAAGGGCATCAGCAGGGCAGGTTGCAAGAGGCAGTGCGGTGGCCAGGGGTAGAGGCAGGGCCAGACCGAATAATCCACCAAGTGTTTCCCAAAGCACACCCTCGCGCCATGCCACCCTGCAGAGGCCGAGGTGCTCTAAGATCTGGCAGTTTTTCACAGAGACGCCTGACGACCGACGAACAGTGGTGTGCAACCTTTGTCGCGCCAAGATCAGCCGGGGAGCCACCACCAACAGCCTCACCACCACCAGCATGCGCAGACATATGATGGCCAAGCACCCCACAAGGTGGGACGAAGGCCGTTCACCGCCTCCGGTTTGCACCGCTGCCTCTCTCCCTGTGCCCCAACCTGCCACTGAGATCCAACCTCCCTCTCAGGACACAGGCACAACCGTCTCATGGCCTGCACCCACAGCCTCACCTCCGCTGTCCTCGGCCCCATCCACCAATGTCTCGCACCGCACAGTCCAGCCGTCGCTAGCGCAAGTGTTGGAGAGCAAGCGCAAGTACGCCACCACGCACCCGCACGCTCAATCGTTAACCGTCCACATAGCCAAATTTATCAGCCTTGAGATGCTGCCGTATAGGGTTGTGGAAACGGAGTCCTTCAAAGCTATGATGGCGGCGGCGGTCCCGCGCTACTCTGTTCCCAGTCGCCACTACTTTTCCCGATGTGCCGTCCCAGCCCTGCACGACCACGTCTCCCGCAACATTGTACGCGCCCTCACCAATGTGGTTAGTGGCAAGGTCCACTTAACTACGGACATGTGGACAAGCACAGGCGGGCAGGGCCACTACATCTCCCTGACGGCACATTGGGTGAATTTAGTGGAGGCTGGGACAGAGTCAGAGCCTGGGACCGCTCACGTCCTACCCACCCCCAGAATTGCGGGCCACAGCTCGGTGGTGGTATCTGCGGCGGTGTATGCTTCTTCCACTAAAGCACCCTCCTCCTCCTCCTCCTCCTCAACCTCTGTCTCGCAATCTAGATGTGTCAGCAGCAGCAGGACGTCGCCAGCAGTCGGTGTCGCGCGGCGTGGCAGCACAGCGGTGGGCAAGCGTCAGCAGGCCGTGCTGAAACTACTCAGCTTAAGAGATAGGAGGCACACGGCCCACGAACTGCTGCAGGGTCTGACAGAGCAGACCGACCGTTGGCTTGCGCCGCTGAGCCTCTAACCGGGCATGGTCGTGTGTGACAACGGCCGTAACCTGGTGACGGCTCTGCAGCTCGGCAGCCTCACGCACGTGCCATGCCTGGCCCACGTCTTTAATTTGGTGGTTCAGCGCTTTCTGAAAAGCTACCCACGCTTGTCAGACCTGCTCGTAAAGGTGCGCCGGCTCTGCGCACATTTCCGTAAGTCCCACACGGACGCTGCCACCCTGCTTTAATCTGCCAGTGCACCGACTGCTGTGCGACGTGCCCATACGGTGGAACTCTACGCTCCACATGTTGGCTAGGCTCTATGAGCAGCGTAGAGCTATAGTGGAATACCAACTCCAACATGGGCGGCGCAGTGGGAGTCAGCCTCCTCAATTCTTTTCAGAAGAGTGGGCCTGGTTGGCAGACATCTGCCAGGTCCTTCGAAACTTTGATCAGTCTACCCAGGTGGTGAGCGGCGATGCTGCAATCATTAGCGTCACCATTCCTCTGCTATGCATCTTGAGAAGTTCCCTGCAAACCATAAAGGCAGCCGCTTTGCACTCGGAAACAGAGCCGGGGGAAGACAGTATGTCGCTGGATAGTCAGAGCACCCTCCTGTCTATATCTCAGCGCGTTCAGGAGGAGGAGGAGGAGGATGAGGAGGATGAGGAGGAGGGGGAAGAGACAGCTTGGCCCACTGCTGACGGTACCCATGCTGCTTGCCTGTCATCATTTCAGCGTGTATGGCCTGAGGAGGAGGAGGAGGAGGAGGATCCTGAAAGTGATCTTCCTAGTGCGGACAGCCATGTGTTGCGTTCAGGTACCCTGGCACACATGGCTGACTTTATGTTAGGATGCCTTTCTCGTGACCCTCGCATTCAACGCATTCTGGCCACTACGGATTACTGGGTGTACACACTGCTCGACCCACGCTATAAGGAGAACCTTCCCAGTCTCATTCCCGAAGAGGAAAGGGGTTCGAGAGTGTTGCTATACCACAGGACCCTGGCGGACAAGCTGATGGTAAAATTCCCATCCGACAGCGCTAGAGGCAGAAGGCGCAGTTCCGAGGGCCATGTAGCAGGGGAGGTGCGTAGATCGAGCAGCATGTACAGCCCAGACAGTGCAACAGTCTTTAAGGGCCTGGCCAGCTTTATGGCTCCCCAGCAAGACTGTGTCACTGCTCCCCAGTCAAGGCTGAGTCGGCGGGAGCACTGTAAAAGGATGGTGAGGGAGTACGTAGCCGATCGCACGACCATCCTCGGTGACGTCTCTGCCCCCTACAACTACTGGGTGTCGAAGCTGGACACGTGGCCTGAACTAGCGCTGTATGCCCTGGAGGTGCTTGCTTGTCCTGCGGCTAGCGTCTTGTCGGAGAGGGTGTTTAGTGCGGCTGGGGGAATCATCACAGATAAGCGTACCCGCCTGTCAACCGACAGTGCCGACAGGCTTACACTCATCAAGATGAACAAAGCCTGGATTTCCCCAGACTTCTCTTCTCCACCAGCGGACAGCAGCGATACGTAAGCAATACGTAGGCTGCACCCGCGGATGGAAGCTACGTTCTCTCTCACCATCCAAAACGGGGACATTTCTGCTTCATCAATCTGTGTCTAATATTCCTCCTCCTCCTCCTGCTCCTCCTCCTGAAACCTCACGTAATCACGCTGAACGGGAAATTTTTCTTAGGGCCACAAGGCTCACTCATCTAATTTTTCTAAACAATTTTTATATGTTTCAATGCTCTTAAAAGCGTTGAAACTTTAACTTGAACCAATTTTTCGTTAAACTGGGCTGCCTCCAGGCCTAGTTACCACTTAAGCCACATTAACCAAAGCGATTAATGGGTTTCACCAGCCCTCTTGGTTGGCCATGGCCAATTTTTTTCAGGTACATTAGTACTGTTGATACAGCAATTTTTGTGGGCCCTCGCCTACAGTGTAATCAAATAAATTTTTAGCCCACCTGCATTAAGCACGACATTACTACCTCAGCTGTGTTGGGCAATGCAATGGGATATTTCTATGTACCGCCGGTGGGTTCCAGGGAGCCACCCATGCTGTAGGGGCACACGGAGTTTAACCTACATGTGTCCACTTGTAAAGAACCCCAGTCTGACTGGGGCATGCAGTGTGGGCCGAAGCCCACCTGCATTAAGCACGACATTACTACCTCAGCTGTGTTGGGCAATGCAATGGGATATTTCTATGTACCGCCGGTGGCTTCCTGGCACCCACCCATGCTGTAGGTGCACACGGAGTTTTTACTACATCTGTACACTTGAAAAGAACCCCAGTCAGACTGGGGCATGCAGTGTGGGCCGAAGCCCACCTGCATTAGGCACGACATTACTACCTCAGCTGTGTTGGGCAATGCAATGGGATATTTCTATGTACCGCCGGTGGGTTCCTGGCACCCACCCATGCTGTGGGTCCACAGGGAATTATAAATGCATCTGTGTCCACTTGTAAAGAACCCCAGTCTGACTGGGGCATGCAGAGACACCTTGACAGAATGAATAGTGTGTGACACATAGGTTCCCCATTGCTATGCCCACGTGTGCAGCTCCTGATGGCGGTGGCACAGGATTCTATTTCTCATTGCTTCTGTACAGCATTGTGGGCTATCGCCCCGCCCCTTTTAAAGAGGGTCGCTGCCTAGCCGTGCCAACCTCTGCAGTGTGTGCCTGCGGTTCCTCCTCATGGCAGACGCACTTCTAAATAGACATGAGGGTGGTGAGGCATTAGGGCAGCTGAAGGCTGCGCAGGGACACTTTGGTGTGCGCTGTGGGGGGGAGGGGGGGCGGTTGGGCAGCATGTCACACAGGAGAAGTGGCAGTGGAGTGTCATGCAGGCAGTGATTGTGCTTTGTTGGAGGTAGTGTGGTGCTTAGCTAAGGTATGCCATGCTAATGAGGGCTTTTCAGAAGTAAAAGTTTTTGGGAGGGGGGGGCCCCACTCTTGCCGCTATTGTGGCTTAATAGTGGGACCTGTGAACTTGAGATGCAGCCCAACATGTAGCCCCTCGCCTGCCCTATCCGTTTCTGTGTCGTTCCCATCACTTTCTTGAATTGCCCAGATTTTCACACAAGGAAACCTTAGCGAGCATCGGCGAAATACAAAAATGCTCGGGTCGCCCATTAACTTCAATGGGGTTCGTTACTCGAAACGAACCCTCGAGCATCGCGAAAAGTTCGTCCCGAATAACGAGCACCCGAGCACTTTGGTGCTCGCTCATCTCTAGTTACAGTTAACTGTACAGCAGAAATGTAGTATTGCAAATGAATGGCCTGCCATGTGATTGATTGACGGGCCCAACTTGCCAAGAATTATCCTTTGTTAGCTGCTCTCTACCCTCACTTATAGAGAAACCTTCTGTGATATCCAAATGCTTCAATAGCCCAAGTTGGTGTGATGAGGTGGTACCTGCCATAAAATGGGTAAATTAGTCTTATTTTTCTTTATTTATACAATGCCAATATATTCCACTGCATTTTACAACTCATGGATCTAGCATTTATACGGACCAACAATTTGTCAAACATCACTTATAAAACCAAAGTAAAATGGAAAAAAGGGCCCTGCCTGAAAAATTACAGCGCAACAAATATTAAAACAGTGATATCTTAGCAGTGAAATGAAAGGAAAAACATTTTAAAGTCTTCTTTGTATTTCACAGCCACATTAATAGCAAATTAACTTATTTAGATGAAGGGCTCATTCAAGCAACCGTATTACGCACACGATGCATCACGCAGTGGTGCATGGCAAATAGAGACAATGAAAGTGCATGGACTTTCATAGGCCCGCTCAGATTAGCGTGTAAACACTGACTTTGGATAAGCGTGTGAAAAAGATTGCAACATGCTCTATTTGACCGCAAACCACGTAGTGTGCGCCCTATCCTTTTGTATGGGTAGCGTATGCAACACTGTCCATATGCCATACATTGCTTATGGCGATGATACATATGCAACCTTGCTATGAGACAGAGCAGGGAATTAAAAAATATGCAGTCATGCAGAGTGCACTCGCTCCCATATGCAGCGATAGCAGGCTCTTTGCCGGCTCACATGGACCAGTAAAATACTGGTGATCCCCGCAGCGTTTTATGCATGGGATCATGTAAATGAGCCCTACCATGTGTGTATAACTATAGATAAATACGGGGCCCTACCTATACCATCCCTTAATATTGAACATTTTGGCAAAGAAAATACCCCACTCATACCTAATCCAGCAGGTTACACTCTTCTGTGCCGCTTCCCCATGATTCCTACTCACTTACATGCCCTTCTAAACATGCAAATGCTGCGGCCGATCTCCTACCTCAGCTTAGAAGTGATCAGAGACGATGGGGTGCTGAGCAATGGGAGTATGCAAGAGTTAAGTAAGTATAAATAATTTGATTGTTTTTTTTAATATAAATTCTTTATTTGTAATTTGTTTGGGTTGGGAACAGAAAAAAAGGGGGGATAGAACAAAGGAATTACATTTTTACTTAAAATTTCTTATTTGAATGATAAGAGGGGATGAGACACATGAAGGGGAAGACATTTCACACTCAAATCTAAAGTCCACAAAATTCCAGGAACTAAATTATAAGATCATTTCAAGGTGGTACAAAGCCCCAGTACTCTTCAATAGAATCAATTCAAATTTCTCTCCACTGACCATCAATAATGAAAAGATACCCCTGCTTCCATTTCTCATAAATGCAGCCAAAATACTAATTTTATTATTCTTTATGGTCCTCAATAACTGCATCATCATTTGCACTATGATTAAAGAAGCCCTGGATACATAAACACAGAGATAGATAGATAGATAGATAGATAGATAGATAGATAGATAGATAGATAGATAGATAGATAGATAGATAGATAGATAGATAGATAGATAGATAGATAGATAGATAGATAGATAGATAGATAGATAGATAGATTAGATAGATAGATAGATACATTAGATAGATAGATACATTAGATAGATAGATAGATAGATAGATAGATAGATAGATTAGATAGATAGATACATTAGATAGATAGATACATTAGATAGATAGATAGATAGATAGATGCAATCTTTATACAGCGCTGCAAAATATATGTGAGCCAACTCTGTAAATCTTTACTACAAATTTCACAACCATTAAAATTGCTTGAAAAAGGCTTCCTTATGCCGAAATGCGATGCAATAAAGTGACTGTATTTAACCCATTGTGGGAATCTTTTGCCATACTGTGCCTTGGATCCCGTGAGCGCTGAATCTACTTTTTACTTGGATCTTGATTGCGTGAAGATTTCTTTGGGAGAAGAAGTCTTACTTGATATCAGCTGGCTCTCTGGTGTTTCACTAGATGGTGGATCAGGTTGGAAACTTGGTTTCTCTGATTTTATGTCTTCTTGGATACTAGATGCCAGTGGGACCCCTTTGATAAGGTGGATCCTGCTGAGCTCCAGGTGAGTCCTCATTTTTTCTTTGAAATATTTAAAGGGGTGCAGTTTCAACTGTAGATTTATCGCCATTAAAAGAAGTTCTGTGTTTTGAAATGAAATTTCTTTTGCAATCATATGGGCCACATTTGTCCTTTCTGTGCCTTCTTTTAAAATAAAAAAGAGAAAATCACTGTAGCAGGGACTTAAGGTCTGAAAAGGGCTTCACTGAGTGCCTATTTTCTTTCTAAAATATAACTTTTATTGGATCAAAATAAAATAAAACAAAAAAATAAATGAAACCAGCCCACAGCTGATCCAATAAAAGTTATATTTTAGAAAGAAAATAGACACTCAGTGAAGCCCTTCTTTTAAAATCACATTCAAGCCCATCGTGACCAAGCTGGACTCATAGATACCCCTTTTTAATGGCAAGAGAACTCCATCTCATATCTTGGTGTACAGCTACCCAAATATTACCACAAAATATATGCACTTAATATTAAACGGTACATCACAACCCTAGAACAGACTTTAGTAAAATGGTGCAAACTCCCATTGTCATATATAGGTAGAGTCCACTTAATAAAAATGGTAGAATTCCCCCACCTACTCTACCTACTCCATGCTCTCCCAGTCTACCTCACCCTCACAGATGAAAAAAATTAACTACTTGATGCGCATATTCATTTGGAAGGGGGGAGGGGAGAAATAGAATACCATTTGACATCTTGAGACAGCTCAAGTAAATTCAATGGTGGACTTAACCTTCCCAATATAAGACTATACAAGGTAGCGACACTAACATGCATAATCATTGACTGTGTGCAACATACTTTCCTATTCGTAGTTATGGACATGGAACAGAAATTCCTCCATGGGATTGCGCTCCATAATTTTTTACATCTCACATATCAGAACATCCCAATAGACTGCAGAGATAATCCCCTATTAGGGCGCCCACCCACTGGCGATTTTTTTTTCTTTGCGTTTTGCGTTTTTTCTCAAGAGCAATTAGAATTGAATGTACTCCTGTCCACTGGCGTTTTTTTTTGCGTTGCGTTGCGTTTTTTAACATAGGAACTGTCAGTTGCATATGTGTCCTTATTTTTCTCCTAATGCACCCATGAAAGTCAATGGAAATTAATGGAAAAGACGCGAAAACGCCGCGAAAACGCTGCGTTTTTCCCGCACGAAAATCGCAAACGCCAGTGGGTGGGCGCCCTTATTGTCAATATGGCAGGCATGGCAAAAATTATGAAAATTGACCTCTTCACACCCAAACTATTTTGCCTTGTTAACATCACTTAATAATCCCAGTTTCCAAAGCAACGCACCTCGGGGAGTGCTGGAGGTATACTTAACCCCTTAAAGGGGTTGTCCCGCGCCGAAACGGGTTTTTTTTTTTTTTAACCCCCCCCCCCCGTTCGGCGCGAGACAACCCCGACGCAGGGGTTAAAAAAACAACCCGCACAGCGCTTACCTGAATCCCGGCGGTCCGGCGTCTTCATACTTACCTGCTGAAGATGGCCGCCGGGATCCTCTGTCTCCGTGGACCGCAGGGCTTCTGTGCGGTCCATTGCCGATTCCAGCCTCCTGATTGGCTGGAATCGGCACGTGATGGGGCGGAGCTACACGGAGCTACACGGAGCCCCATAGAGAACAGGAGAAGACCTAGACTGCGCAAGCGCGGCTAATTTGGCCATCGGAGGGCGAAAATTAGTCGGCTCCATGGGAACGAGGACGCTAGCAATGGAGCAGGTAAGTATAAAACTTTTGATAACTTCTGTATGGCTCATAATTAATGCACAATGTACATTACAAAGTGCATTATTATGGCCATACAGAAGTGTATAGACCCACTTGCTGCCGCGGGACAACCCCTTTAATGACATGGCCTATTCTGGCGCTGAGGACCAAGCGATTTTTGGTATTTTTCCATCTCCATTTTTCAAAAGCCATAACTTTTTTATTTTTCCGTCGACGCGGCTGTATAAGGGCTTGTTTTTTGCGTGGCGAACTGTAGTTTTTATAGGTGCCACTTTTGGGTGCATAGACAATATCGTAAACCTTTTATTATTTTTTTTATGATAACAGGGAGAGAAAACGCATCAATTCTGCCATAGATTTTTTTCTTTTACAGCGTTAATCATGCAGCATAAATGACACACAAAATTTTTTCTGCGGGTCGGTACGTTTACAACGATACCAAAATTCCTTTAATTTTTTTAGGTTTTTACACTTTTTTGCAATAAAAACCCTTTTTTTTTTTGGAAATCTTTTTTTTTCTCTATAGCTGCATTCAAAGTGCTGTAACTTTTTTATTTTTCTATGTACGGAGCTCTATGAGGGCTTATTTTTTGCAAGACGAGCTGTAGTTTTCATTGCTACCATTTTGGGGAATGTATGGCTTTTTTGATCACTTTTATTTCATTTTTTGGGAGGCATAATGCTAAAAATTAGCATTTTGCCTCTGTTTTTTTGCTTTTTTTTAACTCTTTTTGCCGTACAAAACAAAAAGCATGTTCAACTTTTTGTACACGTCGTTACGGACGCGTCAATACCAAATATGTGGGGTTTTAATTTTTTTTACCTTTTGTTATGCTAATATTTAAAAAAAGCACAAAAAAAGGGTTTTTTTTACATTTTTCTTTTTTTACATCTTTATTTTCTTTTTTTTTTACACTATTTGAGTCCCTCTGAAGGACTTGCAGCACTGTACTTATGATCGCTGTGATAAGGCATGGCAGAGCTACTGCCCTGCCATGCCTTATCGCTTATACAGCGATTATAGGCATTGACACTACAGGATGCCAGTGTCTGGCGTCCTGTTACCGTGGCGACAGGCTGGGCTCTCCTGATAACATCGCGAGAGCCGGCCGAAGACACAGAGGGAGTGCGCTCCCTCTGTGAACTCTTTCCATGTCGCGATCTACTTTGATCGCGGCAGGGAAGGGGTTAACAGCGGGGGGCCAGCTGTGACTGACAGACGGCTCCCGCTGTGGGATAGCGCAAGGTCAGTCATGATCTCGCGCTATCCTGATGACGTATCGGTGCGTCATTTTGCGCGAAGTACCAGCCTGCCATGACGTACCGGTACGTCACGGAGCGGGAAGGGGTTAACATAGGCTGCTTATTAAAAAAGTGCAAAGGATGTTAACTTTTCCAGAATTACAAGACAGATAACCACAAATTTACATAACTCTCTTTTCATACCTACAAGCCAAAAGTTATATTGTAAAAGTGCTCTCCAATATCCGACCATGGGAGGGATTGTTGCCTGATAACATTTATCTGACCCATCCCCTGCACATGAGGAGGCACACAACAAAAATATACAATCTCCTCCATACGCCCATAGAGCACACTACCTCTCCAACAGCCATTAAAACATTTTGGATGTAACAATATTACAATATCATATGGAGTCAGGAAAGATTTTTTTTCCTCCTAATGAGCTAAATAGGCTCGTTGTTTTTTTTGTTGCCTTCCTCTGGACCAGCAAGGAGTGGGAGGGGGGGTTGAAACAAGATGGACATTGTTTTTATTCAGCCTAACATACTATGTTACAGTTACTGAAGGCCTTGAAATATAGCTGGTATGTTATCCCCGCAAGCCAATACGTAGAGATGACCTTAGAGGTTCACCATAGAGTATACATCACCCCCTCAGGGGATTTAAGATGGGACTATTCACAACCGCTAATTGCTTTTGATGCCGGGAGGTGGGGGTGGGTCTCTGCCATTGTTTGTGGGACTGCCCTATAGAACAGACTTTTTGGATCAGAGTATATAAATTCACTATCAGACATCTAACGTCAGCCTGTCCATTTAAACCTGACATGGGCAATTTTTGGACACATTATCCAGGACGAAATCAGATGTACATTAGACAGTCAAAAACTATTACACATGATGGTTATAGCCGTGGTTAAAACAGTTCTGCAGACGTGGGTTGACGCATCCCCCCTCCCTCCTGACTTTTTATAGAAAAACTATCTTTCCTCATGTGCATAAATTGGGACTGAGGCAACATTATCAAAAAAAAAAGCACAGGTTCAAAATTTATTTGAAATATGTGAAAGCTTCATTGAGATTTTGCCTCGACGGGTAAAATAAGCTATTAAGGAGTGCTTTAAACTAACTTGCTTGTACTTGAAGAGAGTGATGATGGGAAACCCACCAATAAACACCGCATAGGAATGTTCTGGGATGTGGGGTGGGAGACCCGTGTGCTACAGTGTGCAAACAGGTCCTGGGACCTCCCCTATACTGGAATGAAGATAATAGTGAGAGAAGGTAAAAAAAACACACTTGAAATATATCTAAGGATCATTTTGGCGTCAGATATGTTCGAGTTACGAACTTCGCAAGATGCAAACAATCTGTCCTGCACAGTATGATGTAATGCTTTGTTTCGGGCTCAAAATTAGTGTATTCTTATGTATTTCCATCTACTGAATTCAAAAATCACCATAAAAATGACCGATTAGCTTTTGCTTTGGAGATACAGTGACATGTTATTTTTTACATTTTTATTTTGTGGGTTTTTGTTTTTTGTGAAGTTTTCACACCTCTCAACTGACATAACACAATGTTCTCCATATGTTTGTAGGTTATAAACATAATAAATGTTGCTATGACTAAGTTTCATATTGTTTCTGTTTTGGTTTTTTTTTCAGAATTTCTGGTTTTGGAGTGCTTTTGAAGTGTAAAATTTGCTATATCAAAATGCCACAAAAATGTGTAAATTTAGTGAATAATTTTTGTTACATTTGTGGTAAAATAACATTTTCGTCACAGAAACGCAATCTGACGCCTCTTGTGAAGACTGCCTATCATCATTATTTTGATATGAAGGTATGGGACCAGGATAAGTCATGGGCTCCACATATATGTTGCAACTCTTGTTCAGTTAAACTACAAGAATGGCTGAAAAATAAAAATGATCTATGGCTTTTGCTGCGCCTATGGTTTGGCGGGAACCTACAAACCATACAGATGACTGTTATTTCTGCTTGACTCCATCTATAAAGGCAGGATTGTTAATGAAGAAAGCAGAAACAATTCAATACCAGAATCTTCCATCTGCTATTCGACCTATAGTTCAGATAGTTTACCAGTTCCTACTCCACCCCAACATTATGAGCTTGATGTAGAGAATGAAGAAAGTGTGGAAAAAGAAAACCCCAGCAAGCCTTCCACATCCCATGACCCTGACTATGAGGAAAAAGATGATACACCGCACAGACTAAGTCAAGTGAAATTGAGTGATCTCAGTCGAGACCTTGACTTGTCAAAGGAGAAGGTGGAACTTCTAGGGTCAAGACTATAGCTATGGAATCTTCTCCAATGTGATGTCAGAGTCTCACAGTACAGAGAACATCAGAGGCATCTGCTTCCTTTTTTTGAGAAGAAAAACAATCTGGTTGTTTGCTGCGACGTTAATGGCTTGATGAAATATTTAAATTTGAACCATGATCCTTGGTCATACAGTTCACATGAAGGAGACTTATGCAAACATGACAACCCTCCTTGACTCAATCAAATATGCTGAACACAATTGGAAAATCTGTGGCGATCTAAAAGTCATCGCTGTACTCTTAGGAATGCAACTGGGGTACACTAAATACTGTTGCTCTTTATGTATGTGGGACAGTAGGTATAGGAAATCACATTACATTCAAGTGGACTGGCCTACAAGAAATCTTGACTGTACCAAGAAAAATGTCATTGCCGAGCTTCTCGTGGACCCAAAAGATGTTCTTCTTCCACCCCTTCATATAAAGCTAGCTTTAATGAAAAATTTTGTCCAAGGTATGAACCAGGAAGGACAGGCATTTAAGTACTTAAGAGACACATTTCCTAGATTGAGTGATGCAAAGGTTAAGGAGGGTATTTTTTATATGCATATTCTTTATTTTTCAATTTTGGTAAAATAGGGGGAGGGGTTACCACAAAAGTTAAGGTAAATCAGTGGATAATCACATAAAAAATCAATCAGAGTGACAGCTCTGTTGAAAATACCATGAAAACATCAGAAAGGAAGAAAGATACAATGCATAAAACACTTATGTATTGCGATCACATAATAAAATGTGAACAATCCAATTGTTAGGGGACACCAATTGCTTAAGGTACTGGGCCAGGGACTCCATGTAGAAAAGTAAACTACAGGTTCCAGAGATTTGTGAATTGCTCCAGTTTCCCTTCACGTCTGGCTTTGACTTTCTCAAAAGAGCATATGATGTATGAAGGAAGGTACTTTTGTTGGGCCATAAATTCGACAACTTGTAAAGGATCCTACGTTTGACCAAGTTTTGGAAGGAAAAGAAAAGGGAGTTATTCATGGATTTTTTAGGCAACATAAGAGATAATAACAGCACTCAGTTGGTGACAGTACATCTGTAAAAATACCATCAACTCAGATGCAACATGTCTAGAGATAAGCGAGCATACTCGCTAAGGGCAAATACTCGAGCGAGTATTGTCCTTAGCGAGTACCTGCCTGCTCGTGAGAAAAGATTTGTTTGACGGCGGGGGAGAGCAGAGGAGAACGGTAGAGAGATCTCTCCCACTCCCTCTTTCCCCCCGCTCCCTCCTGCTTACTCCCGCAACACAGCAGTTACCTACGCTGGCACCCAAATATTTTCTCATGAGCAGGCAGGTTCTCGAAAAGGACAATACTCGCTCGAGTATTTGCCCTTAGCGAGTAAGCTCGCTCATCTCTAAACATGCCCCTTAAAATCCATTTTCTCCACTCCCACCTAGACTTTTCCCCTCCTAGTTGTGGAGCTGTCACTGATGAACATGGAGAAATATTCCACAGGATATTTCTGCAATGGACAAAGATATCAGGGCCGTTGAAATGATGCAATGCTTGCGGATTACTGCTGGTCTGTGTGTAGGGATTCCAGAACTCACTTACAAGAGGCAATCCAAAAGAAATCGTCCCATGAAGTCACCACATGATTCTCTTCACATCGAACCACATGCCTAGAATTCTTTCATCAATTTAGAACATTTAGAATGTAACTGTCATTAAAAAAAATTTTAAATGCACTTTCATTGCTGTTAGGATATGTAATTAAAATGTATCATTTTTTCTTAATCCGTTAAAATAACATAGATAACAGATATCTATTGTATATCACAGAAACTACAGCTAATAAAAACTTTTCTTTGTCATATTTGTTTTTCTCACTCCAAAATTAGTAAGATTTGACTCATGAAGTTAAGGAAACATTCCAAAATATTTTTTTGTTGTTGGCCAGTGTTATTATAGGCCAGCTTGAAAGCTTCTGATGTTCTATTAGAGGTTGAATTTACTTGCAGTCATAATACAGGGCAAACAGATTCTATTTCATAACATTTTATATATGCAGCGCCAGCAGCAATTCACAATTGTTTCATTTTCAGGTTTATCTCAGTAGCCTGTGGCATCATGAAGTATTAGATTCTCCAAAGCTTTACGCCCTGTAGGCTTTTTATATCTCGTATATGGATTACAGCGATTGCTTCAATGTTACAAACACCATCCCTTCCTCGTGATCTTAAAAAGATATTCTTAGCAAAAGATGATATGGCTCACTACACTAAATTGATTGCAAAAGATGAAGCTGTATTGAATATCCAAGAATAGCAGAAGGAGCGTCTAATACGGAGCTATTATCAGAATCATTCCCTTTACAGGTGGGAAGCATCGGATAAAAACCTTTGCAGCTATCAGCAAAATTGAGGAGTCATATAGCAGCCTGTAGTTTTTTAATATAGTTTGATATTGTAAATCGTATCAGTACTTCAGTACTTCACTGGAGAATTAGGGAAATACTTTCCCTATCAAAAATTAGTTTTAACTAGAGATGAGCTAGTATACTCGCTAAAGGCAATTGCTCGAGCGAGCATTGCCTTTAGCGAGTATCTCCACCGCTCGAGACAGGAGGTTCTGGTGCCGGCAGCGGGGGAGCGGTGAGTAGCGGCTGTCAGCAGGAGGGAGCGGGGGGAGAGGGAGAGAGAGATCTCCCCTCCGTTCCGCCCCGCTCTCCCCCGCAGCTCCGTGCCCGCTGCTGGCACCCGAACCCACTGTCTCGAGCGGGGGAGATACTCGCTAAAGGCAATGCTCGCTCAAGCAATTGCCTTTAGCGAGTATACTCACTCATCTATAGTTTTAACCCTTTCCCACTGATCTTTATTCTTCTTTGCGGAGAAGCCCAGAACGTTTTTAAAAGTCTGCAGAAAGACAGTTTTAGAATTTCCCAAAACACTTCCAGGGAGGGAATCCTCACATCATTTGAGTGGAATCTGCAAACTTGAAGCTTCTTCCTTAAAGTACTTCTTTTGATTAGCTTAAGTTTAAAATGAAGGTGAAGTTTGCAGCGCACAAGACTATGTTTTACTACTTTTGCACAATAAAATTTAAAAATAATGCTAAGCCTGGGTTCATACAGGGCAGATTTGCTGCGGTTTTGCCACGGATTGCCGTTGCATATCCGCACTGCGGCAAAACCGCTGCGTTTGCAGTACAATGCAGCACAAATGAGTTTTGCAAAAAAGCTGTTCTCACAGGGCGGATTTTTTCCACACAGCTGCAGTGCAGAAATGCAACTGTGGCGCGGTTTTCAAAGATGAAGCATGTCCATTCTTCTGTCTTTTAAAATTTGTTTTTTTTTACTATTTCTGTCCCAGTAGTGGACCAGAACAAACTACCCTCTGATTAGTTCTAAAATAGATTGCAATACTTTTATATTGAGATGTATTATGGCTGTCTAATTTATATAAAAAAAGCAGTCTATTAGGTGCTGTTAACAAGCTTCTTACATGGCAGTTATTGTATGGCCCCAAACTGCAATAGCAAGTCATCAGCACTCCATGATCACATCATGAGGTCATCAATCAGCTGACAGAGCCCCCTTCCTCTGTTTTTTTTCACGCGTTATAGCTTGCCTTTTTTTCATACTATATTGTTGCTTTTTTTTCACGTGATTGTCAATGGGACGTTCTAATGTTAAAAACGCACCAACTTGCAAAGCGTTTTTAACATTAGAAAGTCCCATTAACAATCGCTTGAAAAAATAGCAAGCTATAACGCATGAAGAAAAAGCAAGCTATAACGCGTGAAAAAAAGGCAAGCTATAATGCGTGAAAAAAAGGCAAGTGGGTGGGAGCCCTTATACTTACCTTCCCCTTTGTTTCCCGATGTGAGTACTGAAACTCACCACTGCAGTGCATTGAGAGGCACTACTAAGGGACGTAACTAAAAGGGATGCAGAGGATGCGCTTACATCTGGGCCCAGTAGGTGTAGGGGGCCCATAAGGCCCTGCAGTGTACAGAAATCAATGTACCAAACTTTCTGGATGTTTCTGAGTGGTTTATGTTGTCCTGTGCTTATGTGTTCTCAGTGTGAGTGAATATGATGGTATTGCCTAGTTACAGCACTGAAGAGGTTACTGTCTGGGTCATGTCTGGAAATGTATCTTTTGTATGTCATGTGAGCTTGTCATATAAATGTGTTTGCAAGGTGCATGAGTGAGGTCTTTCTATCAGTCTTCTTTCTCTGACAGTCTCCTACTGAGAGTGTCTTGAGAGGAGCCTGTGGGCACACAGAAACCTTTAGTCTGTGGGCCCAGAAGATGGAAGACGCAGAAAGGGTGCTGTGTGCATCCAGGGCTTATCTCATCAGGTCCCTATGCAGTATCGCAAAAGGAACCCCAAGACCGCATGAAACCACTGTGTAGTGCTGAGTGTGGTTCCTCAACCATGAGTGTGCACCGGTAGAGAGTTGGTGAGTGAAGGTAAAGCATGTCTGGGAATAGAGTGCCACAAATAGCTTGGCCTGTGAGAATCCCTCTAGTCTCCCGTGTTTCCTCCCTATCCCTTTAGAGCCTCATGCGGTTCCAGAGCTGAGGGAAGTGACGTCAGACGCCAGTAGCAGAGTGCCAAGGCAGAAGCCGTAGCAGGGGGTAGAAGGGGACAATGGAGCGGCGCAGGAGCCAATACCGGCGCCTGGAGGCCACCAGGAGTCCGAGGGAGCGCCGGCAGGAGGATTGTCCACTGCAGAAGCGGAGCAGAGCAGCAGGTCCCAGAGGTCCCGGAGCAGAGCAGCAGGTCCCGAAACGACAGGAGGGCAGAGAGCGCGGCTGCCGGGTAAGCAAGTGACGTCACCAGGAGGAGCGGAGAAGCTGCAACAGGAGCCGATAAATATCTTCTGTGTGTGGGGGTGAATCTAAGTGTGTGTCTTCTGTGTATCCAGTGTGTCCTAGTTGTGTCTTCTGTGTGTGAATCTAAGTGTGTGTGTCTGTGGGTCTAAGTGTTTGTGAGGGGAAAAAAATTGTGTGTGGGGTTGCGCAGAGGCAGCAGCGAGTAAGCGGTTGCGCGTGAGCGTCAGTGTGGGAGCGGTTGCGCCTGAGCGTCAGTGTGTGAGCGGTTGCACGTGAGCGTCAGCGTGTGAGCGGTTGCGCGTGACCGTCAATGTGTGAGCGGTTGCGCGTGACCGTCAATGTGTGAGCGGTTGCGCAGAGCCAGCAGCGAGTGAGCGGCAGCGTGTGAGAGGTTGCGCGTGAGCGTCAGTGTGTGAGCGGTTGCACAGAGGCGGCAGCGGGTGAGTGGTTGCGCAGAGGCGGCAGGAGGTGAGCGGCAGCGGTTGAGTGGTTGCGCAGAGGTGGGAGCAGGTGAGTGGTTGCGCAGAGGCGGCAGCGGGTGAGCGGTTGCGCAGAGGCGGCAGCGTGTGAGCGGTTGCGCAGAGGCGGCAGC
This sequence comes from Eleutherodactylus coqui, assembly GCF_035609145.1. NCBI lineage: Eukaryota > Metazoa > Chordata > Amphibia > Anura > Eleutherodactylidae > Eleutherodactylus > Eleutherodactylus coqui. Next base: position 72,575,151 of record NC_089845.1, read on the forward strand.
GTGTGAGCGGTTGCGCAGGGGCGGCAGCGTGTGAGCGGTTGCGAAGAGGCAGCAGCATGTGAGCGGTTGCGAAGAGGCAGCAGCATGTGAGCGGTTGCGCAGAGGCGGCAGCGTGTGAGCGGTTGTGCAGAGGCGGCACCATGTGAGCGGTTGCGCCGAGGCGGCAGCGTGTGAGCGGTTGCGCCGAGGCGGCAGCGTGTGAGCGGTTGCGCAGAGGCGGCAGCATGTGAGCGGTTGCGCAGAGGCGGCAGCGTGTGAGCGGTTGCGCCGAGGCGGCAGTGTGTGAGCGGTTGCGCAGGGACGGCAGCGTGTGAGCGGAGTGTGAGCAAGGCTATCTTCACTACTTCCACAAGTAAATTGTAGATCCCCATTAGGATGAGCTCCATGCCTGGCAATGTCATCCAGTGTGCTATTTGTGCAATGTATGCGGTCCTTGATCAGCCGATTGAGGGTGCATACTGTTGCGCGAGATGCTTGCATGTTGCACATTTAGAAGCCCAAATCCTGGATCTAAATGGGCAACTGGCAACACTGAGAGCCATTCACATCATGGAAAGGAGTTTGGTGCTCACTGAGCAGGCACTCGCTGGGGTAGAGGCGGGGGCGGATGGTAGTACGGAAGAGCAGGGGGAGCAGGCAGCAAGCTGGGTGACAGAAAGAAGGAGGGCTAGATGGAAGAGAACAAGGGAGGCTGTTCCTGAACTGGCACAACCTAACAAGTTTGCAAAGTTAGCAGATGAGGGGGATGCCATTGCAGAGCCAGCACTGCTGCAGCACGACATGCCCTCTGAACGCCTGGGAGATGACTGCTCCAGTGAGACGGGGAGCGTAGGGCAGGCTAGACAGGTCCTAGTGGTGGGGGACTCAATTATAAGGGGAACAGATAGGGCAATCTGCCTTAAAGACCGGGATCGTCGAACGGTGTGTTGTCTTCCTGACGCTCGAGTTCGACACATCGCGGATCGGATTGACAGATTACTGGGAGGGGCTGGTGAGGATCCAGCAGTCATGGTGCACATTGGCACCAATGAACAAATTAGAGGTCAATGGAGGGCCCTCAAAAATGATTTCAGGGATCTAGGGTCCAAGCTTAGGGCGAGGACCACCAGGGTAATTTTCTCTGAAATACTACCTGCACCTAAAGCCACACTAGAAAGGCAGCAGGATCTTAGGGAGGTGAACAAGTGGCTTCCAAGTAGGTGTAAGAAGGAGGGATTTGGGTTCCTGGAGAACTGGGCTGACTTTGCTGTCGGCTACAGGTTCTACCGTAGGGACGGGCTGCATCTTAATGGGAAGGGTGCAGCTGTGCTGGGTGAGAAGATGGCTAGAAGGCTGGAGGAGTGTTTAAACTAGGGACTAGGGGGGAGGGCAAAATGAGAAATAGTGGGGTAGTCAGTGTAACTAGCGACCCGGGTCTAAGCAAGGGGAATGGGGGTCGAGCAGGGGATGGGGTTAGTACAGTTAGAACTGTTAGATTAGCCTTTAGTACGAATAGCAACAAAACGAATTTAAAGAACAAAAAAAATGATATAAATTGCATGACCACGAATGCAAGAAGTCTGATCGGTAAAGTGGGTGAGCTTGAAGCAAGAATGACTGATGAAAATTATGATATAGTCGGAATAACGGAAACATGGCTGGATGATAAGTGTGATTGGGCGGCGAATTTACAGGGGTACAATCTCTTCAGAAGAGACTGAAGGAACCAGAAAGGGGGAGGGGTATGTCTGTACGTTAAATCGTACTTAAAGCCGAGACTACGGGAGGATATAGGGGTAGGAGAAGAACAGGTGGAATCTCTGTGGGTAGAAATAAAGGGAGAAAAAAATAACAAAATCTTGATAGGGGTTTTCTATAGACCACCAAAAGCAACAGAAGAAACTGAAAACTTACTATTAAGGCAGATAAAAGAGGTGTCAAACCGCAATGAAGTAATTATCATGGGGGACTTTAATTATCTGGATATAACATGGGAGAACAAAACCTGCAAATCTCATAGGGGTGATAAGTTCTTGAGAGTAATTAAAGATAATTACCTGAACCAACTTGTGCAGGAACCAACGAGACGGAGGGCCATTCTGGACCAAGTACTAACTAACAAATTGGACCGAATAAAGGGGGTACAGGTTGAGGGGCACATGGGGAACAGTGACCACAATATAATCAACTTCCAGCTGTCATTCAATAAGAAGCCTTATCAGGGAGCGACAAACAAACAAAACTTTAGTAAAGCAAAATTTGATCAGCTTAGATCTACTATCGGTAACATTAATTGGGACAACAGTACAACACCCTCAAAAATTTCAGTACAGAGGATAAATGGGAAAAGTTTAAAAGGATGCTAATCACCTCATGTGAGCAGTTCATTGCCTTTAAAAATAAAAGAATCTCAACTAAAAGGAAACCAATGTGACTCGACAAGATGGTAAGAGGGGCAATAAACGAAAAAAAGAAAGCGTTCAAACTACTAAAGCAAGAAGGCAGCGAAGAAGCGCTAAAATCGTACAGGGAAAATGCAAAATATGCAAAGATAGGATTAAAATTGCTAAGGAGGAGGCAAAAAGACTGATCGCAAAAGAGAGCAAAACAACCCAAAACAATTTTTCAACTATATTAACAGCAAAAGGATTTGCAGGGAGAGCACTGGCCCCTTAACAAATAATGCAGGGGAAATCATTGAAGATGATGGAGTGAAGGCAAATCTATTAAATAGTTTCTTTTCAAGCGTATTCACAAACGAAAAGGAAATGCCACACGAGATGCAGGGGAATAAAAGGAACCCCCCCACAAAATATGTCATATCTAGGCCGCTATATCTAATATTTCTAGACACTATCAAGACCGGTGTTGTACCATTGGATTGGCACATTGCCAACGTGGTTCCAATTTACAAAAAGGGGACCAAAAGTAAGCCTGGTAACTACAGGCCGGTAAGTCTCACTTCAGTAACGGGAAAAATTTTCGAGGGGTTTCTGAGAGACGCCATCGACGAGTACCTCAAGGAGAACAATGGAATAACTCCTCACTAGCATGGGTTCATGAAGGGTCGCTCATGTCAGACAAATCTGATCAGTTTCTACGATGAAGTAAGCTCTAGGCTGGGACTGGGAGAGTCTATTGATCTCGTATATCTGGACTTCTCTAAAGCATTTGACACCGTGCCTCATAATAGGCTAATATACAAAATGAGACAGCTCGGATTGGGTGAAAACATGTGTAATTGGGTAAAGAATTGGTTCGATGATAGAAAGCAGAGGGTGGCAATAAATGGTTCGTACTCTGATTGGGCCACAGTCGGTAGTGGGGTGCCACAGGGTTCAGTATTAGGCCCCATTCTGTTCAATATATTTATCAACGACCTGATAGAGGGGCTGCACAGCAAAATATCAATATTTGCAGATGACACAAAATTATACAATATAATTAATGCAACGGAGGACAATGTACGGCTACAAACGGACCTAGATAAGCTGGGGGCTTGGGCAGAAAAATGGCAAAGAAAGTTCAATGTTGAAAAATGTAAGGTTATGCACATGGGCAGCAAAAACAGATGTCACCAATATACACTTAATGGGGTACCACTAGGGAAAGTGATATGGAAAAAGACCTGGGGGTACTAGTGGATTGTAGACTAAACTGGAGTAATCAATGCCAGTCAGCTGCTGCAAAGGCAAATAAAGTCTTGGGGTGCATTAAAAGAGGTATAGGGGCGAAGGACGAGAACATTATCCTTCCATTATATAAGCCACTAGTCAGGCCCCACATGGAATACTGCGCACAGTTCTGGTCACCGGTGCTCAGGAAAGATGTTACAGTACTGGAGGGGGTTCAAAGAAGAGCAACTAAACTAATAAATGGAATGAAGGGACTGGAATACCCAGAGAGGCTATCCAAGTTGGGATTATTTACACTGGAAAAAAGACGGCTAAGGGGTGATCAAATAACTATGTATAAATACATGAGGGGACGATACAAGGATCTCTCCCATGATCTGTTTATACCCAGGACTACAATGGTCACAAGAGGGCGCCCGCTACATTTAGAGGAAAGCAGGTTTCATCACCAACATAGAAAGGGGTTCTTTACCGTAAGAGCAGTTAGACTGTGGAACTCTCTGCCTGAAGAAGTGGTGATGGCAAAATCCATAGAGGACTTTAAAAGGGGACTTAATGTCTTTCTGGAGAGGAAGGATATTATAGGTTATAAATCTTAGGTTAATTGTTAATCCGGGTATACAGGCAGGTAGGAACTATTAGGGGTTGATCCAGAGAACAGTCTGATTGCCATTAGGGAGTCGGGAAGGAATTTTTTCCCCAAAAGTGCTAATTGGCTTCTGCTCTTGGTTTTTTTTTGCCTTCCTCTGGATCAACAACAGAGGAGGATAGACAGGCTGAACTATATGGACATTGTCATTATTCGGCCTTACGAACTATGTTACTATCACACCACGTATCCTCCTGCACCAGATGTAAAGTTGTTATGGACTGTTCCAAATTTGCAAGTTATACTACAGTAAATGGCTTTACCAACCATTCCCAATACTGCCTTTAAAAAGTCAACTCTGCGTGTGTGGACTCTTTATTACACCGTCTAGAATTCACCGAGGAGGACGGAACGGTGTCATCACCCTTGACAAAATGACTACAGGTAAACTCCTGTTGGGTTTTCCCCATTTAATAGCCTGTCCTCGGCCCCTTGGACATGTCCCTGGTTACCCTCCAGGTGGGAGACAATAGTGCCACCGTGACAAGGCCTAAACTCATCCCCACCATGTCCTAGACTGGGGCCCACTCCTCTGACGCTGCAGCCCGTCTTCTCCATATAGGGAGCCCAGTACTATGAATAAAGCATTATAGTTGGGGGCCATGTTGCAGATTTTGCAATGGGGCCCAGAAGCTTCAAGTTACGTATCTGAGTCTGCCCATTATAAAATTAGAATGGGCTGAGTACCTAGCACGCCAGTCAATGCATACATTACTGCCTTCTTTCCCCACCAGTTTTATGCGTGTGAACAGCCAAATGAATGTGCCAGTATGGCACAGAAACATGTTGTTGTCGATAAAATATTCTTCAATTATCCCATCTCTCTGGTCCTTTGTTCAAAGCGACTGATCCCCCTTTTCCTGGATTTCTCCTTCATGCATCACATGAGATGAAAAAGGCAGTCATGTTACAGAAGTAAAGACACCCATAGTGAGTGTCTTTACTTCTGTAACATGGCTGCCATAAATAGCCAAAATAATAATCATGATTCAGCCACTAATTAGGGTATATATGAAGGGAAATCGCAAGGCTGATCGGAACTGATGACCCTTTAAATGCCGCTGTCAATTCTGACAACAACATTTAAATCCCCTGAATGATGTTCGGGCATCCCCTATGGCCGCACGCGATGAGATCGCAGAGAGCCGCGTCGGTGTCATGGCAACATGGAATCTTCTGAAAGGTCTTAGGGCTGTACTGGCAGAATGCCTATCAAGCCATCCCTGTGGGGCGGCTTCATAGACTGCCTGCCTAATCGCAGTGTGATGTAATGCTATGTCATTACGTCATACTGCAGGAGCGATCAAAGCATCGCTAGTTGTTGTCCCCTCTGAGGACTAAGAAAAACATAGAAATAAGAACAATAAAGTTTTTTTAATTATAAAAAAAAAGTAGTAAAAGTTTTAATCACCCCCTTTAGTCATATTTATAATAAAAAAATCTAAATCATAAAACGAAAATACATATTTGGTATTACTGCGTCGGTAAAAGTCTGATCTATCAAAGTAACCCATTTTTTACCCTGCATGATGAACATCATCAGAAAAAATAAATAAACATCGACAGAAAAGCACTTTTTTGATCACCCTGTCCTCAAGAAAAAATGCAATAAAAAGTGATCAAAAAGTCATATGTATTAAAATATGGTACCAGCGCAAACTACAGGATGTCGCGCAAAAAATCAGCCCTTGCACAGCTATGGCGACAGAAAAATAAAAAAGTAATTTGGTGAACAATTACGTGATGCATTAGGATAAGCCAAATGATCAAAACAAGCAGAAATGGACAACGGCAAAAGAGTCCTAAGAAATCTGGTTACATAAAAAGGAGCAATTATATTTCTCACGAAAAGAAGCGAGAGTGTTTAAATATGGAAACAAGGCAGGCAAAATTATGGCAAATTTAGCAAGAGGACCCTTTCATAGGTCTAATATTGCGAACTTAAAAGACACTTCAGGAAAATTGCAATCCCATCCCCCAAAAATAAACAATTTATTCTTTGAGTATTATTCAAAATTCTACTCGCAAATGCAATCGACTACAGACATAAAGGAAGGCATATTTTCAGGCATATTCTGGCCCTCGCTGACCAAAGAACAATACACAGTATTGAACTCTCTCATATCTTAATTAGAAATTAAAGAATGCATCAAAAGTTTGGGAAATAATAAGGCCCCGGGACCAGACCGTTATACGGGATAATTTTTCAAAATTTTAAAAGACCAGACAGCCCCATTACTTGAGACAGAGGGAAAGTCCAATTCCCTCTGACATAAATATAGCCCATCTCAAGCTGCTACCAAAACCTGGAAAAGACCCTACTAACGCTAAATCGTATAGACCAATATCCCTAATTAACACTGACTTAAAGTTAATGGCAAAAATTATGGTGGACTGCCTAGCCACCATCATGCCCCAAATAATTTCCCCATTGCAAACAGGTTTTACAAAAGGGCATTTGGCTATTATAACTATATGGAAAATTTTGACACTCCCTGATGACATTAAAGGGGTTGTCTCGCGAAAGCAAGTGGGGTTAAGCACTTCTGTATGGCCATATTAATGCACTTTGTAATATAGATCGTGCATTAAATATGAGCCATACAGAAGTTATACACTTACCTTCCCTGCGCTGGCGTCCCCGTCTCCATGGCTCCGTCTAATTTCAGCGTCTAATCGCCCGATTAGACGCGCTTGCGCAGAAGGGTCTTCTGCCTTCGGGTCTGTCCGGCAGCAGCAGCATTCTGGCCCTGCCCCCTTCTACGCATCATCGCGTAGCTCCGCCCCATCACGTGTGCCGATTCCAGCCTCCTGATTGGCTGGAATCGGCACACGTGACGGGGTGGAGCTACGCGATGACGCGTAGAAGGGGGCGGAGCCAGAACGCCGCTCGTGCCAGACCGAGCCGAAGGCAGAAGACCCTTCTGCGCAAGCGCGTCTAATCGGCGATTAGACGCTGAAGTTAGACGGAGCCATGGAGACGGGGACGCCAGCGCAGGGAAGGTAAGTGAATAACTTCTGTATGGCTCATATTTAATGCACGATGTATATTACAAAGTGCATTAATATGGCCATACAGAAGTGCTTAACCCCACTTGCTTTCGCGAGACAACCCCTTTAAGTTACACCCAACAGATCATCCCTCCCCGGCTCTTCTCACGATAGATGCGGAAAAGGCATTCGATAATTTCTCATGGCTATGGTTAAAGGAAGCAATGGACAGAATGGGCTTCAAAGTCTCCTTTTGTTCCTATATATGGAATCCATATTCCTCTCCTCAAGCGTAAATCTACACACCAGGTTTCCTTTCCCTAAGATTTCCTCTACAGAAAGGTACCAGGCAAGGGTGCCCCCTATCTCCACTATTATTCAACTGTTAGAAGGGAACACAGAGATAAAAGGCATCAGGGTCCGTGGTCGGACAGTTAAGACTATGTTATTTGCAAACGATATCTTGTTAGCGCGTGTGCGACCGCTATATGATTTACCACAGGTCTTTGCTTTATTAGACACCTTTGGGAAACAGTCAGAATTTAAGGCAAACACCACAAAATGTGAACTGCTGGACATTTCTCCCAGGGGCAAAACAGCTGATATAGATCTTAAAAGATGTCCTGTCAGTATAGCAAAAAATTCTATTAAGTACTTGGGAAGAAATATAGGCAAGAGGCCAGAAATCTTATACACAGTGAAGTAGCCCCCAATATTACTAAAAATAACAAAGGAATTGGATAGATGTAGCAACCTTCCGCTTTCCTTCTTGGGCAGATGTCATTTAATCAGAATGATCAGGCTCCTCTACCCATTGCAGACAATACCACTCTTAGTGCAATGGCGAGATTTGGGGGAACTGCATACGGCATTCGTGGCCTTTATATGGTCACGAAAATGCCCACACATTGCTTTGAAAAAGTTGATGCTCCCCAAGAGCAGAGGAGGACTCAATTTTCCAGACATTCGCATATATAATGTTGCCAGCCTTATGAGACACTCCTTAGATTGGGTATGGGGCTCCAATGATTATTCAAACAACGACTTGGAGTCGAAACTGCTTAACCCATGGAGCCTAAATGCCCTCTTACATACAAGCTTAACTAATTTTCCAATTGAGAGTAAACAGTCTATCATGGCATGGGATACCATAGCAGCCTGGAAAATAGCTTGTACAGCATATGGCTTGTCATTTAAAATTTCTAAACACATGACCTATGGACACACCCAGAATTTAAGGAGGGGCGGGACAATAAAATGTTTGAAATTTGGCGTCATAAAGGTATTATGAAAGTTCAACATCTTATCCACCCAGAAGCACCTAGATACAGGACGGTTAAGGAAATATGTGAGGAATACAATTTACCCACATCTCACTTTCTCCCATACGCACAAGTGCGAAATTTCTTACGTGAAAGACTAACTGATGCATCAAAGAAAGCGATACTTAATCCTATTGATATCCTAGTAAAAAATTCTTCACATAAACACTCAATCTCAATCTTGTATTCTAGATTTAGAGTAGGGTGGATGGCAGAAGCCAGTTCTATTTTATTCAAAAAATGGGCGCGAGATCTCCAAGACTCAGAGTTGCCCCAGGGAATAGTTAAGGGTTGGACATCTGTATGAAAAGCTGTATCAAATGAACAATGGCGAGAAACACTACTTTAAGATAGTTCATGGGGCAATATAGGGGTTTGACAAGCCTCAGAATCCCAACGGTCCAATGAGGTTACATGTGTGCCCTAGATGCTCCCTATCAAAATCTGACTTTCTACTTGGCATCTGGCACTGTCCTAAGATTAAAAAGTACTGGGTCGAGATTCAAAAGCTAGTGAGGGACATTGGGGGTCAGCTCCTACAGCTAAATAAGAAAAGATATAAGAAAAGTTAGCAAGCAGAATCTGAGTACAATATATTACTTTCTGACAGCAGTGAACTATAAATCATTCTCCTTGTGTTTGATTTTTTTTTTAAACTAAAGTCATTTAGACTGCATTGTTAGCTGCTTGTGTATGAGGGAACAGGGCATGAACTTTAGCAGGATTGCTGCATTATCTCTGCTGTTTATGTACTTTTACATCTCACTTTGTATTCCTCCTTTTATATTTCCACTCTCTGTAGGTCATAAAGTCACCAAAGTAATGTATTTCAGTGATCCAAGTCGCTTCCTAGAATCAGAGCCAAAACTGCTGTGGGTGCTGCCAAACATTCGAGAGACTACAATAACATGCATGATGTATAGCATTACAGCACAAAAGAATGGAGTAAGAACTACATACTATTTATTTATTATACAAACACAATACATTGTAATCAAATATAGGAACAACATATTTAAAACTAATTAAAAATCCTTCATAGGTAGGATCACAATAATCATATAAAGTATAGAACAAGTAAAGAAAAGAGAGGCTAATTGCAATATTTTTTAACAAAGTGTAAATCTATAAATGTACAAGTGACAAAATATAAATAGAGATGAGCGAGCACCAAAATGCTCGGGTGCTCGTTACTCGAGACGAATTTTTCGCGATGCTCGAGGGTTCGTTTCGAGTAACGAACCCCATTGAAGTCAATGGGCGACTCGAGCATTTTTGTATATCGCCGATGCTCGCTAAGGTTTTCATTTGTGAAAATCGGGGCAATTCAAGAAAGTGATGGGAACGACACAGCAACGGATAGGGCAGGCGAGGGGCTACATGTTGGGCTGCATCTCAAGTTCCCAGGTCCCACAATTAAGCCACAATAGCAGCAAGAGTGCCCCCCCCTCCCAACAACTTTTACATCTGAAAAGCCCTGATTAGCAATGCATACCTTAGCTAAGCACCACACTACCTCCAACAAAGCACAATCACTGCCTGCATGACACTCCGCTGCCACTTCTCCTGGGTTACATGCTGCCCAACCCCCCCCCCCACGACCCAGTGTCCACAGCGCACACCAAAGTGTCCCTGCCCAGCCTTCAGCTGCCCTCATGCCACGCCACCCTCATGTCTATTTATAAGTGCGTCTGCCACAGGAAAAGCAGGCATACACTGCAGAGGGTTGGCACGGCTAGGCAGCGACCCTCTTTAAAAGGGGCGGGGCGATAGCCCACAATGCTGTACAGAAGCAATGAGAAATCCAATCCTGTGCCACCTCCATCTGGAGCTGCACACGTGGGCATAGCAATGGGGAACCTATGTGCCACACACTATTCATTCTGTCAAGGTGTCTGCATGCCCCAGTCAGACCGCGTTTTTATATATATAGTCACAGGCAGGTACAACTCCGCAATGGGAATTCCGTGTGCACCCACAGCATGGGTGGCTCCCTGGAACCCACCGGCGGTACATAAATATATCCCATTACAGTGCCCATCACAGCTGATGTAATGTCGTGCTTAATGCAGGTGGGCTTCGGCCCACACTGCATGCCCCAGTCACACTGGGGTTCTTTAGAAGTGGAAACAGATGCATTTACAACTCCCTGTGGACCCACAGCATGGGTGGCTCCCTGGAGCCCACCGGCGGTACATAAATATATCCCATTGCAGTGCCCATCACAGCTGATGTAATGTCGTGCTTAATGCAGATGGGCTTCGGCCCACACTGCATGCCCCAGTCAGACTGGGGTTCTTTAGAAGTGGAAACAGATGCATTTACAACTCCCTGTGGACCCACAGCATGGGTGGCTCCCTGGAACCCACCGGCGGTACATAAATATATCCCATTGCATTGCCCATCACAGCTGAGGTAATGTCATGTTAAATGCAGGTGGGCTTCGGCCCACACTGCATGCCCCAGTCAGACTGGGGTTCTTTAGAAGTGGAAACAGATGCATTTACAACTCCCTGTGGACCCACAGCATGGGTGGCTCCCTGGAATCCACCGGCGGTACATAAATATATCCCATTGCATTGCCCAACACAGCTGAGGTAGTAATGTCATGTTTAATGCAGGTGGGCTTCGGCCCACACTGCATGCCCCAGTCAGACTGGGGTTCTTTAGAAGTGGAAACAGATGCATTTACAACTCCCTGTGGACCCACAGCATGGGTGGGTGCCAGGAAGCCACGGCGGTACATAAATATATCCCATTGCATTGCCCAACACAGCTGAGGTAGTAATGTCATGTTTAATGCAGGTGGGCTTCGGCTCACACTGCATGCCCCAGTCAGACTGGGGTTCTTTAGAAGTGGAAACAGATGCATTTACAACTCCCTGTGGACCCACAGCATGGGTGGCTCCCTGGAGCCCACCGGCGGTACATAAATATATCCCATTGCATTGCCCAACACAGCTGAGGTAGTAATGGCATGTTTAATGCAGGTGGGCTTCGGCCCACACTGCATGCCCCAGTCAGACTGGGGTTCTTTAGAAGTGGAAACAGATGCATTTACAACTCCCTGTGGACCCACAGCATGGGTGGTTCCCTGGAACCCACCGGCGGTACATAAAAATATCCCATTGCATTGCCTAACACAGCGGATGTAACGTCAGCTGTAATGCAGGTGGGCTAAAAATTCATTTGATTACACTGTAGGCGAGGGCCCACAAAAATTGCTGTATCAACAGTACTAATGTACATCAGAAAAATTGGCTATGGCCAACCAAGAGGGCAGGTGAAACCCATTAATCGCTTTGGTTAATGTGGCTTAATTGGTAACTAGGCCAGGAGGCAGCCCAGTTAAAATAAAAATTGGTGGAGGTGAAAGTTTCAACGCTTTAATGAGCATTGAAACGTATAAAAATTGTTTAGAAAAATTATATGACTGAGCCTTGTGGGCCTAAGAAAAATTGCCCGTTCGGCGTGATTATGTGAGGTTTCAGGAGGAGGAGCAGGAGGAGGAGGAGGAATATTATGCACAGGTTGATGAAGCGAAAAGGTCCCCGTTTTTGATGGGGATACAGAACGATGCTTCCATCCGCGGGTGCAGCCTACCTATTGCTTAGGTATCGCTGCTGTCCGCTGGTGGAGAAGAGAAGTCTGGGGAAATCCAGGCTTTGTTCATCTTGATGAGTGTTAGCCTGTCGGCACTGTCGGTTGACAGGCGGGTACGCTTATCTGTGATGATTCCCCCAGCCGCACTAAACATCCTCTCTGACAAGACGCTAGCCGCAGGACAAGCAAGCACCTCCAGGGCATACAGCGCGAGTTCAGGCCACGTGTCCAGCTTGAACACCCAGTAGTTGTAGGGGGCAGAGGCGTCACGGAGGACGGTCGTGCGATCGGCTACGTACTCCCTCACCATCCTTTTACAGTGCTCCCGCCGACTCAGCCGTGACTGGGGAGCGGTGACACAGTCTTGCTGGGGAGCCATAAAGCTGTCAAGGGCCTTAAAGAGTGTTGGCCTGCCTGTGCTGTACATGCTGCCTGATCTCCGCGCCTCCCCTGCTACCTGGCCCTCGGAACTGCGTCTTCGGCCACTAGCGCTGTCGGATGGGAATTTTACCATCAGTTTGTCCGCCAGGATCCTGTGGTATAGCAACACTCTCGAACCCCTTTCCTCTTCGGGTATGAGAGTGGAAAGGTTCTCCTTATACCGTGGGTCGAGCAGTGTGTACACCCAGTAATCCGTAGTGGCCAGAATGCGTGTAACGCGAGGGTCACGAGAAAGGCATCCTAACATGAAGTCAGCCATGTGTGCCAGGGTACCTGTACGCAACACATGGCTGTCCTCACTAGGAAGATCACTTTCAGGATCCTCCTCCTCCTCCTCCTCCTCAGGCCATACACGCTGAAAGGATGACAGGCAAGCAGCATGAGTACCCTCACCAGTGGGCCAAGCTGTGTCTTCCCCCTCCTCCTCATCTTCCTCCTCCTCCTCCTCACCGCGCTGAGATATAGACAGGAGGGTGCTCTGACTATCCAGCGACATACTGTCTTCCCCCGCCTCCATTTCTGAGCGCAAAGCGTCTGCCTTTATGCTTTGCAGGGAACTTCTCAAGAGGCATAGCAGAGTAATGGTGATGCTAATGATTGCAGCATCGCCGCTCACCATCTGGGTAGACTGCTCAAAGTTTCGAAGGACCTAGCAGATGTCTGCCAACAAGGCCCACTCTTCTGAAAATAATTGAGGAGGCTGACTCCCACTGCGCCGCCCATGTTGGAGTTGGTATTCCACTATAGCTCTACGCTGCTCATAGAGCCTGGCCAACATGTGGAGCGTAGAGTTCCACCGTGTGGGCACGTCGCACAGCAGTCGGTGCACTGCAGATTAAACCAATGTTGCAGGGTGCGCAGGGTGGCAGCGTCTGTGTGGGACTTGCGGAAATGTGCGCAGAGCCGGCGCACCTTTCCGAGCAGGTCTGACAAGCGTGGGTAGCTTTTCAGAAAGCGCTGAACCATCAAATTAAAGACGTGGGCCAGGCATGGCACGTGCGTGAGGCTGCCGAGCTGCAGAGCCGCCACCAGGTTACGGCCGTTGTCACACACGACCATGCCCGGTTGGAGGCTCAGCGGCGTAAGCCAGCGGTCGGTCTGCTCTGTCAGACCCTGCAGCAGTTCGTGGGCCGTGTGCCTCCTATCTCCTAAGCTGAGTAGTTTCAGCACGGCCTGCTGACACTTGCCCACCGCTGTGCTGCCTCGACGCGCGACACCGACTGCTGCCGACGTGCTGCTGCTGCTGACACATCTTGATTGCGAGACAGAGGTTGCTTTGGAGGAGGAGGAGGAGGAGGGTAGTTTAGTGGAGGAAGCATACACTGCCGCAGATACTACCACCGAGCTGTGGCCCGCAATTCTGGGGGTGGGTAGGACGTGAGCGGTCCCAGGCTCTGACTCTGTCCCAGCCTCCACTAAATTCACCCAATGTGCCGTCAGGGAGATATAGTGGCCCTGCCCGCCTGTGCTTGTCCACGTGTCCGTTGTTAAGTGGACCTTGGCAGTAACCGCGTTGGTGAGGGCGCGTACAATGTTGCGGGAGACGTGGTCATGCAGGGCTGGGACGGCACATCGGGAAAAGTAGTGGCGACTGGGAACTGAGTAGCACGGGGCCGCCGCCGCCATCATACTTTTGAAGGACTCCGTTTCCACAACCCTATACGGCAGCATCTCCAGGCTGATAAATTTGGCTACGTGCACGTTTAACGCTTGAGCGTGCGGGTGCGTGGCGGCGTACTTGCGCTTGCGCTCAAACACTTGCGCTAGCGACGGCTGGACGCTGCGCTGACAGACATTGCTGGATGGGGCCGAGGACAGCGGAGGTGAGGGTGTGGGTGCAGGCCAGGAGACGGTAGTGCCTGTGTCCTCAGAGGGGGGTTGGATCTCAGTGGCAGGTTGGGGCACAGGGGGAGAGGCAGCGGTGCAAACCGGAGGCGGTGAACGGCCTTCGTCCCACCTTGTGGGGTGCTTGGCCATCATATGTCTGCGCATGCTGGTGGTGGTGAGGCTGCTGGTGGTGGCTCCCCGGCTGATCTTGGCGCGACAAAGGTTGCACACCACTGTTCGTCGGTCGTCTGCACTCTCAGTGAAAAACTGCCAGACCTTTGAGCACCTCGGCCTCTGCAGGCTGGCATGGCGCGAGGGGGTGCTTTGGGAAACAGTTGGTGGATTATTCGGTCTGGCCCTGCCTCTACCCCTGGACACCGCACTGCCTCTTGCAACCTGCCCTGCTGCTGCCCTTGCCTCCCCCTCTGAAGACCTGTCCTCAGTAGGCGTAGCAAACCAGGTGGGGTCAGTCACCTCATTGTCCTGCTGCTCTTCCTCAGAATCCTCGGTGCGCTCCTCCCTCGGACTTAATGCCCTTACTACTACCTCACTGATAGACAACTGTGTCTCATCGTCATCGGCCTCCTCACCCACTGAAAGGTCTTGAGACAGTTGCCGGAAGTCCCCAGCCTCATCCCCCGGACCCCGGGAACTTTCGAATGGTTGGGCATCAGTCACGATAAACTTCTCTGGTGGGAGAGGAACCACTGCTGCCCAATCTGAGCAGGGGCCCGAGAACAGTTCCTGGGAGTCTGCCCGCTCCTCAGAATGTCTCATTTTCATGGAGTGAGGAGGCTGGGAGGAAGGAGGAGCAGCAGCCAGAGGATTCTGAGTTGCAGCAGTGGACGGCGCAGAACTCTGGGTGGACGATAGGTTGCTGGAAGCACTTTCTGCCATCCACGACAGGACCTGCTCACACTGCTCATTTTCTAATAAAGGTCTACCGCGTGGACCCATTAATTGTGCTATGAATGTGGGGACGCCAGAAACGTGCCTCTCTCCTAATCCCGCAGCAGTCGGCTGCGATACACCTGGATCAGGAGCTCGGCCTGTGCCCACACCCGGACTAGGGCCTCCGCGTCCTCGGCCGCGCCCACGTCCTCTAGGACTACCCCTACCCCTCAGCATGCTGTATTACCAGGAATGCAGAAACACAACACTGTAATTAAATGTGCCGCTTATTGGCCTGTGGTTGGAGGCTGAGTTCGCTTACGGAACGCCAGGAAATAATTTGGGGCAAGCCTGCTGTAACACTTAGCTGGCTGCGTATTTATTTGGAGAAATACTACCCCCAGCAGTCACAGACCCAGAACACTGAGCAGAGTGACAGGCAGGCCAAATAGATTTTTTCCAAATATTTTTTTCTAAAGGACCACTGCGTATATTCAATCTATAATATGTCTTCTGGCCCTGCCTACACAATTCTGTCCCTGATGTGTGTGTCACGGAACTGCAGTGTTGCACTGTTATTAACTGCAACAGACCGGTGATTTCAGAGCCAGGAAATAATTTGGCGCAAGCCTGCTGTAACACTTAGCTGGCTGCGTATTTATTTGGAGAAATACTACCCCCAGCAGACACGGACCCAGAACACTGAGCAGAGTGACAGGCAGGCCAAATAGATTTTTTCCACATATTTTTTTCTAAAGGACCACTGCGTATATTCAATCCATAATATGTCTTCTGGCCCTGCCTACACAATTCTGTCCCTGATGTGTGTGTCACGGAACTGCAGTGTTGCACTGTTATTAACTGCAACAGACCGGTGATTTCAGAGCCAGGAAATAATTTGGCGCAAGCCTGCTGTAACACTTAGCTGGCTGCGTATTTATTTGGAGAAATACTACCCCCAGCAGACACGGACCCAGAACACTGAGCAGAGTGACAGGCAGGCCAAATAGATTTTTTCCAAATATTTTTTTCTAAAGGACCACTGCGTATATTCAATCTATAATATGTCTTCTGGCCCTGCCTACACAATTCTGTCCCTGATGTGTGTGTCACGGAACTGCAGTGTTGCACTGTTATTAACTGCAACAGACCGGTGATTTCAGAGCCAGGAAATAATTTGGCGCAAGCCTGCTGTAACACTTAGCTGGCTGCGTATTTATTTGGAGAAATACTACCCCCAGCAGACACGGACCCAGAACACTGAGCAGAGTGACAGGCAGGCCAAATAGATTTTTTCCAAATATTTTTTTCTAAAGGACCACTGCGTATATTCAATCTATAATATGTCTTCTGGCCCTGCCTACACAATTCTGTCCCTAATGTGTGTGTCACGGAACTGCAGTGTTGCACTGTTATTAACTGCAGCAGACCGGTGATTTCAGAGCCAGGAAATAATTTGGCGCAAGCCTGCTGTAACACTTAGCTGGCTGCGTATTTATTTGGAGAAATACTACCCCCAGCAGACACGGACCCAGAACACTGAGCAGAGTGACAGGCAGGCCAAATAGATTTTTTTCAAATATTTTTTTCTAAAGGACCACTGCGTATATTCAATCTATAATATATGTCTTCTGGCCCTGCCTACACAATTCTATCCCTGGAGTATTACTGCAGGGCGCAATGCTCTGCACGGCCGATATACAAAAAAAAAAATGTGCAACACTGCTAAAAGCAGCCTCCACACTACTGCACACAGTTAGATGTGGCCCTAAGAAGGACCGTTGGGGTTCTTGAAGCCTACAATCACTCCTAACACTCTCCCTGCCTAACCACCACTTCTGTCCCTGTAGTATTACTGCAGGGCGCAATGCTCTGCACGGCCGATATACCAAAAAAAAAAAATGTGCAACACTGCTAAAAGCAGCCTCCACACTACTGCACACGGTTAGATGTGGCCCTAAGAAGGACCGTTGGGGTTCTTGAAGCCTACACTAACTCCTAACACTCTCCCTACAGCAGCTCCAACACGATACCACTGTCCCTCAGCTATCTCACAACGCATCTGAGGCGAGCCGCGGGAGGGGCCGATTTTTATACTCGGGTGACACCTGATCTCCCCAGCCACTCACTGCAGGGGGGTGGTATAGGGCTTGAACGTCGCAGGGGGAAGTTGTAATGCCTTCCCTGTCTTTCAATTGGCCAGAAAAGCGCGCTAACGTCTCAGAGAGGAAAGTGAAAGTAACCCGAACATCGCGTGGTACTCGTTACGAGTAACGAGCATCTCAAACACGCTAATACTCGAACGAGTATCAAGCTCGGACGAGTACATTCGCTCATCTCTAAATATAAACATAGCAATGAACCTCTCTCTATATAGACTGATAAAAAAACTTGTAATAACATGGTTGCATACCAGCAATGAGTATATCAAAGGCATAGAAAAAAGACCCACCCATGATACAGAAACACCTGTCATTCATGGGTGGGATCACACTCATCATATAAGACCCCATTTACACTGACATATGATCGCTCAAAAGTCGCTCAAACGACAGTTTGAGTGACAGCTTTGAGCGATCATCTTTGCATACCGTATAGTAGCTAAGTCGCTACTATACAGTTATGCAGCCGGAGCGGGACACAGCCGCAGCCACTATTAGAACAATACAGCTGTTTTGCATAAGCAAACAGCTGTATTTTTCTGCAGGCTTACAGCCCGTGCCCCGCTGTGAATTCACAGCAGGACACAGGCACAGAGAATCTTATCGGCGCAGCCAGCTGTGATAATAGAATGCTGTGCTGATAACAGCTGATTGCTCAATTCAAAAAAACTTGAAGTGAGTGATCAGCGACTCGTGCACAAAAACTGCACGATGTGAGTGAATTTAGACGCAATGAGAATCGCTCAAAAGACTGCTTCTCGTTGTGTCTAAATGGGCCGTTAGGTATAGGATAGATAGAGGAGGTAAAGGCTATATATAGTCTGTTAGCAAAGTATTGTAAACCTTGGCAGTGAACCTCTTCTCACTAAACTCCTAAAAAGTATAATAATATGATTATGTGTCAACCATGAATATGTCAAAAGTATACAGGGAACTAACCTATAATGCAAACACCCCGACGAGCGTTTCAACCTCTTTTTCAATGAGTAATGTCTCTATCACAGATCACCCCCTATGTAGTCCTGTAATGGTGTATTGGCCCTCTATCTATCCTTGACCTTATATGATGAGTGTGATCCCACCTATGAATGTAAGGTGTTTCTGTATCATGGGTGGGTCTCCTTTTATACCTTTGATATACCTATTGCTGGTATGCAACTATGTTATTACAAGTTTTTCATCAGTCTATAGGTTCATTGCTATGTTTATAGCATTTTTTGCCACTTGTATATTTATACATTTACACTTTGTAAAAGATATTGCAAGTAGCCTCTCTTTTCTTTACTTACTCTATACTTTACATGATTATTATCATGAATTTTTTATTATTTTTAAATATGTTGTTCCTATTTTGGATTACAATGTATTCTGTGTTTGTATAATAAAAAATATAAAATAATAATATATTATGCTCTCATAATTCGGGGAGAGCTGCCTGCGATTGGCTGAGCACCTCAGCCAATCACATTCAGCTCTTTTCAGCAGGCGGAAATTTTAAATCAGCACCACAGTGCAGAGGACAGCAGGAGAAGACGCCGCTGTGCCCCGGCAGCTGAAGCAAGGTGAGTATCTATCTATTTAAAGCCCTTCCCTGAAATCAATTGCCGGCAGCAGAATCCTCTACCGCAGCTGACATGTGTGACAGCTGCGGTAGAGAATTGAAGAATTCCTCTGCTGCATCTGTCACATCTGTGACAGATGCAGCAGCAGAGAATTCTTTTAATTAGTGGGGATGAAGGAAATATCTGCCGCATACGGCAGATGTGTTCTTCACCCCTGCAGGGGTCACAGCAGTGGCGGACAGGTAAGTATATATTTTTTTTTTTTACACTAAAATCTTTCTTTTTCAGGGAAGGGCTTATATGTAAAGCCCTTCCCTGAAAAAGAATGCAGGGGTGCCGGCAGAGCATTGTTTTCAATGGAGCCGCCGTCAGCATGTCCTATCTTTGCAGGCACACACCTGTAAAGCACGGACATGTGCAGGCACCATAGGGAATGCAATGTTGCAAATGCAAGCATGTTTTTGTGCGTGCGTATGCACACACAAAAACACTCTCGTGTGAAGCCACCCTAATGATGTATAACATAAACATTCAAAGACTAGATACATGCTTGTGTAGCACGGACCCAGCAAGGCACCTAGAACGTTGGAAACTATTCCAAGTAAGGAGGTGTGTTTACAAAAATATAGTTTTATTTTGTTATAGATATGGGGCTAGCAATAAGAAAAGAAACCTCATAAAACTCCAAAAATATTCTGAATAATAGGTAAGCTGTGATGGAAGTGCACTGTGACAGATCCCTGGAAACTGATGTATTTTAGTTCTAGAAGTTGACACCATTAGCTAGGGAGATTTGTGCAAATTCTCCTCGAGGTCAATCTGCTTGGAGAGATCAACCCATTTCCTACCCTCTGGAGTGCTCACAGGGAACTCCCAGGTACATAGCAGACACCTCCCCTATGTAGTAGCCACGAAGTTCCAGCACCATCAGTTCTCAGATGTTGTCCCTGAGCAGGTGGTATTCTACAGCAATACCAGGAAGTCCAAGAACAACAGCACTTCGGATTGTCCAGCAACACAGCAGAGCTGTCCCACAAGTCAGTAGCAGACAGAATGCTCTAAAGCAACAACCAGCCCTTATTTACATCCTCCCAAGCAGTCTACCAAAACCTTCCAGTGGATTCCTTAAATTAACATTACTCATTCACTACTTTGTAGAGCCTTGTGTGGCTCTAAGTATTAAGGCAGCAGAAATGCAGTCCTAAGCTCTCACTCTCGACCTTAAGGTTGCAGGTTCAATCCCCACTTGGTTCAGGTAGCCAGCTCAAGGTTGACTCAGCCTTCCATCCTTCTGAGATGAGTAAAATGAGTATCCAGCTTGGTGGGGAGTAATTTAAAAAAAATTCTTGAAAGCGCTACAGAATAAGTTGGCACTATACAAATAACAGGACTTCTATTGAAGAATGTCTCTTTCTTTATGTTGGAGCTCCATCTTGTTTGTAAACCTAGTACTGCAGTTTCCCATATATCAAGAGTAGGAAAGGGAAGCTGACACCCTTCTATACTAGTATTACGTCACATTCATTGTTTCCTAACTACTACAGCAACCCTACGAATTGCAAATATCACATGATTTCATTGTATTACAATTGCTAGATTCTCTATTTAAATATATTGTGCTTAATTCTAACTTGTCGTATATAATCTTACGGAGGCAACATGATATACAATGAATGCCCGGTACTGTAGGTCCAGTTACCAAAGCTTGGCTTTTTCTGTAACTCCTACAGACTTTAATGGAGAGGGCCTTGCACAATTAGGGACTACTATGCAATGAATTCAACAAGGAAATGAACAATTTTTTTCAACAAATGGGGATGTGGGACCTCATTTTCTGGATGGGTAAGGGGCACTAAAAGCAGCAGTTACAGTGTGAGGCCTACAAGGGACACAAATAGGGGTATACTGTGTGGGACACCACAGGTGGTATTATTACTAACAGGGACACTATGCATGGGGAGATTGTCTGGAGATGTGGATAATGTAAATAGGATGCTGTAAAAGTGAGAGCTAAAGATGCATTTCTGCCAAATTCTGCAGAGGCAAGTGGTGGCTGGGAGAAGTCATCGTGGTGGTCTGGGCCAGATGGAGAAGAAAAGGTAATGTCAACTGCTTCAGTCAGAAAGGATTTCACCTGTTATTACTGGATATAATGGTATTGTAATCACCTATACAGTCTCCAAAGAGCCTGTGTAGAGTTGGTATCTAATATTATACAGTTACTATTTGGGGGGTAATATTGGTCTTGGCATGGTGGTTTTTCCAGTAACAGAAATCGAAGCATCTGGATGCCACAATGATTATGCAGAAATACCAACTTAACCTTTGCACATAATATGTATATAATTTCTATTTATACTCCAATACAGGTAAAATGTTATTTCAGTTCATCAAGTTGCTTTTCTCTCTTGCCTGTCCCCCCTTATGTTCTGATAATATTACCCAATATATGCCAGTAATGGTTGTGGTCATGGTATAGTGATATTATTTGCCCCTCATTTGGTGGTATTATTTTGAGCCTTATATGGAGGAATTATTTGACAACTATATGTGGATTTTGTATGTAGGAGGGGATCGGGAGCATACAGTGCTGATATTTTAGTATTTAGGGCCTTCCTTTTAATTTAGTCCAGGGGTGACTGGCATTATGAGTGACTATGGCTTTGAGCACTATGGCAATTATGAGGTACTATAACTGTGGACACTGTGACTGTGGGCATTATTATCCAAATATTCTCACTTAATATTTGCTTCTGCCTTGTCTTCAAGCATCTCTTGATGATTACAGGGCTTAGCAAGTAATCATTAAAATACATCTGAAGATGCAGCCAGTATGCTACTAAGGGATTAAATACTTTCTCCATAAATTATGACATGATTTTTCAGAGGGTAAATGCCATACTGTTCAAATAGTGAATCATTACATGACTGTAATTACTAGTTTTAGCTTTTTGTTCTACACAGACATAGATTAAAAGCATTTCTCATTCCAAGAACTCTCTATTTTCCAATTGCTTTAATTACAAAGCAGTACGTATGAATTTCTAGTGACATTTTCAATTACTTCACTTTTTTTGTATAAGCTTTTTTATACTTTTGCAATAATATTAATAAGATTAAAAAAATTAAAATAATACATCAAAATGGTTTACAAATATTCCAGCAAAATAAGATGCATGCTCCATGTTACAGTGCTATTCTCATCTCACTGGAATGGAATACAGCCCATATGCCTCAGCCACTGGTGGCCAGTAGTGCAGAAAGAGCAATGTTTTCCTGCATGGCACTGCAATGCTATGCAGGGAAAAAAATCACGGCATGTTCTGTCTTATGCGTGCTTTCGCATTGCAGCTCCCATCGTTTACAATGGGGTCCCATTGGAAGCAATTGGAGAAACCCTGCGATCCTTTGCCGCGCCAGAGGATCCCTGCATCCCCGAAGTGATGCAAGGCTGTTTTCACATGAAGGCTCCTTGCATCCCTGGGGACTTCACATGGTGGGGAGCATGATATAGGGGCAGGATTCACGCCGATTTTGGTGCGGGTCTGCAGCAGATTTCACCCCTTTAATTTGTATTCAACTTGAAAGCGTGAAACTTGCTGCAGATCTGCAGAAAAATCTGCAAAGAAAATCAGCAGCAAATCAGTGACGTGTGAACGCACCCTTAACCCCTTCAGTGGCAGGTTTATTATTACCATGTCATGCCTCACAGAGCAGGTTTTTTAAATAAGAGTCAACAATGCAATTTAATCTCCAAGTATTTATTAAGGAATGCAACAATCACATTGCAACATTTTTTTGTAATAGAGAATACATTATAATAACAATTTTGGAAAATAATTTCCAAATTTTGGAAGAAGGAGATTTTCCGTGCGGTCCACTAAAGGGGCTAAAGGACTTCCTCATAAAAAACACTTGAGTGATAGTGGATTTTTAGTAGAGCAAAGTCATCAATTCTATTATTTTACATTGTATTTCTCAAGTATGACTCTAAACTCTTCATACTGGAACTTGTTACTAGTGGTAGATGAATTAGAATTTTCAGTAATTCTTTAGGATGGGGGTAGAACAGCAAGTAACTACTGGTCTTATGAGCACCAAACACAGATCTCTTAAGAGCATGCTTTCATTAGAAGAGAAATTGACATTAAACTGGCCATAGAAGGTGGAAATTGAAGGAGATCCTCATAACTATGGTTTTCTTTATGTATAGAAAAATTGCATAGTACCATGTTGGGTCATAAAAATCTATGTGATGTTGAATACTCTTGTATAAAAAATACCAAAGCACTATAAAGGTGATACTGTAGCTTTATTGACTAACCAGAAAGATATTTGAAGCTTTCAGAGCACACAGGCCCCTTTGGTTGACAAGCTTGCAGATGTAATTTCACTTTTTATTTTTGATAAGATATTTGACGGCAATGGAAAAAATACTCCTCTGGGTTTTCAGCAGGAATGTTACTTCGATATTGTGACCTTTTGTTAGGAGCACGTTTGGCATTTTAATCTTCTCAACAAGCACAGACACCTTTTCAGAAATATCTATCTTCTTGAATTCCAACTCTGCAAAACACTGACGTCACGCAGAACATTGCCAATATGTACAGAGGTCTTCTGTAAATGTATATTTCCATTTTAGAGGAATTCACTGAAAACTTTTGTTGCTCCAAAAAGTAGATTCCCAGCATGAACTGTGATGAGCTTTGTTGGCAGAGTTTACTATGTAGCATGTAGCTTATAAAGATGTGTCTTTATCAAATCACTGAGCTATATTTGCAGGAGACAGTATATACAGGAAAGAACTGTTCTATTCAACTTATATCAGCAGTTTCATCTGTCAGAATAGAGAAACATTTAGCTGCTTTGACCCTTTCCACTATATTGTTAAGCGGAGAAGTGCATGCTGACAAGATTTCATTCGAAGTTTACCACCTGTTATAAACTGTATTTTTAGCACAGATTGTCAGGTGGTTTTATAAAATCATTCGCGGGCATCGACACGATTGTATGTCAAAGCATTAATGTTTCCCGCATGATTTTTAGGGAATTCATATAGCTGTAAAAGCCCATAATCCTTAGAGCCCCAAGCAGTGGCAATTGCGACCCGTTCCCTAAGCCAGGGGAACCAAGAGGGCCTCCATTCCACAGTAACGCTGAGTGAACGGAGTGTTACTTTCACTAGGTGCGACGCCGGGGGCTTATCCGGCACACTAGCATTTCCTCCTGGACCTCCGCTCAGTCTAATCCCCTGTTGACGTCTTCTCCTCCCCTGAGATCATCAGAGGGTAGAAGTCTGAGCGGAGATTCGGGCGGAAGTGTCTATGTGCAGAAGCTCCCTGTGGTGCACAGAGGACCTAGTGAAAGTCAGTCAGCAGGCAGACTGAGGACATTACATCGTGCCCCCCTCCCCTGGCTTCTGCAGTGCCGCTCACATTCTCAGGCCTCCCTCACA
Organism: Eleutherodactylus coqui; assembly: GCF_035609145.1. Classification (NCBI taxonomy): domain Eukaryota; kingdom Metazoa; phylum Chordata; class Amphibia; order Anura; family Eleutherodactylidae; genus Eleutherodactylus; species Eleutherodactylus coqui. The sequence continues at coordinate 72,599,668 of NC_089845.1, forward strand.
CAGGCATTTGCCTAAATGCAACGTTTTTCAACACTGCGCTTACCGCATTTTCAGCAGCGCTGTCACACACTTGCCAGCGTTTTGGCTGCAGCCAAGGAAGCTGAAGAAAAAAAAAACATACTCACCTAGCAGACGCTATTGCATCCCTACCGTTGCTTTCTGTAACTCTGTGTAGGCTTCTAGTCACTTGTAATCCCCAACAGACCATGTTTTGCTGGTAATGTGGGTTAAAGACTACACCTCCAGCAAGAGACTGCTCTGATTGGCTTCGCCATTCAATGAATGGCTGTGATTGGCCAAGCGCCTCATAAAAACATCTTCCAAAATTGTGCTTACATGTTTCGAACAGAGTTCTTATTCATAACATACCTTTTACAGAATGATCATTCTTTAAATATTCAAAAGAAACAATGAGGGAACAAGATTCACAGCCAATAACAGAATGACATTCATTATATTACATCTGTAAACAGCAAGGCATCTAAAACCAATAGATGTTCAGGAGAGTTAAGTCACCAGATTTATGACAAATCACACCTTTCATTGAAACGAGAGGCCTGTTGGGTATTCTAGATGTCCAGTGGGTTTAAATCAGAGTCTTCCCCTATCTCGATTTCTCTCTGGTTACTTAACTCTCTCTATACCAATTACTTAGCAAGCTGATGTGTCTCCCCAGTGCAGCACCTGAAAATGCTTTGGAACCTGCTGAAGCATTAACTGCACCAGTGTGAACTCTGTCTGACAAATTCTCACGAATCCGAACCTTAAGGCTGGAACCACACAAATGTATTTGCACAGCGTATTAAGCACGAAAAATTTGCGCACACAATGCACACTGAATAGAGCCCATTAATTTCAATGAGTTCCTTCACAAAAGCGTATTTTATTAGAGCAAAAAATATGCAGCATGATCTATTTTCCTGCGCATTTGCCCAGGGAATGAGCACATATTGAACAAATTACACTAATTGCCCATTTCAATAAATGGGAGCATGGTTCTGTTTATTTTATTTTTTTTCATGCGCAAAAATGTACAGTAAAACACATATATAATCGCACAAATATGCAATAACTATTGTGCAAATATGCAGCACAAATGCACACGTAACTTGTATTTACGTCCATGTAACACCGGCCTGCTGTGACATGTTGTCCAACCCACATATTGTATCTTACATATCCCACATGTGATAAAATAAACAAATATGATGTTGCAATTAGTATAAGATGTTATTTTATATGTATTCCCATTATTTCAGGTTAAAAAAGTGTCCATTTTTACCCCATGCTTGCACACTATACACATTTTATGTCCACACTAGTAACATTCTTTCACTGATAACTATGTTTTCTTTTCTTTGTTCTTGGAGTACAAACTTGGAGTCAACGTTTGCATTGGTGTAGGAGCCCTTTTAGGTACATATCTCACTCCATCTTTAATCAAAGTATCAATGATCCTGTTCAGGCGCAAAATTGGTAAACGGTTAAAAATATATATATTTAATGCAGCCAAATTCCAAACTATATGCAGTTGGAAAAATGAACCCTGATTTTGTTTTTTTTTTTTTTGCTCAAACACTATCTATTATTCAGCAAGGAATTTCTGTCTCTCGTTGTTTCCTTGTTCTATTAACCCCTTAGGCTATTCTCGTTCTCTTAAACATTCACTCACTATTTCATTTTCTTTATTCCATGTAATCTCAGCTAAACAATTTCTCCTTGTTCTTATAATTTCCCCTAAGGGTAAGGTTTTTTGTACATGTATCAGATGACACATGTCACTTTACACATCCATACTCTATGATTTGGCATTACAGGCACTTGGTTGGTTCCTGGATAGATTTGTGAATCTTCGGTCCGATTGCAGGAGTTTGTGAGTATTGCAATGGAATATTTACTTAACTAAAATTTAATAGGCAATTTTTTATCCAATTAACTGGAGCCTCTTTGGGTGTGAAATCTCACCGTCTTTGACAATTATCTACATGAGTTATTGGGAACACAAATATATTTTTGTTTCTGCTTATTGGTTTGTGCTCTCCCCGTTCTGGTATGCCTGTTTCATTGACAACTTCATTATGATTTGGGGCAGCCATACTGTATTTCATTGAACACCTTAACCGAAATTATTTAAATCTCAGTTTTTCAGCAGATGTGCAAAAACAGGAGATAGCATTTTTGGCTATTTTGGAATTTGGCTTCATCTGTAGTGGTCTTTTTCATTTACTGTAAGCTCATTGCTGGAAGCACACTCCTTCATGCACAGTTGTGTCATTCAATGCATCCTTATACCCTTAGGGCTCTTTCCCACAAGCGCATACCGACCGATATGCACTGGGATCTGATGCATTGGATTCCAATGCATCAGATCACATCGGCGTATTTCTGAGACATAAAAACACCCAGCCAAGCCAATATAGCTCCAGGCGTTTTTATGTTGGGCCCAAAAGATAGTCCTGGAGCTATCTTTTAGGCCGGAATACGTCGGCCGCTGCATGGGGTCCTATGGGAGCCCATTGCAGCGGCCGTAGGAGGGAGGGAGTTTAGCAGCGTGGCTGCTAAAAACCCTCCCTCTGTTCTCCCCCCCATGCAGGCTCACATCTTATTCCTCCCTGCTCATTCTGTGCAATTGGGGGTGGAGCTAAGTGTCAGTCTGCCCCGCCTCCTCTCATTGATGGGCTAAGCACCCACCCTCTCCCTGCCCCTCGTCCATAGCCATCAATGGGAGGAGGCGGGGCAGACCGATGCTTAGCTCCGCCCATGTCCTGCCCCCTCCCATTGCACAGAACAAGTGGGGAGGAACGAGAGGTGTGCCTGCAATGGGGGGGATGGGAGATGGGCGATGGTCAGGTGAGTTGGGAGAGGCCACAAGAATAGTAGCTACAACTAACTGCGTGGCTTCTTCTCCCGTGGAGCAGCTGCACTTCTCCAAGCATAGCTGCTCCAGTGAACTTTGCCCAGGTATGCGTTTTCAGCATATGCAAGAAGCACGTTTGTTTTTTATAGCACATAGGCGCGCAGAAAAACATGCCGTCTGACTGCGCCCTTAAATTGTTATTTAATAATTTAACCAAATTCTTTATGTCTGGCATATTCTCAATCACAACCCCCAATTCTACACACTACTTAGAATTATGTAATTAGAAGAATTTTGTCCATTTTAACTTACTTGTGAATAGATGCAAATCCTTCATGATTCAAATGATCTAAATGTGTTTGTAGGTACAAAGGATAAATCACAGAGGCAGAGGGAACTAATTTATAAAAGCCCTAATTACAGAAGATCCCTTAAACAATAATTCTTTATTAATATACGTTAAAAAACATTGGGTTCAAGACAATCTCCGAGGCAGTCATTACTTGGAGACTGTCTTGAGCCCAATGTTTTTTAACATATATTAATAAAGAATTATTGTTTTAGGGATCTTCTGTGATTACGTACAAAGGATAAACCTTTCTTCAACAAGTATGGTTCGATGTTAATAAATATACGATTTTTAAATTAAATCTCATTTTCTAGTTGAGAGTCTTTTAAGTTGCATCGGTGTTCCTGGGAGAGGTCTTCTCTAAAAAAAGAGTCTGAGGATGAAGAGCCTGATTGTGCATACGAAGCTGAATGACCCATTTTGTGTTGTTGAGCCAATTTTCTATGGGGCGGGTGAAAATTCATATCCCGGCCCATATAGCTCCTCCATTCGCCTCTCCCCCGGTACAATATGGAGATTTTGAAAAAGAGTTTGTTAGCCTCCATATCTAAAGCTTCAGCTTCTGATGATAAAATATCTGTTTTTGGTTCCCTTTGTTGGGTCTCACTCAATTGTAAATATGTTTCATTCTCTTTTAATTCAGTTAAGTCTTTTACAAACTATATTTTCTATTTTTCAAAAAATATTCAGCTTTTTTTGTGTAAAATCAGTCTCCTTTTTAATTTGTAAAGCTAAGTCAACAGTTTCCTACAGTCTCCTGGAGGAAGATTTAAATACTACTTTCTCCTCTTCCAGTAGAAGCTGCATAAAGCATAAAGATAGATGATGCTGTAATCTCCTGTTCACACTTTCGCATTAGCTGTCCTATTCTAATTCTTAACAATGGCACAATACTAATACATAAACCCTTTGGTACAATTTATGACAGATATAAGTTTCCTACGCTTTAATCTCCCACCAGGATGTAATGTCCTCCTTATATTTTTATAAAGGTCCTTGATAACAGTATTGAGATAGGGGGTAAACGTTCCAATTTCTTGTCTAAAAAACTTATCTTGCTTTTTCATCCCACAGATCAGTATCAACAGATATAGTTAGGACATTAGTGATTTGTTGACAACCACATAATTGGTTCAATGTTTAACGATTGATCAACAGACACAAAACCGGGTTCTTAGATGAACTCATGGGTCATTGTAATTAATATACAAAGCCCACATAAAAAAACCCTTGTCATGTCAAATCTTAAAACTTAAATTTAATAAATACAATTAAAGCGGAAAACTATATGGGGGCCTTATAGTTGTCCTAGTGTTCCTTACTACCTAATCAGAGTGCAGTATACCTGTTGTTCTTTAATTATAGCATCCACTGTACATTACATGTTTTTCTAGCTCCTTGGATAATCACTTTCTTGTTTTTTTGATACTTGCCTTTCAGTATCCATGAGGATTGAACATTATATTAGCCAAACACCACTATATGCATTTTCACTATAGATTGAGTGTTTCAAATTGAAATTAATTCCAGTTACGCAGGGTAGCAAGTACTCTCATGTCCTCTCCCGACCGCTCCCTATTTATTTTAATGAACATTGAAGAAAGGTTCAAATTAATGGTGGCTCTTTTCAGGCATTCTGATTAGGTAGTAAGAAACATTAAGGCGACTATAGGTACCCCTACATTTTTCCTTTTTAATTAAATCTATTAAAGGGAATCTGTCACCTACTTTTAGCCCTATAAGCTTAGCTTATAGGCTGAAATTAGGTGACCCGCTGAATCCCATGATGTGTCATACTAACTTTCCTTGGCGTTCCCTCGGTGTTATTACTGAAAGATGCCACTGAATGCATTGAACAACATGCTACATAGTCTGCCTGTAATAATTTTTTAATGGGCAGACTATTTAGCAGCATCTCTCAATGCACTGAGTGGTGCCTTCCAGTGATGACACTAGGGGACAACGGGGAAGATAAGTATAACACTTACATCCCTGGACTCAGCAGGCACTTATTTTCAGCCCACAAGCTTAGCTTATAAGGCTAAAAGTAGGCGACAGATTCTCTTCAAGGGTTAGGTTTTAAGATATCATATGGCAAGGGTTTTTTTCATATGGGTTTTGCAAAATAAGAGATAGAAATTCATTAGTGAACAATAATAAGAGTGTGCTTGAGCAAAAAGAAAAATACAAAATCAGTCATTTTTTTCAACGGCATATAGTTCGGACGTTGGCTGTGTTCACACTTGCAGTTAATGCATCACCAGTTTTCAAGCATTTCAGGTGTTGCTTAAGGGAGATACATCAGCTTGCCAAGTAATTAATATAGAGAGGGTTAAGTCACCAGAGGGAGGTGGAGATAGCGGTAGACTTTTACTGAAACAAGAGGCCTTTTGGATATTAACTTTCTGAACTACATGTCCAGTGCGTTTAAATCAAATGTTTGATTTGTCATATTAGTATCAATCTGGTGACTTTACTCTCTTGAATGTCTATTGGCTTTTAGATGCCTTGCTGTTTATAGATGTAATATAATGAATGTCATTCGGTTATTGGATTTTAAATGCTTTGCTGTTCACAGACGGAGCATAATGAATGTAATTCTGTTAGTGGCTGTGACTTTTGTTCCCTCATTGGTTCTTTTTTGTATTTAAAGAATGGTAATTCTGTAAAAGAATATGTTATGAGTAAGAACTCCATTTGACATATGTATGCCCAATTTTGGAAGATGTTTTTAAATTTTTATCCATTAAATCTAAATAAAAGACTGTTTTATGCTGGAACCCACAGAAGTGATGGAGTTTTGTTTCTATTGCTATTTGCAGTATGCCTGCACCTGTTCGTGCATTTGGCGGGAAGTGTGTCCATACGGTAAGCTGGTGTTTCAAGTTGCAGACCCCAAAATAAATTCAAACAGAAGATCAGAACCCTGAATAAATACAGACTGCCAAGAATAAATACATACTACACCTCAGATTAGTGATGGCTGTAGACAGATAGAATTGTATAATTTAATTTTTCCTATGTGTGAAGGAAAGCACTCTGCTGGCACAGTTTATCGGAAGGCACTCTCCAGGCATTGCTAATGATACTGTAGGCAAATTTGCTGTCGTTATCGAGTCTACCTGAAAATGACAAGTTAAAGGGGCTTTCACAACTTTGGCATAAAATGGCATAAATATCTGAAAGAAGTGGGTCTCACCTCTGAGACTTCAACCTACATGAAGAATAAGTGTTCGCCAACCCACCTGGTAAGGTGGCCACCAGATCGAGGTGGAGAATGAATGGAGTGGTGGCCCTTCATGTGGTCAACTCCCTCCATTCACTGTTGGGGGAGTTGCAGGAATAGCCAAGCACTCTTACCCAACTCTTCCATTACCTTCCCTGGCAGTGAATGGAGAGAGAGTGTAAGGGGGCAATGCAATGTTGTATGATATTTTTGCCCTTTATGACATGTGGTGTACCTGTTTAATAGATATAGATAATAGAGCCTGGAGGACTAAAGAGATAGCAGGGGTCCCTGGGTGTATTCTCTCTTCCTTGTGTGTTCTGTGTTTGATGACCAGAGTCCAGTGAGAGGCTGTGGGTGGGCAGCGATCGGAAGTGGAAAAGTAAACAGCGCAGATGACTCTTCAGGCTAACACTGCTTGCACCCTCAAGGGTGATTCATGTGATTGACCGAACAGGCCTAAGGATTAGTGCCCCAACATTTCTGCACCCAAGACGAGTGGAAGCACCAGGCCTTCCAGTTTTCTATAGAGACAGCTGAGAGCATGGCCAGTACCCCGTCTGAACTTCCAAAGCATTCTTCTTTGTGAGTTAACAGTCTTTGTGTTCTGGACAAGTAGAGTAGCTGAGTTTAAGAGCCTGGAGTGATAGAAAGCACCCCATGGTAATGGACTGGATGAACTGTAGCAGTGTACAATCCTGACAGTGCTAACTACTTGTAATTCTGTTATACGGACTATAACGAAGAATGTAGCTGGATCTCAGCCCCCAGCACATGAGAACATAACACGTGTGTTGATTACATCAATGAAAACAAAGATCTGGTACCGTGTTAGCCAGTAGAGCAAAATGTGATTGTTCTCAGCAAGAGAAACCAAGTAATCTTGTAGATATGATACCTTTTAATGGCTAACAAAAATACATGATGTAATAATAGCGAGCTTCCGAACCAACGCAGGGTTAAGCCTGAAGAAGAACCCTGCGTTGGTTCGGAAGCTCGCTATTATTACATCATGTATTTTTGTTAGCCATTAAAAGGTATATCTACAAGATTACGTCGTTTCTCTTGCTGATTACATCAATGTAACTTCCTTAGGACAGGAGGAGGAAGGTGAAACTTCCACAAAGTGTCAAGCACCATCCTAAAATTCTATGGATTAAGAATCACCTACTGTCGGCAAAAGGCTCCTTATCCACACTACGGTGCAGAGCATACTGGATATTCTGTGAGTCAGGTCAGGTTCGGTAAAAAAAAAACAATTGTGTGCACACAAGTAAAGGACTATAGGGACTATGTAGGCCTCCATAAAACCTGTGTGTAAGCAGCATGCAGGGTTTTCTTTAAGGCATCAGCAGACCCTCTTCAGAAGTAAAAAACATCATTTTATTTAATCCATTTCTTCCTTAAAGCCCACAACGTTTCGACTGTTAATCCCAGTCTTTATCAAGCCAGTATATCAGTCTGTGAGGTGTGAGATGCACTGCAGTGCTGCATAATCAGTCTGTGATGTGCGAGATGTTCTGCAGTGTTGTATGATCAGTCTGTGATGTGTGAGATGTTCTGCAGTGCTGCATAATCAGTCTGTGATGTGTGAGATGTTCTGCAGTGTTGTATGATCAGTCTGTGATGTGTGAGATGTTCTGCAGTGTTGTATGATCAGTCTGTGATATGAGATATTCTGCAGTGTTGTATGATGAGTCTGTAATGTGTGCAATGTTCTGCAGTATTATATGATCAGTCTGTTATGTGTGAGATGTTCTGCAGTGTTATATGATCAGTCTGTAATGTGTGAGATGTTCTGCAGTGTCGTATGATCAGTCTGTGATGTGAGACGTTCTGCAGTATTATGTGATCAGTCTGTGATGTGAGATGTTCTGCAGTGTTGTATGATCAGTCTGTGATGTGTGAGATGTTCTGCAGTGTTGTATGATCGGTCTGTGATGTGTGAGATGTTCTGCAGTGTTGTATGATCAGTCTGTGATGTGTGAGATGTTCTGCAGTGTTGTATGATCGGTCTGTGATGTGTGAGATGTTCTGCAGTGTTGTATGATCGGTCTGTGATGTGTGAGATGTTCTGCAGTGTTGTATGATCAGTCTGTGATGTGTGAGATGTTCTGCAGTGTTGTATGATCGGTCTGTGATGTGTGAGATGTTCTGCAGTGTTGTATGATCAGTCTGAGATATGTGAGATGTTCTGCAGTGTCGTATGATCAGTCTGTGATGTGAGATGTTCTGCAGTGTCGTATGATCAGTCTGTGATGTGTGAGATGTTCTGCAGTGTTGTATGATCGGTCTGTGATGTGTGAGATGTTCTGCAGTGTTGTATGATCAGTCTGTGATGTGTGAGATGTTCTGCAGTGTTGTATGATCGGTCTGTGATGTGTGAGATGTTCTGCAGTGTTGTATGATCGGTCTGTGATGTGTGAGATGTTCTGCAGTGTTGTATGATCAGTCTGTGATGTGTGAGATGTTCTGCAGTGTTGTATGATCGGTCTGTGATGTGTGAGATGTTCTGCAGTGTTGTATGATCAGTCTGTGATGTGTGAGATGTTCTGCAGTGTTGTATGATCAGTCTGTGATGTGTGAGATGTTCTGCAGTGTTGTATGATCGGTCTGTGATGTGTGAGATGTTCTGCAGTGTTGTATGATCAGTCTGAGATATGTGAGATGTTCTGCAGTGTCGTATGATCAGTCTGTGATGTGAGATGTTCTGCAGTGTCGTATGATCAGTCTGTGATGTGTGAGATGTTCTGCAGTGTTGTATGATCGGTCTGTGATGTGTGAGATGTTCTGCAGTGTTGTATGATCAGTCTGAGATATGTGAGATGTTCTGCAGTGTCGCACGATCAGTCTGTGATGTGTGAGATATTCTGCAGTGTCGTATGATCAGTCTGTGATGTATGGGCCTATTATCGAAGACTACTGACAGCGGGATATACTAATGCAATCGGTCTCTGCAGCTGAGGGGTAAGTCAGTCCTCCAATAGTGTTGATGATACTTTTAACAAAGGTGGTCTTGGTGGTGGTGATTGGTGTTTTTAATTGGTGTGTTAATTATATATACCTCAGCGTTGTCTGTGGTATATACTGGCTTGATAAAGACTGGGAGCAACAGTCAAAACGTTGTGGGCTTTAAGCAAGAAATGGATTAAATAAAATGATGTTTTTTACTTCTGAAGAGGGTCTGCTGATGCCTTAAAGAAAACCCTGCATGCTGCTTACACACAGGTTTTATGGAGGTGACGTTTTTGGATATTTGGTCCATATCCAGGTAAGCTGGCATTTTATGAGTTATTCTCCCACCTTGTGTCAAGGACAATTGAGTGCGGCAACCATATATTGATAGACTATGCAGGCCTGCTATTCTTAATCCAATAGGAAAGCTGGGACTTACAGGGCATCATATAGAGACTTTGGAAATGTTGATGTGTTTACGCCAATTACAGACTATCTTTTAGAGGACCCTCTTATGACTTCTGGCTGTGTGTGGCAAGCGTCTAATAATGAGTTATTATATACTGCATTGGTAAAGTACCATTCCTCTGTCAGTTGATATATTGTGGTAACATTGAATATTATTTGTTGTACAGCTAAACATGTTCTACGGTAGCTGTTCTGAATAGATAGTGATAGAAGTGATTCACAGTACTGAACAAGTTACGTGACTTTTTCCTATCACCTTCATTTATAATCTTTTTCCTTTTGCAGCTATTCGTTACAATAAAAATGTATATTTTTGTAAGTCTGGTGTCCACCTCATATCCTGGTACCCGTGTCACCTACCATAATAAGAGCTACTAACATGCCCAGCCACCTCACCATTCATCTTCCCTCTGTATGAGGCAACCAATGACTATATCACCAGACCAGTAGAGAAAAGGGACCCCTGTTTGCCACATAGGTTTGGGTCCCAGAGGTGGGGCCCACATTTTTCAGACTTTTACGACATATTTTGTTTTTTATACCATAAATGTCTGAGTTGTAAATTCTCCTTTAACCCTTTGCAATCCAATTTTGGATTCAGGGTTTCTTAGGGGGTTTTCTCATTCTGCCATTATACAATGGCGCCATCTGCTGGCTAGAGCCAGTACTGCGGTATGTGACATGCTGGAGAAGCCCCCGACAACAGAGCAGCCAGTAATATACAGTAAAAATACCCTGCCGGACGTCTTCTGACATCGGAGCTGTACAGCCTTCAATCGGAATGTCTTCAGATGTCAGTGGATTGGAAAGGGTTAAAGTAGGCAAGCATAATAAAATCAATGGGCATCATTTTCTCAAAGACCTTTTCTAGCTATGACAGATTTTATAATGTGGACTTCTTTGGCTATTGTTTTGTGCATCACATCCTGCACTCTTCCATAAATTCCTACTGTGGTAGCACATATACACAAATTAACTAAATGCCCAATCATTTGTTAAATTTCCAAATGTGGTGTCCAATAACCAATTCAGTGTTCCCATTTTTTAAAAAAACTGCTGGTTGCCTCCTCAGGAGTACTAACCAAGATTCAAATAAACAGGGTGCAGGACATGTATTATGGCTTTTACACCCAAATTCTTGCATTAGAAAGTCGGAAATTTTGTTGTAAGTCCAGCCTGCGACAAAGGAGGAACATGTCTTGTCAGGTTGGACCTGGCATATATTTCTGAGAAGGGGGCACACAGAGCTGCTGTGATGCGCCTATTACATGAAGAGACATGTGCCACTTTGTGTATTAGGTGCATCGTGTGCCTGGGGAAATTATGCTAAAACCAGTGTTAAAAAAATGACAGTTTTAGTAAATTTTCCCCGGTATGTCTATCAAGTCGGCATATATTTCATAATATACACTGATTGTCAAAAAAAATCAGGCACCTAGAAGGAGTTGTCAGAGTCAAATGAAACTTTTGATGTTTGATTGTGAACACAGAATAGCTATAAAAACCCTGTGTATCGGGGGTTTACATGCTTGCCTCATAATTGAAAATGTAACACTGTATTGCATGTGTAACGAGGGTTTGGGACACTTGTACTAGTCAGTGCTTGTTTGTTCTTGTTTGTTTTGTGTATTCTTATGTAAGACTATATAGTATTGTGGGCTACTGGCCCTTTAAAAGTGTGGCTAGGCATGGACAGGTTATGCCAGGTAACAGCATCAGTATTATGAAAAATGAGAGTTTGTGGTCTATGCTAGAGAGAGAGTAGTAGAAGTAGAGTATATTACTGCAGTCACACTGAACTAAGAGATGCTGAAACGCCTGTAAGTTAGAGCTACGTCTTGATCAGAGCCACAGGAAAAGGAAGCGGCCATTCCTTCGGTTCAGCTAGGTGGAGGAGTAGGAGTTACACGAAAGTCGTTACCAGGTGTGTACCCTTTCGCTCTTGTGCAAAGTTGCCGCTGCCAAAGGTCAGACATTGCAACATGGAGTATGTGGCCTCATCTAGTGTGCCCAAACACTACATGTCCCCTACATTGGGGGAGCCTGGGACCGGATATTCCACCAACATCTACAATCTTCTTTAGAGTTCAATGTAGACAGCAGACCTACAGACTACTGCATTGATGGATATGTATACAAATATGTCTCCATAAAATGTGACCCCCATATCTTCATTTTAGGATCAGGCTGAAAAGGAAAGTGCATGGACAACAGTTTGGTTAACTATTAATTATATAAAGCACAAAACGTATTAGGCAGGACTGTACAGAGATTGCTATAATCTACATTAGTTCTCGCTCCCAGCTCAAGTAAAATTTTCCCCTACCTCAGGCTCAATTCACACCACATTTTTGTCTACGTTGTGTCTTTCTGTCAAGAGTTCTATTTAAATAACCAAAAATAGTATTCAAATTAAAACCTGAGACATTGACTTTAACCCCTTAATGACATGGCCTATTTTGAGCTTAAGGACCAAGCCTTATTTTTCAAATCTGACATCTGTCACTTTCTGTGCCAATAACTTTTGAATGCTTTTACTTATCAAGGTGATTCTGAGATTGTTTTTTCGTGACATATTGTACTTTATGTTAGTGTAAAAATTTCATCAATAAATTTTGTCCTTATTAGGAAAAAAAATCCAAATTTACTGAAAATTTGGAAAAATTCACAATTTTCAAACTTTGAATTGTTTTCTTTGTAAGATAGAAAGTCAAACACCACAACATAGTTATTAATTAACATTTCCCATAGGCCTACTTTACACAGCAATCATTTTTTAAGTGTTATTTTACTTTTTGCAGACTCCACAAAGTATATAAATTTAGCAGTAATTTTTCACATTTACTAGCAAATTTCAAAATCTAAATTTTTTAAGGACCAATGCAGTTCAGACATAGTTTTGCCAAGCCTGTATATCAGAATCCCCCATGAATTGCCCTATTTTAAAATCAGCACCCTTCAAAGTATTCAAAATGGCATTTAGAAAGTTTATTAACCCTTTAGATGTTTTACAGGAATTAAAGGAAAGTGCATCAAAAATTAGAACAGTTCCTTTTTTCTACTGATTTTCAATATAAAACCTTTTTTTTTATATAAAACAATAGGAGTTAGCAAAGAAACAAAACTTGGAATGTATTACCCAGATTCCGCAGTTTTTAGAAATGCCCCATATGTGGACGTAGCCTGTTGTATGGACACATGGTAGGTCTCAGAAGGAAAGGAGCGCTTCTTGTCTTTTTGAATGCAGATTTGGCAGGAATAATTTTCAGACCCCATGTAGTGTTTGCAGTGCCCCTGAGGTAGCAGTACATTTGAAACCCCCAATAACTGACCCCATTTTGGAAACTACACCCCTCAGGGAATTTATTAAGGGGTGTAGTGAGCGGTTTGAACCCACAGATGTTTGAGGAATTTTTTTTAACAGTTTGAGTTCAATACGAAAAAATCAAATTTTTCACATAATGTTCAGCTTTAGGCCCAGATTTATATTTTTTACCAGTGGCAGAAGGAAAAAACGTACCCCATGATGCGTTACCCAGTTGCTCTCGAACACGGAAATGCCCCATATGTGGACGTAGCCTGTTGTATGGGCACATGGCAGGACTCAGAAGGATAGGAGCGCTTCTTGGCTTTTTGAATGCAGATTTTGCTGGAATAATTTTCAGACCCCATGTAGTGTTTACAGTGCCCCTGAGGTACCAGTGCATTTGAAACCCCCAACAACTGACCCCATTTTGGAAACTACACCCCTCAGGGAATTTTTTAAGGGGTGTAGTGAGCGGTTTGAACCCACAGTTATTTGAGGAATTTTTTTTAACAATTTGAGTTGAGAACGAAAAATTCACATTTTTCCAATAATGTTCAGCTTTAGGCCCAGATTTTCATTTTTCACCAGGGGCAGAAGGAGAAAACAGTCCATAATGCATTACCCAATTACTCTCGAGCACGGAAATGCCCCATATGTGGATGTAAACTGTTATTTGGGCACATGGCAGGGCTCAGAAAGAAAGGAGCGCTTTTTTTGAATGCAGATTTTGCTGGAATAATTTTCAGACACCGTGTAGTGTTTGCAGTGCCCCTGAGGTACCAGTGCATTTGAGACCCCCAACAACTGACCCCATTTTGGAAACTACACCCCTCAGGGAATTTTTTAAGGGGTGTAGTGAGCGGTTTGAACCCACAGGTATTTGAGGAATTTTTTTTAACAATTTGAGTTGAGAACGAAAAATTCACATTTTTCCAATAATGCTTAGTTTAGGCCCAGATTTTTATTTTTTACCAGGGGCAGAAGGAGAAAACGTAACCCATGATGTTACCCAACAGGGAAATGCCCCATATGTGAATCTAAACTGTTTTTAGGGCGCAGGGCTCAGAAGGGAAGGACTTAGCATGTGGCTTTATGTACAAGCTGTGCGAAGTACATCAGGGTAAAACGTCAGGGCAATAAAAAATTAAAATTTCAGGGACGTGTGGTAGATCTTAAAACACTCATTGATACAGAGGCCGGGTTGTGTGGGGCACGTTTCACACTGGTATATGGTGTCTTTTCTTATCCCCTGTTTGTAGCACACTCTGCACCTCTTTTGGGTCCTTCCCTTCGTCGCAGTGGAGGGAATTTCACTGAGAAAATGCTGCCCTGGTACAATTCTTGTGGCCTCGCTTCCAGAAGTACTGGGCCTCTCCCCCACCTCCTGGTCCCCAAATATTAGGTCCTTGATAACTTCCTCTTGAAATTCAAGGAATGTCCCCCTGTGGCCTGCACCTCGGAACAGCACGTAGGCATTATACAGTGCCATCTGTACGAGGTGCACGGCCAGTTTTTTGTACCACACCCGTGTTTTCCGCATGGCTCTATATGGCTCCAGTACCTGGTCTGATAGATCGACCCCTCCCATGTACTTATTATAGTCGAGGACGCAGTCTGGTTTGGGGGTCTCTGCACTGGTACCTCGTACTGGGCAGGGGGTACTGCTGTGGCCGTGTATTGTCGTCAACATAAGGACATCCCTCTTGTCCTTATATTTAACGCACAATACATTGTCGCTGCATTGGGCCCGGCTCTCACCCCTTCTGAGCAGTTGCCCAAGCAGCGTCTTAGGGAGGCTTTTTTGATTTTTCCGAACAGTGCCACATGCCACTGTTCCTCTGGAAGCGAGGCACTGAAACAGGGGGACACTGGTATAAAAGTTATCCAGGTACAGATGGTAACCCTGGTCTAATAGTGGGTGCACCAGTTCCCACACTATTTTCCCTGTTACTCCCAGCACGGGGGGGCATTCTGGGGGCTCAATTTTAGTGTCCTTCCCCTCGTAAATACGGAACTTGTGGGTGTACCCTGATGTACTTTCGCACAGCTTGTACAACTTCACACCATACCGTGCCCGCTTACTGGGCAGGTACTGGCGGAATTTTAGCCTCCCCTTGAAGTGTACCAGGGACTCGTCTACTGCAATGTTTATCTGTGGGGCATACGCCTGGGCAAACTTGGCGTTAAAATGGTCTATTACGGGCCTGATCTTATACAACCGATCGTAATTGGGGTGATCGCTGGGGGGGCACAGCTGGTTGTCATTGTAGTGCAGAAATTTTAAAATACACTCAAAGCGCGTCCTCGACATCGCCATGCGGAACATTGGGGTGTGGTACAAAATATCGGTAGACCAGTACGCCCTGATTGTTGGCTTCTTTATTAGCCCCATGGTTAGTATAAGCCCCCAACATTTTTTTATCTATGGTGCATCCACAGGGGTCCACTTATCGGGTCTGGCATAGCTGGAGGTGGGATTTTCTTCTATAAAATTCTGGGCGTACAAATTCGTCTGGGTAACAATGTGGGCAATGAACTCTTCAGAAAAAAAAACTTGAAGAAGTCCTTCCCTCTGAGCCCTTCCATGTCAAATTGAATCCCTGGGTTCCCAATAAAATCAGGGATCTGGGGTCTGTAATCTTCCGGGGTACTCCAGTGAGCATCTGATGCATTGGGGTCAGTGGCGGTCCTTGGACGCCTTCTCGGGGGTGCAGGGAGCTCAGACTCGCTGGATGAGGATGAAGATGAGGAGTCGGAGAATGCCAAAAAAGTGGGGTCATCATCACCACTACCTGAGTCCGAGTCTGATGCAATGATTGCATACAGTTCCTCTGAAGTGTACCTCCTGCGGGCCATATTTATATAAAATGGGGCACACGGGGAAAAAGTTTTATTAGATGGGACACTGCGGGATGGGGTGACCACGGGACGGGGGTCGGAAAGAACGCGGAAACTTATGTGGTGTATTCACGTAAGTGTTTTTTTTGTTTTTTTTTGTTTTTTTTTTTACACAGACGAATACACTGACACAACACGGACTAACGACACTACACACTAGACGGACTAACGACACGCTACACTAACTAATGACGGGTGACGGGACAGGTAACGAAATGGGAACAACAGGAACTTTTTTTTTATTTTTATTTTTTTTACACCAAGGGATACACTGACTACACGCTGCGCTACACTACACTGCTGATCGCACGCTACAGCTCACTCACTACACTTCTGATCACACACTACAGATCCCTCACTCACTACACTACACTGCACTTCTGATCACTCACTCCACTCTGCTACACTACACTGCCTGATCAATCACTCACTACACTCACTACACTACACTGCCTGATCAATCACTCACTACACTCACTCCACTACACCACACTGATGACTAACTCCTCTCCACTACACTGATCACTAACTCCACTCTGCTACACTACACTCCACTACACTCCACTACACTCCACTACACTCCACTACACTCCACTACACTCCACTACACTACACTCACTCCCTGCCTAATCTACACACTAATCGCTCTTTTTTATCACAGTAGGTGCTCTATCTACAAGCACCGGATGCTTGCACATGGAGCCCCTACTGTAAACAGCGCGAAGTCCGCTGCTGCGCTGTGATTGGTCAGGGAGTTTTTCCCTGACCAATCACAGCGATCGTGGGGGAGGGACCGCTCTGATTGGTCCCCAGCCCGGACGCAGCACTTGTCTGCTGACTATGTCAGCAGACATCACTGCTGTGTCGCCGCGATTGTCACCGCGGCGACACTTTAATGGCATGACGTACCAGGTACGTCATGTTGCGGGAAGTATCCCGCTACCATGACGTACCAGGTACGTCCAGGAGCGGGAAGGGGTTAAAGGGGTTGTCCCGCTAAAGCAAGTGGGGGTAAGCACTTCTGTATGGCCATATTAATGCACTTTGTAATATACATCGTGCATTAAATATGAGCCATACAGAAGTTATTCACTTACATGCTCCGTTGCTGGCGTCCCCGTCTCCATGGTGCCGTCTAATTTCAGTGTCTAATCTCCCGATTAGACGCGCTTGCACAGAAGGGTCTTCTCCCTTCTCTTGGGTCTCGGCATGAGCGGAGTTCTGGCTCCGCCCCCTTCTACGCATCATCGTGTAGCTCCGCCCCGTCACGTGTGCCGATTCCAGCCAATCAGGAGGCTGGAATCGGCAATGGACCGCACAGAGCCCACGGTGCACCATGGGAGAAGACCCGCGGTGCATCGTGGGTGAAGATCCTGGCGGCCATCTTGCTAAGGTAAGGAAGAAGTCACCGCAGCGCGGGGATTCGGGTAAGTACTAAACGTTTTTTGTTTTTTTTTTAACACATGCATTGGGTTTGTCTCGCGCCGAACGGGGGGCCTATTGAATTTTTAAAAAAACCCGTTTCGGCGCGGGACAACCCCTTTAAGTGAGCAAACGAAGACCGAAGGCAATGGACTTTGGCCTCTGATCTGGTTTTTGTATTTGTCTTTCTGTATTGTAGGACAGAATAGCATAGTGGACTATGACAGTCTGTCCTCCAAAAAAGACATAAATGAACAGAAGCCAGGTCAAACAGAGACCAGGGTCTTTACCTTTGGTCATCGTTTACCTACTTGAAGTCAATGTTTCTGTTCGGGGTTTTGTTTGAATAATATCTCTGGCTATTCAAATGAAACCCTGGACAGAAAGACACCAAATTACTGTGTAAACCCAGCCTTAAAGGGGTGTTCCCATCTCAACTTTTCATACCGAGGTGGAAAACGCGGGCCCTCGGTTCCCGACCACTTGTTGGAAATAGCCAAGTGCTTCAGTGCAGCACTGCTTGTGTAGCTCTTACTGAAGTGAATGACAGTTGCGGAAACAGTGTAACACAGTGAGCTACGCAATTTGTGTAACTCTCCACATTACATAAACAGTGTAGTGCGCAACGCTATGGGTGCTTCACTTTAATAAGGACTATGAAATAATGCTGCGCTGAAGCGCTCAGCTGTTTTCGTAGTTGCCGAACCGAGTGGCTGGTAACTAGAGCGGCAGATTCCTATTTTGTCTATGAAAGGCTGAGATGGGCATAACCCATCAACAGCAAACGCTAGGGCCAATTTCTCTCAGGAAACCTATTAACCTATCACTATGATGGAAACCCACTTACACATGGGGAGAATTTACAAACTTCATACAAATGTTGCCCTCAGTCAGATAAAACCTAGGACCCCACTGCTACAAGGCAACAGGTCTAACCATTGAACCACAATGCTCCCTAAATTTCTAATAGTGTCTAAGTGTTGTATGACATGGGCTTTAGAGCTGCAGCATTAAACAGCTAAATAAGGGTGTGTTTGCATTACAATAACGTTGTATGTTTGGCATATATATTGGTTAAGCTTCCAGTCTACATACCAAATTAATCCCCATTCACCCAACAGACCGAAATGTTCTTTCGGCTTCTTTTGGGCTGGTATACAATATTAATATGTTGTTTTTTTATACTGTTAAGAATATTGCAGCTGACAGCTTTTTAATATGGGAACCTAGGAGCAACATATGCCACTGTTAGAGCAATGGAGCGCTACAGGTCTATTCTTGTGCTCCAAATTCAAAAGAGTTATGTTCGAGCCACCAAAAAATCATAGACTTGCTCACATAGCACTTGTGTAATCAACTGATCCTCCCTTTAATTGAAAAAAAACTGAAATATACGGTTTTTAGACAAAGACATTAAAACTAGGCTTAAGTGACACCTTACTAATAAATATGTATAGCTTATAATAAGCTACTTAATATTATCATTGGTTATTAAAACTTAGCAAGTGCAGCAACGTCTTCTGTCTGACGGCAGAAAGTCTCTCAGGCTGATTGAAGCAGTTTCTCATGAGACCTCTTTAAATGGCCTTGAAAGCGTTCTTGCAAACCTGTGAGTTTCTATTTACTGTATATATTTGAGTATAAGATGACTTTTTCAGCACATTTTTTATGCTGAAAAAGCCTCCCTCGGCTTATACTCGAGTGCAGGTCCGTGCACCATTGCTTTCAATGGGGCTCCCGCTGCTGCCAGAGGCCCCATTGAAAGCAATGGTGCACAGACCTCACTTGAGTATAAACCCACCCTAGGCTTATACACGAGTCAATAAGGTTCCCAGTTTTTTTGGGTAAAACTTGATGCCTCAGCTTATACTCGGTTCAGTTTATACTCGAGTATATACTGGACATGACCAAAATATCTGAATGTGTCAAGTAAGAAACACAAAATGAAGTAGAGAACCTGATGGAGGACAGAAGACATTATAGCTTCTCTTACACCACTGTATGCCTGTATAGTGTCTAACATCAGGAAATCCTCTCAACATACATCTCCATTGTATACTGCAAATGCAGTTTGAATGCCCCATAATTGACGAGCACATTGGAGCTGTAACAAGACAAGCACTGTTTCAAGTAAAGTACATTTTCTGCACACAGTGGGTTTAAAATAATAATTTGTTTGATCACCACTTCCCAGTTGGATGGAAAATGTATGCAATTGCAGATTATTCTGAAATACGGCATTAAATCATATATTCTATCTTAAGAACATAATATTCAAATTATTGGTTTTAGACTTGAAATCCATATCTTTTGTAAGTATGATGTCAAGTTGATAATATACAGTAGCAGAAATACATTATATACAACAGCAGGCATAGCATGTGATAAAATTCCTGCTACAAGCACTGCTTGAATATCTAGCTTTATCTATAAAACCCGTAGGACATAGTATAAATTCTTCAATACCACCAGAAGAAGTCATGGAAAAATGACCAGAATATTAAGCAGGATTTACTCTGCACTCATTATGTTCTGCGCATATTACTGTGTCTACTGCATTATAATATGGACTGGTGGAGATAATTCTGCAGAAAAATCATTGAAATGGAGGAGTATTATATTTTTCATTTAATTATTTATATATTTTCATGTATTATGTATAACGTTTTCTTCCCAAATAGCTAGAACTCTGGTATAATTAACATACAATTGTAGTGTTCATCATGAAATTTTTCATGCATATAGAAACTGACAAGCAATAATATAACATATACGAAGAAATGGCATTTGTAAGGCTAATATCTATAACAAGTACCGACTCATTACAGAGTGATTGATCTCTGCAGTAAATATGAGCGCTGTAGACTAGCAAATGCTACTTAGTACATACTGTTCATACTCGGCTCACTGATGTAGGTCTGCACCTTGGAAAAACATCTTGAAAAATAGTCAGTCATTCACATGAAAACTAGAACATATTAGCTGATGCTGCAATCTAATGTTCAGGAAATCATGGTTATTATGGAGGAAGCCAGCCAAAGCTGAATGGAAATAAACAAATTTATACTAAACAGATTTATTTCACATGACAGTAATGTGAGCACATTTTGGAACCACTTTTATGGACACCAATCACACCACATCCACCGGCCTAATGATTCAAACTAACAGCATCATAGACTATAATGTTGTCAGACCAGGTCTTTTGATGTGTAGCTAGGCCAACATTTGCAGCTTTAACTGCAGGCACAAAATTGCACCTGTTATATGCTCATGTGAAACAAGTCGAAGGCCAGTGTCACATGAGCGTAAGCGCATTTTTGCTGCATATTTGTGTGTGCAAGTGCATAATGTACTGTACTTTTTGTGCATGCAAAAAAACATGCAACCATGCTCCCATTCATTGAAATGAGCAATTAAGTGAATTAGTTCAATATGTGTTACCATGTTTTCCTGAAAATAAGACCTATCCGACAAATAAGCCTTACCCTGATTTTTGGGGGGGATTTTCGAGGAGGCTTGAAACATAAGCTCTACCCTGAAAATAAGTCCTAGCTACACTACATAATTCTTAAATTCCGCCTCCATAATGCAATGGCTGCTGATTGGTTCCTTGAGCGCCGCAGCTCAGCCAATTAATGCAGCGCTGGATGAACTAATACGATGGCTGTGATTGGTTCATCGAGCGCTGCATTGATTGGCTAAGTTTATGAATTCCATAACCAAGAAGTGATGTTGTGTGAGCAGCTAGGACTGAAGAACGGTGCAAACCTCTGGAAAGCGGCGTGACTGTCGTGGACCGAGCCTGCTAGGTAAGTACAATAAGATCTAGTGCCTCTTTTAAGGCAAAAATCATTATAAGGCAGGATCTTATTTTAAGGGAAACATGGTATTTTCATGCGTGCTGCATATTCTTTTGTGCATACGAAATGCACATGCGAAGTACGCTTACGTGAACAAACCCATTGAAATTAATAGTTTCTATGCCAGTCATGTCTGCGCAGCACAAGAGCACCACCCCACTGCATGGACACAGAGTGGCAATCACACAAACGCCAGAAGCACACACAATACAATGATAACACAAATTACACTACTTCAGGCAAAGGTAGATTGAGAAACCTGTTTCTTACAATTTAGGGGGATGGGGGGGCCCCTGTCTAAAAGCGGGTAGGCGTCCTGGTAAGGATGGCCCCATGGTCTTCAGCTAGGACCTGACTATCCCTGATAAGGTACCTGGAGAGATGCACAAAATCCTACAAAGAAACTGTATTAAGACTAACAAAAAGCAAAAGGAAAGATAACCAGTACTTAACTGAATGTACAAGCTTTCAACCAAGATATAGGCCTTCTCCAACTATTCCTCTAACTGAATGGACTCAATAACAAGGTAAAAATGGAGGGGTAGGAATATAGAGGCCTCCACACCTGCTGATAGGTTGCACAGCAGCAATTACACCCAAAACCCTTTATCACAGGTATGACTCTCAGATAGCATACCAGTATGCAGCATCCAGGTAAATAGCAGGCAGCAGCCCCCAGACAATATCTTTAACCTGTGTCCTGCATAGTGGCAGGGTGACAGGTCTGTTCCTGCATCGTAGCCACCATGACATGATACCGTCGGGACCGACAAGCCGCGACACTTCCCTTGCTTATAGCGTGTGTAAATTTTGTGCATGCAAAACACTGCGCAAATACGTTCATGTGACACGGCTGATAGCAAGTGATGCCCAACATTCTCAGGTGCGACTCACAATGCACAGAACACCGTGTCCATATTCTGTATGATAGTATGATATGTGAGATACTTGCATGTACTATTCTTGTGCAAGACTCAGACAGAAATAGGACATGCTGCAATTTCTCCATCTGGCAACATTGCTACAAGAGAAAAATCACCATGCAAGTAGACCCATTGCAAACAATGGGGTCTATTTTTGTGGGAGCACGAAACTTGTACAAGAATATCGCCCATATAAATACGGCCTTGTATAGTGTTTCTTAACTAGGAATTCCCAAAATTCAGGAGCTCCTAGAAACTATTTATTAGTTCCCAAGAATATAAGACCTGTTATTTTTACAAAATACATGTCAAATTAATTCAGTCTACCAAAATTTCCTCAGCATGGGGGCAGGCAAAGCAGTCAACATATGCTGTCTCAAAATACAGCACGGGACAAAATTTATGGAACGCTTTACTTACCCCTATACCAAGTCTCTTTGCGGTGGTAATTGCAGTAGATGTACTTCGAAAGTGGAAACATTTTCCAAGTGTAACCCATGGTAATAACATTGAAAATCCCTGACATAAGGAAGTTTTATAACCTTTACTCAAATTTCAATATTCAAATATTTTCTTCATACATTTATCCATTTTATCTATTAATGCATCCCCTACACACACACTTCATTAAAATCTGCAATTACTCATCACTTGCCTAACTTCAGTTTTCAGCTCACACCCAAATGGATACAATACATGCATTGTACATAAAGGTCAATGCCATGGTTTACAATATGCATTTTTATTTTCCAGGGCATTGAAAAGATTTAATTTGGTTATATTGGAATAAATACCGCGTATTAACTCAAAGAATCCAAGAATAAATGTCAACCTTGTCACTTTGTAACAATAAAAGCTTTGCTAAACTAATTAACAGAGGAAACATTCAATGGCAAATTTTGAGAGAGAGATAAAATGTAAACTGAAGCATATAAGATGGATGAAACACTACCAATTTATAAAATGGTGAACACTACCAATCTACAAAAAAAAAATCTTGTTATTCCTTTCCTAAAATGGCCAAAAGCAAACCAAATCTACAACTCCTAGAAAACTTAGATTCTTTTTCCCTTCTGGCCCTCATGGCACCAGTGGGGATGCGGATTCTTTAAATCACAGCCAAAACAAACAGTACTGACTTCCTCATCTGAGACAGTCGCACAAAGACCTACTTCCAGATAGATCACTAAAAGAGGTATTCCAGGCTCCCTACAGGTCTCCCACAACTCTAAAGGCCCTTCTTCTAAAGAAGGAACTCATTCTACCATTGCGGATTATCTAAACATGGAGATCCTCTCCTGTAATTTACAATCGTATCAAGGTATCCTTTAACCACTAATACTAATGATCACCTGTCTGTCAGTGATGAGTGGCCAAGTGGCTGTGTGAGCTACATTTGATGATATCACTATCATGTGATCAAGACAAAATCAATAACAGTGGCAGCATAAACAGGAGTAGATATAAAAATCACAACCTCTATTTCTCCATAGTCTTCTTAAAATGGTAGACTACTTTTGGCCCATGATGGGCCTTTATCAAGCTACCAGTCACATACACAACATCATATTAAATGGTGAACATAACATACAATCCACAAATTAAGATCAATGAGCCAACATGTCTCCTCAGCAAGTAGTTGAAGTTCATAAATCATGTGCAGCTGATATGCAAAATCAACAAGCGAACATGTCTTTTCAGCGAGCTGGTGAAGTTCGTAATTCCAGTGCAGCTCATATGCAAAAGCAATGAGCCAACATGTCTCAGCAAGCTGAAGTTCGTAAATCACATGCAACGCTTGGAAATATTTTGACCAACTCCAATCCCTTCACTATAATATGTTAGTAAGTAGTGCATTGCGCCACAAGAAACACTGGTACTAGCATACTATTGATAGAGCACTCAGAATTCCTATAGCTTGTTCCATCCTAGGGGCTGCTCCACGGGACATTTTAGCTCAAATCCATTTTTATCAGACCAAGGAGAAACTTCTAAACAAAGGAAGATGAAGGCGATCTTTACCAGATCCATATAATGTCATACTGATGTTCCCTGATCTCTCTCCAGCAACTTTGCAACACCAAAGACAATTCTCATCAGTAACCTCTGCTCTTTGTGATGCCAGCATCAAATATAAATGGAGTTTCCCTCCTAAGCTCTCATCTCAAGATGGTGCGTTCTATGTAGCAGCTTCTGTGATGGACTGTCTCTTTCGAAGAAGTGGGACACTCCTGTTGATTAAGCTGCACCTCCTTCAAGTAGGCCCCCACCTTGGATTACACAAGAATGGTCCTCCGCTAGCAAGAATGGTTGTCAAAAATAGTTGATAAGTACTTAATGCCAATGTTATCTTTTTGTACATTTCAAATATTTTCTGGCTTTAATACTTAGTTATGTGAGGGCTCATTTTGTGCGGTACACCCTGTCATTTCTGATGGTACCATATTTGAATACAAACAACTTTTTGGTCGCTTTTTATCACATTTTTTTTCTTGTAGGTTGGGTGACCAAAAAAGCGCATTTCTGGCGTTCTTTATTTTTTTTTCTGACAACGCTCACTGCGCAGAGTAAATAATGCATTACTTTGATAGATCGGACTTTTATGGACATAGCAATACCAAACACGTATTTTTGCTTTACTATTTAGATTTTTTATTGCAAATATGGCAAAAGGTTTTTTTTAAACTTTTATTACTTTTTTTTTTTAATAATTAATAAAACGCTATTGTTTTTATTCTTACACTTTCTTTTAGTCCCCAGGGGGGACTACAACCAGCGATGCTTTGATCACTCCTGCAGTATGATGTAATGCCAGTAAGAGAAACAAAGTGATCTTGCACATATGATACCTTTTAATGGCTAACAAAAAGACATGATGATATAGCAAGCTTTCGAGCTTACTTTGGGTTCTTCCTCAGGCTAATAGAATAGATTAGAGAAGAGCGAACCTACTCGGCCACGCCCCTTTTTCGCCCGAGCGCCGCGATCTTCGAGTACTTCCGTACTTGGGCGAAAAGATTCTGGGGGCGCCGTGGGTGAGTGGGGGGTGGCAGCGGGGAGTGGGGGAGAGGGAGAGAGTGCTCCCCTCTGTTCCCCGCTGCTACCCCCCCCCCCCCCCGCTCCGCCATGCCTCCCCCGCCCCCCGGCGCCCCCCGAATCTTTTCACCCGAGTACGGAAGTACTCGAAAATCGAGGTGCTTGATCGAGTAATTTCTCGAAATGAGTAGGTTCGCTCATCTCTAGAATAGATCCATATATATATTATATATATATATATATATATATATGTATGTAACAGCCCCAAAGAACTTACTGTAGCATGTGTGGCTGGAAGGCCTAGTTTTTATCATGGTGACGCCAACACTCCGACTTGACCCTCGGATGGGTATGCCGAAGAAATAACAAAGTCGACTCCAGTAATAGTTTAGAAATCTGGGAGTGTACAGATTTGCTAACTTTGATATTTTTGCAATACAACAATGAATTTACAATTCTCGGGTGAGGTGCTTGGAACAGGTACAAGTAGATGCAGTACTAAGCAGGCAATTGAACCAACTGGTGCAGGAACCAACAAGAGGGAGGGCCATTCTGGACCTAGTACTAACTAACAAACTGGACCGAATAAAGGGGGTACAGGTTGAGGGGCACTTGGGGA
Source organism: Eleutherodactylus coqui (assembly GCF_035609145.1). Taxonomy (NCBI): domain Eukaryota; kingdom Metazoa; phylum Chordata; class Amphibia; order Anura; family Eleutherodactylidae; genus Eleutherodactylus; species Eleutherodactylus coqui. The sequence goes on from NC_089845.1 coordinate 72,625,591, forward strand.
ACAGTGACCACAATATAATAAACTTCCAGCTGTCATTCAATAAGAAGCCTTATCAGGGAGCGACAAACAAACTCAACTTTAGTAAAGCAAAATTAGATGAGCTTAGAACTACTATCAGTAACATTAAATGGGACAACATCCTCAAAAATGCCAGTACGGAGGACAAATGGGAAAAGTTCAAAAGGATCCTAATCACTTCATGTGAACAGTTCATTCCCTTTAAAAATAAAAGAATCTCAACCAAAAGGAAACCAATGTGGCTCGACAAGACGGTAAGAGGGTCAATAAACGAAAAAAAGAAAGCGTTCAAACTACTAAAGCAAGAAGGTAGCGAAGAAGCACTAAAATCGTACAGGGAAAAAAACTAAATATGCAAAGATACGATCAAAATTGCCAAGGAGGAGGCGGAAAGACTGATCGCCAAAGAGAGCAAAAACAACCCAAAACTATTTTTCAACTATATTAACAGCAAAAGGATTTGCAGGGAGAGCACTGGCCCTTTAACAAATAATGCAGGAGAAATCATTGAAGATGATGGAGGGAAGGCAAATCTACTAAATAGTTTCTTTTCAAGCGTATTCACAAACGAAAAGGAAATGCCACACGAGATACAGGGGAATAAAATAAACCCCTCGCAAAATATGTCATACCTAACGCAGGAGGAAGTGCGGAACAGGTTAAAGAAGATTAAAATCGATAAATCGCCAGGCCCAGATGGAATACACCCCATGATACTAAGGGAACTAAGTGATGAGTTAGCTAGGCTGCTATACCTAATATTTCTAGACACTATCAAGACCGATGTTGTACCATTGGATTGGCGCATTGCCAACGTGGTTCCAATTTATAAAAAGGGGACCAAAAGTGAGCCTGGCAACTACAGGCCGGTAAGTCTCACTTCAGTAACGGGAAAATTTTCGAGGGGATTCTGAGAGACGCCATCGATGAGCACCTCAAGGAGAACAAGGGAATAACTCCTCACCAGCATGGATTCATGAAGGGTCGCTCATGTCAGACAAATCTGATCAGTTTCTACCATGAAGTAAGCTCTAAGCTGGACCTGGGAGAGTCTATGGATGTCGTATATCTGGACTTCTCTAAAGCGTTTGACACCGTGCCACATAATTAGGCTAATATACAAAATGAGACAGCTCGGATTGGGTGAAAACGTGTGTAATTGGGTTAAAAATTGGCTCAATGATAGAAAGCAGAGGGTGGTAATAAATGTCTCATACTCCAATTGGGCCACAGTCACTAGTGGGGTGCCACAAGGTTCAGTATTGGGCCCCATTCTGTTCAATATATTGATCAACGACCTGATAGAGGGACTGCACAGCAAAATTTCAATATTTGCAGATGACACAAAATTATACAAAATAATTAATGCAATGGAGGACAATGTGCGGCTACAAACGGACCTAAATAAGCTGGGGGCTTGGGCAGAAAAATGGCAAATGAAGTTCAATGTTGATAAATGTAAGGTTATGCACATGGGCAGCAAGAATGGATGTTACCAATATTCACTTAATGGGGTACCGCTAGGGAAAAGTGATATGGAAAAAGACCTGGGGGTACTAGTGGACTATAGACTAAACTAGAGTAACCAATGCCAATCAGCTGCTGCAAAGGCAAATAAAGTCTTGGGATGCATTAAAAGAGGTATAGGGGCGAAGGACGAGAACATTATCCTTCCATTATATAAGGCACTTGTCAGGCCTCACATGGAATACTGCGTACAGTTCTGGTCACCGGTGCTCAGGAAAGATGCTACGGTATTGGAGGGGGTTCAAAGAAGGGCAACTAAACTAATACATGGAATGACGGGACTGGAATACCCAGAGAGGCTATCCAAATTGGGACTATTTACTCTAGAAAAAAGGTTAAGAGGCGACCAAATAACCATGTAGAAGTACATGAGGGGACAATAAAAGGATCTCTCCCAGGATCTGTTTATACCCAGGACTGCAACGGTAACAAGAGGGCATCCGCTACGTTTAGAGGAAAGCAGGTTTCATCACCAACATAGAAAGGGATTCTTTACTGTTAGAGCAGCTAGACTGTGGAACTCTCTGCCTGAGGACGTAGTGATGGCAAAATCCTTAGAAGAGTTTAAAAGGGGACTAGATGTCTTTCTGGAGAGGAAGGATATTATAAGCTATAAATCTAAGATTATTTGTTAATCTGGGTATACATGCAGGTAGGAACTATTAGGGGTTGATCCAGGGAACAGTCTGATTGCCATTAGGGAGTCGGGAAGGAAGTTTTTCCCCAAATGGGCTAATTGGCTTCTGCTCTTGGGGTTTTTTGCCTTCCTCTGGATCAACAAAACAGGAGGCTAGACAGGCTGGACTAGATGGACATTGTCTTCATTCAGCCTTACGAACTATGTTACTATGAACACAATGAGAAAATACAGAGATATTGATTTGATTAAGACCTGACTTCAATGCTCTCTCCTTCTCCTTTTTCCTGAACTGGTTTGATTAGACAATTTCCCCACTAGCTGCTTTAGGTGAAGGGTTGATTTAAGTTTAGCGAAGTGTATATAAAGCAGAGGGACAAGTGGCTGAAGGCTTATTCTGGCTTTGACTTCACGAGGTAGTTATGACTCACTGTTTGTAGAAGGTTTGTTTGCATCTGCTGCGGGTTGCCCTCGCTCAACTTTGGGTGAAACGTGCTGCACTGCTGGATTACTCCTGTATGGGAATCTCCTCCTCTCTGACACGACTACTACCTCTTCTCTCTCACACGTGGCTGAGTCTGCCTAACTGCTCACTGTCACTCCCTTTTTATCTGTTTCTTTCCTACACTTTCTGGACTCCTCCCACTCTTGCATAGGGACTTATGTGGTGGCTTTCCCGCCCTTGGACTCTGCACCAGTGAAATCGAACCTGACTGTCAGTCAATGAGAGACCAGCTGACATCAGTGTTAAGCTCGAGGCTTACAGAAGAAGGGGAGACACAGGGTCTCTCCTACAGACGTCACCTACTACATCCATGGACAGCATATAGGCAGGTGTGACAGGACAAGTGTGCTGTGAGTGCTCTGTAGGACCCGTTGGGGCTCTACATATATATACAGTCACATTTTGCTCCATTGGCTAACATGGTACTAAACTTTTCTCTTTTTACCTAATCAAGACTGGAAAATGTATAGGCCTGTTACAGGGGCCCTACCTACCAAAACTTCATAGGAACTCAACTCAGTGTTATAAATAGGCACAGGTTTGACTGAGTAGAGGGCTAAGAAAATGTGTACCTATATTATTTTCCATGACACATATATATATACTTAATTTTTCAATCTCTTCGATGTAGATTTGGTGTTGACATTTTTATTTATTTTATTCTACAAACGACATCTCTAGTAGGAAAGAGGTCTATGCAAACCAATATAAACTCCAAGACACCTACCTTCTCAGCGAGAAGGTACGTTGACCAGTTGGTCTGGACTGTAACAGGCGCATTCCATGCAGCCCAGTACAAACCACTAAACCACACAGAACTTCCTTAGATTGATGGGTTAACTCATGGCTCAGGTGTGACATCATGGTGTAGAGCGTGTGGGGAAAGCATAGGAGTTTATCCTTCCTCCAGGCCCTGTCAGTGTGTGGTCTATTCTTCTTTCTTCTACCAGTTTCCTAGTCTAGACCTGTTCCTGCAATTTAAGCAACAGAGAGATATCCACACCCATTCCAGGTGTACCCAAGTTAGCAGCCGTACTTTTAGTTTAGGATAGTCCGGCTACTACGTCTACTCTCCAGTTCTTTAGAGTCTCAGAAGTTACATCCTTGGTGCGAGTTTGCTGGACCTTGTTGACAACTACCTGTGTGGGAAGATCTAAAGCCTTGTACAACAAAGACACTGCTGTGTTCTTAATTGGTTTACCCAATGATTCAACAAAAACAACAACAATTTCAACTACACCACAAAGGTGTGAAATCGAATGAGATTCTAAAAGTGTACCTCAAGTCGGTGCTTACCTTCAAGCCAGTCCACACATTGCAGCGAGTGCCATCATCTCCAACCTTTTCGGATATGTCCCAGGAAAGGAGTGGTTTTCCTCCCAATTTCCAATATTGGTTATCAATGAACAATCTATTTTGTGTGTCAATTTCCATGATATCTGGAACAATCTATAAAAAACTCTATTAAAAAACTCAAACGTTATATTAGTATCCAGTTTATCTTTAACATGCTGAAATGCAATTTAGTTCTGTGGGTTCTAGTGATTTATAATACAGAGTACTTTCAGGCTGCTCAGTGGTTACTGTTTCATTTTTTCCCCCCTTTGAATCCACGTGAAAATAATTTAGTGGGATTCAACATAGTTACCTTTATTTCTATGGCCTCGACCTGTAGTAAGGTAAGAATTGTTACTTCAATGGCTGCCTCTCATGCGGACTGAGGCATGCATGGAAGCACAGCCCATCTCTCTTATTTTGGGTCCAGGACAGGTGGGACCAGAAGCTTTTCAATTTCTGTCTTGATGGTTGCCCATAGCATTTATGGGACCTGAGTATACCCAACCCCTTGGACACAATGGGCCTAAAGTTGACCCTTTCAAACAGTAGCAATCCAACACCTATTAGCAAATGTCACTTACAGCTCCTCGTTGCCACGTTCTCCCCATTTCCAGGCACTACTGCGCACAGTGTTACACAATGATCCTGTCTGTATGACCAGTAGTTCCCTACGGTTAAGGAGAACTGGGAGCAAAGAGTACAAAAGGTTCAGTTATGAGCCACTGATGGCTCACCCTCAGGACAGGCCAACAGTGGTTGTTCACTGGGCCGCTTCACTCTGGTATTCAGGCAGATAGCAATGACCCAGCTTGGGACTGCAAGCCAAATTCCTATTAACAGAAATGAAAGAAAATATGGCTCATCAGTTCTTAATTGAGTCCCTGCCATTGAGTAACATTATACTACTGGTATCAATTGATTAAATAGCTAGCTCTGAAGTTTGAATGTATACTGCCACTGCAATGTTTATAGCAAAAACTATGTCATACCAACAAAACTCACTTTTTATGCTTCTTGCTAAAAATAAATGCACTACAGCCCTATTTTTTCTAGACAGGTCTCTAACACTGCTTATCCTGAACCTCTGAGTTCATAAATAGAATGCTAGAGCTGCAGTGAAGACTGACACTTAAAATATGAAAAGGCATGGATAAGAGGGAGCAGAAGTGAGGCTGATAACACCAAGTTCGCGGAGGACGTTCTACAAAAAGTGATGGGATCAGATTTTGGAATGTATATGATAAAACATAATAATATCTGAAAAATAGCTTGAATAATTCCCATAAACCACCCTTCAGTTCCCTTGAACCCATTTGCAGAATTAGTTACAGAAAATGTATCATTTCATACTTGCTTTTATCTGCATCTTACCCTCTTGATCTATATAATGGCAACTATTATGATTATTTGAGCCTATATCTGATTTTGCTATTTCTGTAGCTTCCACGTGTTTATCATACATTCGCATAAACATAGGATAAGTGAAAAATAAACTGAAAAACTTCTTTTGCTGCACCCGTGTTGACCACATAGAATTTGCCATCTGGCCTTGGTCTATTATCCACTACCCCCTTAAAGAGGGTGTACTTAGGGGTGCTGATGTATGCAAAATCATCATATGGAAGCATGAACATGACAGGTGAATATATAACCTTGGTGTATTTAATGTAAGCGATTTGTATGGCCTATTTCTGCGTACAATGTAGATATCTGAAGACATTATTCAAGATGTGCATCACCCAATTACTTTGGGCACCTATTCTTCTGAAATGATCTATATTCCTACTGAATGAATTTTATGTCATTCCAGAAACATCCAAAATCCAGAATTTAGAGGCCACACCCACAGACCTTCCAATGCCTGTGTAAGTGAATCACAACCTCCATAGGCACTGCAATGGCTTCCATTAAATTTGTCTATTACCCATGAAATCAAGACAACCTGGAAACTAGAATAGAATATTAGCAAATACTTTTGTAGATACTTTCTTTTATCATTTTAAAGTTCCCTTGATGTATCCTCATATCCGCTTACAATATCATCCTATATGAGCCATACCCCCTTTTAACAAACAAATTAACTCTTCACCCACCTCAGTACTGAGAGTTACAGTATCGTCAGGTGAGAAGTGGAAAATTTGTAGCACCTCTGCAGTGCTGGTGACTCGGAATTGCGTCAGATTCTTATGCATGATAGAGACAATTCTGCAACCATAATTGATATCTGCCTTAAGAATGAGAGTTTAATAAACATTTTTCAAAAATCCCCTGCTAGTTTTACTGCCACTTATTCCAATTGCTCCTAAAATCTGTTGTGTGAAAATACTTTTACTCTGCAGGCACATTTAAATTAAAATTAAAATTGAACATTAGTTGCTTGTGAGCGTACTTGTTAAGGGAAATTACTAGAGTGAGTATGGGCATTTTCGAGTACATGCCTGCTTGCCCAAAAACATCCTGGGGCCGGTGGGGGGGAGGGGCAGTGGGGGAGAGCGGTGGGGAACGGGGGGAGATCTCTCTCTCCCCTCGCTCCCCCCTGCTCACTCCCACAACTCACTGCTCACCCCCGCCAGCCCCTGAATTTTTTCGGACGAGCAGGCATGTACTCGAAAATGGCGATACTCGCTCGAGTTATTTGCCTTAACGAGTACGCTCGCTCATCTCTAGTTGCTTGGTATCAACAGATTTTAGCTGGTCGCTGGGGCTCACAGCTGATGGGCAACCTGCGGTCAGCTTATTGTCTGGAGAAGCTTTCTAACTAAAAAGGAATTTTTCAAGTAAACTATATTCTACATTATAGAATGAAAAACACAGAAAATTAAATCCATATACTTATTTTTTTGAATTCAGGGTGTTAAAAATTCTATTATGTCATTAACTAAATAATCTAAACCCATTTTTTTTCCTTTCATGTCAGATTCCCCATGAATACATCAGAAGATATTACCATACTCCAACCAACATCCTATCAGGGATAGAGATATAGAAGCAATGCTTCCAAGAGAGAGATACTGTACCATATGACAGCACACTAAGTGTAGAGTTACACAGCTGCAAGAGTTCATTGATAAGCTTAAAGGGGTTGTCCCGCGAAAGCAAGTGGGGTTATACACTTCTGTATGGCCATATTAATGCACTTTGTAATGTACATCGTGCATTAATTATGAGCCATACAGAAGTTATTTACTTACCTGTTCCGTTGCTAGCGTCCCCGTCTCCATGGTGCCGTCTAATTTCAGCGTCTAATCGCCCGATTAGACGCGCTTGCGCAGTCCGGTCTTCTCCCTTCCGAATGGGGCCGCTCGTGCCAGAGAGATGCTCCTTGTAGCTCCGCCCCATCACGTATGCCGATTCCAGCCAATCAGGAGGCTGGAATCGGCAATGGAGCGCACAGAGCCCACTGTGCACCATGGGAGAAGACCCGCGGTGCATCGTGGGTGAAGATCCCGGCGGCCATCTTACTAAGGTAAGTAAGAAGTCGCGGGAGCGTGGGGATTCGGGTAAGTACTGGACGTTTTTTGTTTTTTTTTTTACCCCTGCATTGGGTTTGTCTCGCGCCGAACGGGGGGGGCTATTGAAGAAAAAAAAAACCGTTTCGGCGCGGGACAACCCCTTTAATTAGCACACATTCTTCCCCCCCCCCCCCCCTTTCCAAATTAGAGCGGCAAGAATGTAGCTGTATTTGAAACGATGAAACTATTTCTGGAAATTGCAGAAATGGTATAATATTTTCCTATTTAACTTTCCTTTTGCACACACACTTGCTGAAACCGTTTAATTCACTTTATTCATTTTTTCCTTTCTCCCGATCTGCTATCCAATATCTCATTTCCACATACAACGTGCTTTTTCTCATGGCTACTGCAATATCTCCCAATATGCTGGTGGTGCATTAAATTACATCTTTTACATGCCACAATTAACTCAAAACCTGCATTTTACACTTATGTTTTATATATGTTTTATTAGAACGTTTGCAGTTTTACACACAAGTAAAAGGAAAACACAACAAATAGCGGGTCATGCAGGACCGCGAAAATAACATAAGGATTAGAAAAGGAAATATCGTACCAAAATAACGTAACAACATCCATTGCTGTGTGCCTATCAGGTACCACCTGTATGGGCTGTAACTGCATGACAAATCAACGTGGGACCAGGCCCTCTGACCTGACTGTTCCCTACATTCGTAAGAGAAAACAAAAAAGAATTAAACTTTTGAACACCTGGAACCATAGTGGGAAGAGAAGAGAATGAAGAAGAAGAAAAGAAAATGAAAAGACAAAAAAAAAAATAAAGATAGAAAGAGAAAACAGAGTCAGAAATAGTAGATCTTAGAGTAAAAGAAAAGGGAGGAAAGGGGAGGGAAAGACAACGGAGAGGTAGAGAGGGTAACCCACTAATAGTGGTGAATATAAAGCCACTCAAGACCGATCTATGAATTATCCAGAAAGCAACCCCAGTCCAGAGCCTCATAAAAACCCTGGCAAAACCCACCCTCTACCATCCTGTTATGTTCTGGAACTCAGATGAATTGCAGAATTCATTCCATAGTGCCCAGGAGCATCCAATAGAGCATGCATTTTCAGAACCTTCCTCTACCAACTCCTCCATATACATTAATTGGTTCAATTCCTAAATAAATTCCAAAGTCGAGGGGATGACACTACTCCACCAATTGCATGGAATAATGGCCCCGGATGCATAAAAGACTCTTTTTAATCATGGCAAATGGGCCAGGAATAACAATGCTTGTTGCGGGGAAGCCTCCACCATGCTATGGAACACGCCATTCTACAATTCAAATACCTTTTTCCAGAAAGGTTGGATAAGCGAACACTGACATCAAATATGTTACATGGTACCAAGCTCGAGCCCACATTTCCAACAGAGATTTGGATTTCAGGGGAAAATGCGGTCAACCAGGTCTGGACATTTGTACCATCTGGAGAGGAGCTTAAAATTTGTCTCTTGCGCCGCACAGGGGCAATTTGTGTGCGAATACAAGGGCAATTTGTGTGCAAATGTGAATGCTCTCTCTCAATCAGAGTCCTGCAGCTCCTGGGACAAGTCCCTCTCCCATCCCTTGATGTATTGTGGGAGACCCTGCGTGCGCTGCTCTAGTATGATACCGTAGATTCTGGTGGGGACCTGGTCCGGGGTCTAGCTTGCAAAAATAGTTCTTCAATGGGTTCAGGGGCTGTATGAAATTCACACTTAATGTGCTGCACAGGTCTATGCAATCTAAGCAAGCAGTGGTTAATTTTCTAGTAAGAAAAGGACATTACAAGGTCACTTGCTCTCTTCCCCTCCCTTCACAGAAGTCTGAGAAGCAATAGCCCCCACCTTTGGAATAACTTTGTCTGTTATCTCTCTTGCAAAATATATTAGAGAAGAGACAGAATCTTCAAATATTAGTTATTTGTACTTAAAAGAAGTATATCTCTCTGAGTGTCGAAGTAGCAATATGAATAGAATATGATAATGCACACATAACACAAAAATTATTAATAGTTTAACAGCATAATTGCATGGAATGGTTAATACATAAATTTCGGACACTGGGGAAAGCATGCCAGCTTCTTTAACACTGCTTGTAACAGCACCCACCTTTTAACTGCATTTTTAACTTTTTTTCTCCCTTCACCATGAAGAAGAGCATCCTGTGAGTGGGGGCTCAGCAGGTCCCTCTTGCATGGCCCTCATCTCCACAGTTATAACAAATTACACGTCTGCATTTTCCTCCTTTAGCCATACGTAACAATCAAAAGGGAACAGCCATTCGACATGTTGGATGTCCCGTGATGAGCTCCTCCTTCAGTGGCTCCCCAAGCCCCTGAGCTGAAGCAAGGAGATGCTGATCTAAAAGATTATGACTCAGGAAAAAACAGACAATTTATAAGAAATCTTACTTTTGTAGAGCGCATTCTGTCTGCATTGGGGTGAAAGTCACTGACTTGTTCGCTGTTTTTACAGGTCTAGTGTAAATCCAATGCTTCCATTGGGTACCAAATTGTTAGTACAAATAAAACTATTTGCTATACAATATGCTTTTGGGGTCCAAAATCAGTTAGAAGTATATGGCCAAGCTCAGAAATAACTGATAAACCACAAACAAGACTGGATGTGATCAAAAGTTACCCATCTTTTATTCGGATGAAAAATCAATAGAAAAAATGCCCGCGCTACTCAGACCTAAACACCAGGATCAGGCTCCACACACTTCTTATTTTCATCAGTTTTATTTCAGATAATTTCTGTGCGACGCGTTTCATCGTCATGCAGGACGACTTTTTCAAGCACAATAAACATAAAATACATATGCAATCTATATATGGTGTCCTTACTATGTGATGGCAGTATCCCATTCGTCCGACTCTATCAGTAGGCGTGTTTGGCGTCTGCATGGAGTGAACCGTCATGGTAGGAAGATGTGGGGTAGTAGTTCCCTGTATCACGCTCCTACTGCGTGATGACGTATGCCGCATGTGTGACGTACCTACGTCCCATGGGACGTACCAGTGCTAGATCTTCCTACTCAGCGTTAGACGTCACTACGTGTGTCACGTGGGGCGAGTCGGTGTTTCATCTATCTCCTAGGTGATGAAGAATATACATAGTCACATGTTGATCTACATTAACCCCTTAACGACCAGCCCATAGTGTTTTTACGCCCTGCCCAAGTGGGCTTTATTCTCTGAGGACGTAAAAACATGCGTCCTGCAGGGAATAAAGCCCCGTGGGCTATGGACGTGACAGCTCCATGCTGTCGGTGCCTGCAGGTAGCCGACAGCATGGAGCTGTCATCCCGGGCTGCGGGGGACCCCCCCCCCCCCCCTCCGGCATTGCGATCAGCGCTATCCAATGGATAGCGCCGATCGCAATAAAGTGAAAAAAAGTACAAAAAAGTTAGATATTCAGCTGCCCTGATGGATCGGATCCACCAGGGGAGCTAAAATTACTCACCTGCCTTCTCCAGGGTCTTCTGCTGAGACGGAGTCCTCCTGGACCCGCCGCCGCTCTTCTGCGCATGCGCCAGACGATGACGTCACGCGCACGCGCAGAAGCCCGAAAGCCCCCGGCAAATTTAAAATCTCCTGGCTCCTGAAGGTAGCCGGGAACCAGGAGATGTTACCGGGGACCGTGGCCCGGGACCGCGATCGCCGGATCGCGAAAAAGTTTCAAAAGCTAAAAAAAAGTGCTAGTTTCACCTCCCCTCATGGATCGGATCCATGAGGGGAGGTGAAAATACTCACCTCAGGTCCCACGATGTCCCCGGTGTCCCGGGAACCGAAGTCCCCCTCTGCGCATGTGCGCCTGATGACTGACATCGGGGTGCGTGCACAGAGGGGCTCGAGCCCCGGGAAATTCAAAATCCCTCTGCTCCAGGCTGCCATGTGTAGCCGGGAGCAGAGAGCTTATACCGGGCTCATGATCACTGTCATCCAATGGATGACAGTGATCATGTAAAGTAAAAAAAAAGTGTAAAAAGTAAAAAAAAAAAAAAAAAGTTAAAAAAAGTTTAAGAAGCATATGTTTCATCTCCCCTCACAGATCATATCCGTGAGGGAGGATGAAAGTACATACATAAGGCCCCAGATTTATCCGCGGATCTTACCCCAGCTTCTGCGCACACGCCCGTTGCCAAAATGGCGGCGCATGCGCAAAAGCTGTGGATTGCCAGGATAATTGAAATTCTCCCTGCTCCTGGCTACAAAACGTAGCCAAGAGCCTGGAGATTTCACGGGGGGCCGCGGTGAGTGGTTCCTGGTCACGTGTTTGCCGTTATACAATGGATAATGGCGATCACGTAAAAGTTTTTTAAAAAATTGAAGTTTCATCTCCCCTCACCAATGCAATCGGTGAGAGGAGATGAAACTTTTTACCAGAGGCCTCCGTATTTGAATTCCACAATTCCGCTTACATTAACGGGTTGGAATTGCGTAATCCACTCACAGAAAAGAGAACACAGCAGGTTCTATTTTACTGCGGATATCCGCAACATAGAGCCCATTGTGCTCCATGGTCGCGGATATACGTTGTGTACAGGCTGCGGGTACCCGCGTCATCGCTAAGCAACGGTGCGGGAAATACAAACAAAAAAAAGGTGTACTGCGCATGACCGTCTGTGTGAGTAGGCAGTTATGCTCAGTACATTACGAGGCCGTACGCAGGGTCACAGCCGGGCTCACAGCTGGGATCTGCTGCGGGCCTCCGCAAGTGGATTCCACCTACGGCTGCGTGAGCCCGGCGTTATTCAGACCGCTACCTCTAATACGTATTTTACAAGAAGCCCCGGGAACATTCGCCTTCCTGCAGTTCCAGGAGCACCTTGTTGAGCGTCTTCTGTGTGAGACTGCCGCACCTTATCAAGCTTACGGAGACTCACAGTGCGCCATTTTTTACACCCCATCCTTGCCGCTAAGGTCACAAAATGACCCCCAAAAGAGAGGAGGGGGGATACCCGGTTTTATTGCCCCATGTGCCCATTCCACCCAGCCTCCATAATTACCCCTGTCTTCGGAAATACCACACAGTTCACATTATTTCTTTTATCTAACATTTGGGGAACGCCGAAAAGGGCACGGAGGGGGGGGGGATATTTTTAGGGAGTCAATTTTTATTCTGTACAAATGAGCAATGGGGCCTTGAATTTATTCAGTTGAGCCCTGCAATCCAACGGGTGGTCCCTGCATTACAGGCCTTTCCATGTGTCCTTTAAGTAGATTAGGGCCACAATGGGTATGTTTTTGAACACAAGACAAACGGGGGTATCCATTTGGGGGTGAATGTCTTCATTCCTATGTACCCTGTACAAAAAAAACTCTTTTTAAATTGAAAAAAATTGCCAAAAAAATTGAAAATCGTCATTTTTTCCTTCTGCTTTGCTTAGATTCATTCAAATACTGTGGGGTCAAAATACGCAGTACACCCCTAGATGAACACGTTAAGGGGTCTAGTTTTCAAAATGGGGTCATTTGTGGGGGTTCTTTATAGTTTTGGACGCTCAATGGCTCTATAAGTGGGCGATGGGAACTGGAATTTATTCAGTTGTACCCTGAAATCCAACGGGTGCTCCTTTCATTATAGGCCTAGCCATGTGTCCTGTAAGTAGATTAGGGCCACAATGGGTATGTTTCTGAACACGGGACAAACAGGGGTATCCACTTTGGGGTGAAAGTCTTCATTTATATGTGTGCTGTACAAAAAAAACTGTTTTTAAATTGACGCAATAGCCCAAAAAATGAAAATCGTAATTTTTTCCCACTGCTTTGCTTAGATCTATTCAAAAATTGTACGGTTAAAATACACAGTACACCCCTAAATGAACACGTTAAGGGGTCTAGTTTTCAAAATGGGGTCATTTGTGGGGGGTTTCTATTGTTTTGGGCGCTCAAGAACTCTACAAGTGTGCTATGGGGCATAAAAGGCCTTCAAGCAAAATGTATGTTCTAAAAGCCACCGACTGATCCTTTCATTTTGGGCCCTGGTGTGCATCAAGACATAAGATTAGGGCCACAATGGGTAAATTTCTGAAAACAGCACAAACAGGGGTATCCATTTTAGGGTGCAAGTCTTCATTCACATGTGTGCTGTACAAAAAAAGCTGTTTTTAAAGTGACAGAATTGCCAAAAAAATGAAAATCACAATTTTTTTCCTTTTGCTTTGCTTGAATTCATTCAAAAACTGTGGCATCAAAATACGCAGTACACCCCTAGATAAATTCGTTAAGGGGTCTAGTTTTCAAAATGGGGTCATTTGTGGGGGTTCTCTACTGTTTTGGGCCTTCAAGAACTCTACAAGTGTGCTATGGGGCCTAAAAGGTCTTCAAGCAAAATCTATGTTCTGAAAACCACCGATTACTCCTTTCATTTTGGGACCCGTTGTGCATGCGGACATAAGATTAGGGCCACAATGGGTATATTTCTGAAAACAGCACAAACAGGGGTATCCATTTTGCGGTGAAAGTCTTCATTCACATGTGTGCTGTACAAAAAAAGCTGTTTTTAAAATGACAGAATGGCCAAAAAAACGAAAATCACAATTTTTTCCTTTTGCTTTTCTTGAATTCATTCAAAAACCGTGGGGTCAAAATGGGCCGTACACCCCTAGATAAATTTGTTAAGGGGTCTAGTTTTCAAAATGGGGTCATTTGTGGGGGTTTTCTATGGTTTTGGGCGCTCAAGAACTCTACAAGTGAGCTATGGGGCATAAAAGGACTTCAAGCAAAATTTCTGTTCTGAAAGACGCTGACTACTCCTTTCATTTTGGGCCCCGTTGTGGACTCAGATATAACATTAAGGCCACAATGGGTATATTTCTGAACACGGGAGAAACAGGGGTATCCATTTTGGGGTGTAAATCCTCATTTTCATGTAAACTATAGAAAAAAAAACTGTCTTCAAAATGACATATTTGCAAAAATATGAAATTTTACTTTTTCTCCTCTAAATTGAATTAATTCCTGAAAAAAAACTGTGGGGTCAAAATACTCATGACACCCCTCAGTGAATACATTAAGGGGTGTAGTTTTTAAAATGGGGTCATTTGTGGTGGTAGCTAGCATTCTGACACCTATGAGCCTTTGCTATCTTGGCTTGGTGCAGGAAAATAAAGTGTTCCTCAAAATGCTGAAAAGTAATGTTAAATTTGTACGTCTCCTAAATGGTTAAAAAAACATAAACGTTTTTCAAATGTGCATTCAGAATAAAGTAAACAGATGGAAATATATATCTTAGCAAAAGTTTGTACAGTATGTTTGCACATATTTGATATATTACAATTGAAAATGTGAAAAAACGATATTTTTTAAAAATTTTTCCCAATATTGGCACTTTTAATAAATATACACAAATTATATCAGACTATTTTCACCACCTAAATGAAGTACAACATGTGGCGAAAAAACAATGTCAGAATCACTTGGATATGGAAAACCTTTACGGAGCTATTCTATGTTAAAGTACACGTCAGATTTCCAAAATTTGGCCTGGTCATTAAGGCGCAAACAGGCTTGGTCACTAAGGGGTTAATCATACGTACAGTGTGTTTCCATCAGGGTTAATATTAACTATTTCAGTACCTCATTCTACCACATAGTAAAATGTGAACATATATTGGAGACGGCTATTATAGAGTTCCATTTGCCCTAATCAATATGATAACCTAACATGTGCATATCATCAAATTTGGTATCAATATAGTCAAAGTTATATGAGTCTACCTTTGATATAAATTAATAGAAAAGACGGAAAATATAAATAGGGGTACTGCCATTTACAGAAGTAAATAAATACATAAATATGCATACTATAACCACCAATAATCATTTACAATAAACATTAACCTTCAATGAATATAGTATATTATTAAAAAGGTTTTTCAGATAATTCATATGCTAGTTACAATATATAATAATAATAATGATAATAATAATTTTTTCCATATAAATATACTAATACCTAATGCTATATACAGTTAAAATTATATATACATATACAAATAAATAATATATAAATAGCACTGTATAAGCAAATATATATAAAGGTGTGTGTGTATGTATGTGTGTGTGTGTATATATATATATATATATATATATATATATATATATATATATATAAAATATACGTGTATAATGATATAAAAAAATGTTTATGTAAAAACAACATCATATCTTCTCTAATACCTCGTTTAAGCCATTAGGTGTCATTGTGTTAAGCCTGAATATCCAATACATCTCTTTTTGTCTGAGTTCATGTACAGATTTAGAGCCTATAGATTCTAGTGGGGTGATTCTTAAAACAGAGTGGTCCTTATTATGTACGTTTAAAAAATGTCGAGATACACTGTGCTTTAAAAAACCATTTTTTATATTGCTACGATGTTTATTCATCCTATCTCTCAGAGCATTAATGGTTCTTCCTATATATCTCAAGTGACAAGGACATTCCAACAAATAAATAACTGATTCTGTTTTGCATGTTAACCGTTGTTTTATTGTTATTGGTTCTCCTTCTTCCAGCTCGATCTCTGTTCTTTTGTTGGAAATGCTATCGCAACATCTGCATTTTTTATCGCCACATTTATAAACTCCTTTTGGGACCTTTTCAGTTCTCTCCATCTCGTGTTTCTTGTTTTTCTCCTTTTTGGGACATGATGGTGCTAACATATTTTTAATAGAGTTCTATTCCTCCTAAATGTACATAATGGTTTATCAGGTAAGGTTTTACACAATAGTGGATCTTCTTTCAATAATGACCAGTTGGTTTTTATAATTTTCTTTATGGTGCTGAACTGTTTACTGTATTTGATTGTAAATGCTACTTTAAATCTATTGTTAGTCTCCTCTTTCCCTCTTGTGGTGTTATTTTGTTTATTTATACCCTGTTTGGAGGCTGTTCCATGATCTTCCACCACTTTCTTATAGGCTGAATTGATTATATTGGCTGGATATCCTTTGTTGTGGAATCTCTCTTTTATTATTTCAGCTTGTTTCTCAAAATCATTTAAGTTCGTGCAGTTCCTCCTCACCCTTTGCAATTGTCCATACGGAACATTAACCTTCCATTTTTTGTAGTGACAGCTGCGAAAGTCCAAATAGCTGTTGGTATCCACAGCTTTAAAGTGGGTACGAGTAATTATCCTTTGTTCTTCCGCTATCAATTCCAGATCTAGGTACACTATCATATTTGAATCTGTAGTATATGTAAATTTAAAACCCAAATCATTCTTCATTAGATCTTCAATAAACACCTTTAGATCTTTTTCCTCTCCATCCCAGATTAATAACAAATCGTCAATAAATCTCTTGTATAAAATAATACGATTATCCGAAAAACGTTTTTTCTCGAAGATCCCCATAACGCAGTTGGCATAACTTGGGGCACAAATCGTGCCCATCGTGGTCCCCATGATCTGCCTGTAAAAATCGCCATTATATGTAAAAAAGTTATTATTCAGTATAAAGGAGATAGCATGAAGTATAAATTCTCTCTGCCTATCCGGCATGAGAGGATCTTCCCTTAAGATTTCATCTATGGCTGAAATGCCCATATTATGTTTGATATTTGTGTACAAAGCCTCAACGTCCATTGTATACCATCTGTATGATTTTTTTCCAGGGTCTCGCTTTAATAATCTCCAGTAGATGTCCTAAATCTACTATTTTTTTGTAGTTGCAGATCGATATATTCGGACAATCGATTAGTTATTGATTGCATACCTGCGACGATTGGTCGACCCGGAGGGTTAAAGATGTCTTTATGTACCTTTGGGACATAGTAGAAATAGGGCATACCTATAGGAGTTTCCAAAAGATATTTATATTCCGATTTCATGATACATTTGTTTGTATATCCTTCCTTAACTAGTTTATCAAATTCTACCCTAGTCGTACCTGTAGGATCTCTTCTTAATTTCTCATAATATTTTGTATCACTTAATATCCTAATCGCTTCGTTGTTATACTGTTCATAATCTAGGATGACTATACTCCCGCCTTTATCTGCATTCCTGATTACTATATTTTCCTGTTTCACCAGATTGTTGAGAGTGACCCTTTGGTTCTTCGTGAGATTGTCTGACCTATGGGGTATTTTCGCATCTTTTTGGCACATATCTTTGAAATCTTTCATTACTCTTTGGTAGAAGAGCTCGATGTACTCCTCTTTCGTTTCAACTAGATAGAACCTACTTACCGGTCTTAGATCAGTCATTATCGAATCATCAATATTAAATGTTTGTTCTGTGTGTTCTTCATTGGTTGGTCTTTCCGTCCCTTTCATCTCTTAAATGACAAAATATCTGTTGAGGGTCAACTTCCGTATAAAGCAATTCAGGTCCACGAAGAGGTCAAATAAATTAGAAGGGGTGGCGGGACTAAAAGATAGTCCCTTAGCTAGGATTTCTACTTCTTTCCGTTTCAACATATATTTGGATATATTGAATATACCCTGACTCCTAGCCTCTTCAAAAGTTAGCATATATTCGGATTTATTGAATATACCCTGACTCCTAGCCTCTTCAAAGTTAACATATATTCGGATTTATTGAATATACCCTGACTCCTAGCCTCTTTTATTATCAGGCAGCATTTATTATAGAGGCCTGAATTGCAATAATTCAGATTTATTATAATTTGTTTATTACCATTCATTTATTACCATAATACTAAAACACAAATATGCATATGCTAGATAAAAATGTAACATCTAAAATGGCAAAGTAACACAAACCGGCACAGTACGATCATACATGATTAGCTTCTCAGAACACAAGTGTACGGTAATGGCAAACAATACGTTGTTTAGGTACAAATGAGAATAGAGTGCTACGACCCAGGCCACTTAGTCTACTTTCCCAATCTCAGACCTTAGAATGTTCTAACCACTGAGGTCCCTTTTTATTGTTCAGCACATTTCAGCTAATCTTGTTAAAGGAAAAGTACAAAACATTGACACAGACTATATCATACAAAATGGAAGGAGCATGCTATAAAACGGATAGGGAAAATGGAGCTGTATTCTTTTCGCAAACAGCTCCGTCTTGGACTTTAAAAGTTTCACATGGAATCAGGAATTGAGAGTACTCACAAAAAATATTTGTGTCGGTGTCTCCAACTCCTCCTAGACTCGCCAAAATGAACAATTCTATCCCTGAAACATGTTGGACAGCATGTTGCCTCAAGGGTACCTACTATATGTGGTGATCCTGCCCTGTCATTCATTCTTTTTGGAATATGATTTTTGATTTTGTGTTTACTGTATTATGCCAGCACAAGCTCCTCGTTTTTTGTCTACAGAAACTCCCACTTTTTTATTCAGTTATTTTCTCCCATATCTTTCTTCTTCAGCTGTACCTTTTTTGAACAAGCTATTAATTACATTCATCTTTCGTATCATTTGGAGGAACCATATTGTTATAGATACATTACTAAAACCTTATTTTCTTCCTGGGCAACTTGGATGGAATATTTGGCCAAAAAAACTCCATAATGGACTCCTTACCTTCACTGTTCTCTTTTTAGAGATACGTTGCTTGCGCTGGGCCTGTATGCCATAGGAGATAATATGGTCTGTTTTGTTTTGATCTGCAGTTTTCTGTTGATTTTTCCTTTCTATGGTATTCAGTGATGGTGGACACTTTACTCCTACTGCTATATTAATTTTTAATGTTCTATAATGTAGTTAAAAATAATGAACCTGCATGATGTATGGAGGGGGATCGAGGGTCGATCCTGCGCCCTACAATTTAGGTACCGGCTGTTTCTTACAACTGACACTCACCTGTAACAGTTACGATCAGCCCAACCGCAAATCAAAGATGTTCACCCTTTAAATGCTGCTGTCAATTCTGACAGCAGTATTAAAAGGCCCAGATTGATGTTCGTGAAGAGATCGTGGGGTGCTGTGCGGTTATCAAGGCAGCCAGGAGCATTCTGAAAACTCCCAGGGCTGCTATGTCTATTAAACCATGATTGCGCCATGACTTAATTGATTGCCTGTCAGATCGCAGTATAATGTAATACTATGATATCACATAATACTACTGCAGTGAATAAACCGTTGCAAGTTCATGTCACCTACTGGGACTAAAAAAAAAAAAAAAGGGAAAAATCAGTTTAAAAAAAGGTTTCATCATAAAAATCTAAATAAAAAAAAAAATACATTTTTGGTATCGCTGCATCGCTAAAAGTCTGATCTGTTCCACCCCTGAAGTGCTGCCTACATTCATTATTTCAAACCATCGCAAGTTCTTGTCCTTTGTGGAAACTAAAGAAAAAGAAATGTAAAAATTAGTTTAAAAAGACCTTAATTGTTAAAAAAATTAAAGTTGAAAAAAATCTTAATACCAATTTTATTTTTTATCAATGCGACCATAAAAGTCTGATCTATCAAAGTGAGTCATTATTTACCCCACAGAGTGAACGCCATAAGAAGAAACAAAAAACATCAGAATTGCGCTTTTCTGGTCACCAAGAGAAAAATGTAATAAAAAGTGATCAAAAAGTCATAGATACTCCAAAATGTTACCAATAGAAACCCTGTTTTGCAAAAAATGAGCCCACGTACAACAGTCGACGGAAGTATAATAAAGTTAAGGCTGTAAGAAGATGCAGATAGAAAATTATTTTATTTTTTTCCAAAAATATTTAAAATTTTAAAAGTAGAACAGCAAAAAAAAAAAAAATACTATAAAATGTGGTAGCGCAGCAATTGTACTGATACATCATGTTATTTTTGCTGCAATGTGTACAAACAGGATCCGCACCCCCAGACAGCAGAATTTTGTTTCCATTTCACTCCACTTAGAATTTTTTTTTTTTAAATTTCAGCACATTATATATTGCAGGTGAAAAATAGTTTGTTCCACAAAAAGCAATCTCTCAGACAGCTATGTTAATGGATAAATATAAGAGTTAGGATGGCTTTACACGAGTGTTTTTGCGCGTACATAGGTGCGCATCCATGTACGTGCAAAAACTGGCGTGAATGCAGGTCAGTGCAGTGTTTTCAATGGAGCCGCGGCTGCTGCCAGCGGCTCTATTGAAAACAATGGTCTGCCAGCACCCCTGCATTCTTTTTTAGGGAAGGGCTTTACATATAAGCCCTTCCCTAAAAAAAAATTTTTGTGTTAAAAAAATAAAAAATATACTTACCTGTCCGCCGCTGCCATGACCCCCGCAGGGATGAAGGAGACATCTGCCGCATGCGGCAGATGCTTTCTTCATGCACACTAGTTAAAATAATTCCCTGCTGCTACATCTGCGACATCTGACAAATGCAGCAGAGGAATTCTTCAATTCTCTACTGCAGCTGTCACACATGTCAGCTGCGGTAGAGGATTCTGCTGCCAGCAATTGATTTCAGGGAAGGGCTTTAAATATAAGCCCTTCCCTGAAAATCAAGTAAAAGTGGTTTAAAAAACAAAAAAAATAGATACTCACCTTGCTTCAGCTGCCGGGGCTCAGCTGCCTCTTCTCCAGCTGTCCCATGCACTGTGGTGCTGATCTATCATTTAAAATCCCCGCCTGCTGAAAGAGCTGAATGTGATTGGCTGAGGCGCTCAGCCAATCACAGGCAGCTCTCGCCTGTCATTCATTCGGCGAGAGCTGCCTGTGATTGGCTGAGCCCCGGCAGCTGAAGCAAGGTGAGTATCTATTTTTTTTGTTTTTTAAACCACTTTTACTTGATTTTTAGGGAAGGGCTTATATTTCAAGCCCTTCCCTAAAGTCAATTGCCGGCAGCAGAATCCTCTACCGCAGCTGACGTGTGACAGTTACGGTAGAGAATTGAAGAATTCCTCTGCTGCATCTGTCACAGATGTGACAATGTAAAAACACGATTTCATGCCCACGAGCAGAAATAAATTGCCATTTTCCACTCGCGGAGAAGAAATCGCAGGATGCCCGTGATTTTGTACGGATTCCATGCGGACACCTTCCATTGAAGTCAATGGAAGCTGTCCGTCCCGCGGCCATTCTGCAATCATCATTGCAGAATAATCACAGAAGCCGCATCATCGGGATGCATGCACAGTACAGAGGATGCCGTGCTGTTGCTATAGCGGAGTACAGGCTGGCACATCCACAGGGGTACCAAATGTATATAGTTTTTTATATAGCAATACTTAAAGTAAAATTTTATTGCCTTCTACTGCCATCTTTTAACCCACACATTTTTTTTTTCATTTTTACATTGATTGGGGCTGAGTAGGGGCTTGTTTTTCCAAGTCGACCTGTAGTTTGTATTGGTACAATTTGGGGAACATAAGACATTTTGATAGCTTTTTATTCCATTTTTTCCTGAAGACAGAGTGACCAAAAAGCGCAAACTTGTCATTGCCTTTTTTTTTGACAGAGTTAATCATGTGGGATTAATAATGTAATATTTTAATAAACTGAAACTTTATGGATATAGCAATACCAAGTTTAAGTTTTTTTTTCCTTTTTAGATTTGATGACTAGGAAATACAACTTTTTTACTTATGTTTACTTTTTTTTATTAGTCCCTACAGAGGACTTAAACTTGCAATCATTTGATCACTTATACAGTATAAAGCAATACTAGGAAATAGTCATAGTATTGCACACAGGTACATGGTTATAATAGTCCTACTAAAAACAGGTACGTCTTTAATAGGTTAATAAATTAGGAAAATCTCTCCCAAAAATGTAAATGTGACTGTTAGCGGGTCAAAGAGGTTATGCCAATATTGAAAGTTATCCCCTATTCACAGGATGGGGAATAAGGCCGGCTGCACATGAACAGATTTTTGCTGCAAAATCTGCGGTCGGCACTCACACGGAGGATCTGCCGCAAATACCATACAAAGTATGTTATGAAAACTCGCTTTTCACTTTCACTTGCGGAAACGAATTGCGATTTCTGAAAGCGGAGGAAAAATCAAAGCCTGCTCTATTTTGATGCGGATTCCACGCAGACAGTTTCCATTGATGTCAGCGGAAGCCACCCAGCCCATAGCCCATCCGCAATTGTCATCACCTAGTGATGGCACGGGGAAAAAAAACATTTTTTTTCTTAAATCTGTACAGCGCATGACCGGCGGCGAGTGTCTACCGTCATCCACAGTACAAAAGAAACAGGTATGCGGGGACAGTGGCAGGGGTCAGAGCCGGAATCATGCATGTGGAGTCTGGCTCTGCTGTGTGCTGTGTGGAGGTCCCAAAAGCTGGGACCCCCACCAGTCCCAAGAGTAAGGGTCCTGATGGTCCCCATATGAAAAGAGCGGCGGTCGAGCATGTGCACTGCAGCTCCCTTCATTTAAGTGGGACTGCCAGAGAGCGGAGTTCTAGCGCTTGTCTGTCTCTGGGAATCCTGTAGAAATCAATGGAGAAGTCTACAATGTATAAGCAACTGGAGGTCAGCTACAGAATACTGTAATAACAAGGGAAAATAAATAGGCTCTGCTTTTTGATATACTGTATATAGTAATAGCACTAGCTCTAGACCAACTATTTTATCTTTATTTTCTACTAATTAGCGCCACTTTTAGTTTTTTCAACTCTAATGTAAGATAAGTGCGAATATTACAGAAGAAAAAAATAATAATCTAAAGAAACACTAAAAATCTGTCTGACAAAATTGCTTAAAAGATTGCCTTCTGCGAACATAACCTACTACTAATATTAGAAACACTTATCCCACTTAGTGATAGATTAACATGTGTAATTCCAGTTATTTAACATTATCATGAATGCTTGTCTACTAAAAACTGAATGTGCAGCCTAGATAGTGAGAACTATAAAAAGTAAAATTTCATAAAAACTTTTATATTCAGCTAACATATAGGTACAGAATAGCACAGCTCCCAAAATGGAATATATTTAACATTCAATTTCATTTTTTCTGTTAAGCTATGTTCACACTAGTGTTTTTTTTTATTTATTCAGTGGTAATGACTAAACCACCATGCTTTCTATCTCTCCTTCTCCAGAGTAGAAGGAGAAGAAGAAAATGAAGGATGGGGTGAAGGGGTTAGGAGAAGAATAAGAAGGTCATGTTCTCCTCCTACGGAAAAGGAAGAAGCAGGAAGAGGAAGGAAGATGCTTGATGGCTCAGTGGCTAGCACTGTTGCCTTATAACACTGGGGTTCTAGGTTCACTTTTATGGACAACCTCTACATACAGGTTGTATGTCCTCATTGTGGCTATTCTTCTCAAGCATGGTAGCTCAATCTCTGTATTGTCGTTTTATGTTTTCTTTGTGCTTATTCTTCTTGCCCTTCTATTTGTCCAGCAATGAAAGAACAAGTGTGGTGGCTCAGTCGTTAGTACTGCTGCCTCTCATTGCGGGAGTTGTAGGTTCAAATTTGACCAATAGTGATGGCTGCTTGGAGTTTTTCAATATTGATGTTGTTCTTGATGTATTGTAAGACAACAGTGCTATCCACTGACCCACATTCATTGAAGAACCACAGACAAAACTGTAAAATGAAAAATGGATGGTCTTCAAGTTCCATCTGGCATCTATTGAGTACAGTGCAATAAAAAAAATGAGCTGTATTCCATTTCTGAAACTGTAAACTAAAGCACAGCAGTCAGCACTTTTGATCCAGAGTAAGAAACAGAATGGAGATGGAAAATACAGACCTTCCGCTTTAATACTATTTCTTTCCGTTTAGCTGTCCCCATGACAGAACAGCAAAACGGGAATGAACACACTAGTGTGAAAAGGCTCTTATGAATTATGCTCTCAGGTAATATGAATCTAACCAAATTTAATTTATGACTTCAGTTTAGTAAATAGTTTGTTAGCTAGCAGTTTCTTAAAATAATTTTGTATAACACATTTATAACTAACCATAAAAAAATGTCTTTGTAATCCAAATATATTAATACTTGTACCAGCCAAATCCAACACTTTATCATAAACTGCACATCCATGTACACATAAAACTAAATGTGTTCCTGAAGTGTTATATATGTGTGATAACTGAGTGTAGTATGTTATAATCTCAGGCTCAGCCCTTTGGGCTCCACAATTCTCCTACCATTACTTCCTGGCAAATGAAGGAGCTGTCTGACAACTTCCATCACTAGCCATATAAGCTGATTTCCCTGTCATCCGACCACTTTGAGGCTCTTCAGTAGTCAGACAGCAAGAGAACCTTTCCCCTTCATCAAGACATGCTTAACTAAAACTATACCTGTACAGTAGGTTTAGAATACATGTCAAACACAGGGACTGCGGCCCAAATCCGGCCCGCCGTCTCATTTTATGGGGCCCATTGGTTGTGCATTAAGACTTAAAAAGGTTATCCAGGCAGCGCCCACCGGGATACACCAGGGTCGGAGTGGAGGCCTCTGCTCCTACCCTTGTGTAGTCCCAATATTTAAAATTGCAGGCGCAGTTCTCATTGAAATCAATGGGACCCCAGCCTGCAATTACAAATTCATTGGACCACCCGGCTGCAAGTTATGCTGTGGCTGCTTTCCAAGCTATCATATGGCTGCTTTTAAAAGGTCTCCTGTGGCGTTCAGGTACTGATTAGAGTCATAGGTGTGGTAGCTGCAGGTCTGGAGAATGATCAAGGAAAGCTAGGAGTTGGTAACTGTAGATCCCGTCTCGCGGTACAAATGGAGAAGGCACGTACTCTTGTCAAGAAGTAAGCCAGAGGTCGGTATCAGGATGTCTCGTGTTGCAGTGCAAATGTGGGAGGCAGGTAGCATTGTCGGAAGGGAAGCCAGAGATCAGTATCAGGGAGTCTTTAGTTGAAATAGCAGAGTAGTAGGAAGGAGTGAAGCTTGATCAAGGCTGTGAAGCACAATAATAATGCACTGGTGCAGTGGCAGGGCCAGGCTTTTATAATGAGCCTGATTTAGAAGCAAGGCGGTGCCAGGACAGGGAGGCAGAAGCTAGTTTAACAGGAGCATGGAACAAGGCTAGGTTCAGGAGGGAACAAGGCTAGGTTCAGGAGGTGAGCTTGTCCAGCATGCTGGATAGCTCACAGGGGAGAGACACTGTCTGGAGCACAGGAGGTCCCAGGCTCAAGTCCTGACACCCCAAGTCAATGCGTGAATAAAGCACTGCAAAATGTCGCACATGGAATCTATGTAACGCCGTCACAGAAGCAGATTAACGTCTAAATTATTAGTAATAAAGCCCTTTCACAGTTTAGACAAATCTAAAATGATAATTCTTTATTAATTATATTTTTAAATTATTTGAACGAACACGGGGCACAACACAGAAGCCACTGGGTTGATGGAGATATGAGAGTCTCTTCAAGGACCTAGGTGCCACATCCTAATACTGCTTCCCTCTGTATACAATCATAGCAGAGAGGAAGAGCATGTTATGGGAAGTTGGCAACGTACAGTGGCTTTAATCAACGAACAATTAAAAAGAACTCGGACCAAATTCTATACTAGTGTCCCTCTCTTGTGCTCTTAGTTCACTATCAAAGTAACAAACAACTCAGCTACCATCACTAGATAGACTCAGCAATGAAGCTTAAATAGATGAGCATAGTATAGTTTTAAACAGAGGGAAAATAAGTTTCTAGAGAGCTGTGTTGTAATAAAGGTTGATTGAAATGTATCATGCAGTAGTGCGGATCTTCATATCATTATTCAGAAACCTATAAGCCTCTCTAGAAACCCTCTTATGCTTGAATTCATGCGAGCAAAAGAGAAAGGATATAAGGACAAGTTGTGGGCCCAGTATAAATGTCAGTGAGCACACTTCTCCTTCCAGGGCCTGTTTAGTAGTCCTGGATTCTTAATTTATTCAGATTACTAATATCGGCATTGATGCACTCATAGTTAGCTCTCTCAGTACTGTATAATCTCTTTCCATTTATTCTCAACGCGTTTCTCCGCTAATAATGGCGGGTCATCAGGAGATCAATGAGTTTAGTACTAAAGGATCAATTTTATATGTTTATTAGTACAAAAAGCACGAATCATTGGTGCTTGTTCATAATGTATTTCCGAGTTTACTCCGAACCAATATCAAGCATATACTGCCAAGTAACGGTAATATCTCGTGTTTATATAGAGGGAGACTCTTTGAGGTATTAGAATGAAAGTGGCATTAGAGATGTGGGCTAATAGTGGGTCTTGAAGGACCTTTTTTGCCAAAGGATGCCCCCTGACCAGACCGAGACTGTTGTCCAAGAAAGTCTATATAGCAGCTAGGTCTGATTCAGTATCTCAGCATGCACAGTAGCAACTCTTAGACTGTGCCTGAGGCCGGGCAATATAGAACAAATAATGTCTGTAGCGGCAGTTGTATTAGAGGAGACCTCTTTAGAGAATAAGCCCTCTTTAGAGAATAAGCCCTCTTTAGAGAATAAGCCCTCTTATGCCAACATGGATAAAACGTGCACAGTAGCAATTCTTTAGCTGTGCCTGTGAACGGGCAAAATAGAGCAAGTACTGCCTATAGCGGCAGTTATATTAGAGGAAGCCTCTTTTTTAAAAATTAGAGAATAAGCCCTCTTCTGCCAACAAATAAAAGTGACCCCTGTCAAGTAGTGCAAGGCTCAGGTTTTCCAATAAAGATGGTATAGGCAAAACCTGAGTCTGGTCTAGTAGCTAGATATATGCACAGTGGGGTCACTGTAGCAGAGTCTCCATGTCCCTAAATAGGTCTCTATCTGAGATATAGTGGTATAGAGTATAGCATGAATAGAGCAGCGCCTCTGGCCTGAGATAGGTCAGGGCTATCTCACCAAGGCCAGAGGCGCTGCTCTATTCATGCTATACTCTATACCACTATATCTCAGATAGAGACCTATTTAGGGACATGGAGACTCTGCTACAGTGACCCCACTGTGCATATATCTAGCTACTAGATCAGACTCAGGTTTTGCCTATTCCATCTTTATTGGAAAACCTGAGCCTTGCACTACTTGACAGGGGTCACTTTTTTATTTGTTGGCAGAAGAGGGCTTATTCTCTAATTTTTAAAAAAGAGGCTTCCTCTAATATAACTGCCGCTATAGGCAGTACTTGCTCTATTTTGCCCGTTCACAGGCACAGCTAAAGAATTGCTACTGTGCACGTTTTATCCATGTTGGCATAAGAGGGCTTATTCTCTAAAGAGGGCTTATTCTCTAAAGAGGGCTTATTCTCTAAAGAGGTCTCTAATACAACTGCCGCTACAGACATTATTTGTTCTATATTGCCCGGCCTCAGGCACAGTCTAAGAGTTGCTACTGTGCATGCTGAGATACTGAATCAGACCTAGCTGCTATATAGACTTTCTTGGACAACAGTCTCGGTCTGGTCAGGGGGCATCCTTTGGCAAAAAAGGTCCTTCAAGACCCACTATTAGCCCACATCTCTAATGCCACTTTCATTCTAATACCTCAAAGAGTCTCCCTCTATATAAACACGAGATATTACCGTTACTTGGCAGTATATGCTTGATATTGGTTCGGAGTAAACTCGGAAATACATTATGAACAAGCACCAATGATTCGTGCTTTTTGTACTAATAAACATATAAAATTGATCCTTTAGTACTAAACTCATTGATCTCCTGATGACCCGCCATTATTAGCGGAGAAACGCGTTGAGAATAAATGGAAAGAGATTATACAGTACTGAGAGAGCTAACTATGAGTGCATCAATGCCGATATTAGTAATCTGAATGAATTAAGAATCCAGGACTACTAAACAGGCCCTGGAAGGAGAAGTGTGCTCATTGACATTTATACTGGGCCCACAACTTGTCCTTATATCCTTTCTCTTTTGCTCGCATGAATTCAAGCATAAGAGGGTTTCTAGAGAGGCTTATAGGTTTCTGAATAATGATATGAAGATCCGCACTACTGCATGATATACTTCAATCAACCTTTATTACAACACAGCTCTCTAGAAACTTATTTTCCCTCTGTTTAAAACTATACTATGCTCATCTATTTAAGCTTCATTGCTGAGTCTATCTAGTGATGGTAGCTGAGTTGTTTGTTACTTTGATAGTGAACTAAGAGCATAAGAGAGGGACACTAGTATAGAATTTGGTCCGAGTTCTTTTTAATTGTTCGTTGATTAAAGCCACTGTACGTTGCCAACTTCCCATAACATGCTCTTCCTCTCTGCTATGATTGTATACAGAGGGAAGCAGTATTAGGATGTGGCACTTAGGTCCTTGAAGAGACTCTCATATCTCCATCAACCCAGTGGCTTCTGTGTTGTGCCCCATGTTCGTTCAAATAATTTTTAAATATAATTAATAAAGAATTATCATTTTAGATTTGTCTAAACTGTGAAATGGAATCTATGTAATTAGCGCCACTCTTACCTGCTGGTCTGGCACTACTGGCCAACACTCCACTTGCATTTGCTACTCCTGCAGCTTACATTAGTCTACTGCAAGCAACGGGCTGGGTCTCTGCTGCCAGACAACATCATTCTGAGGAGCCAATATTGTGCCTGCAAATGTCAGTACAGACTGAACAAACTAGGGAACTAATATATTAGGGAAAAAACTAAGCCACCATCTTTTTATGGGCATAATATTGCTTTGAAACATATTCTTGGCTTAAAAGGGACACTAATGCGATGAACTCCGTGTGCAGCGCTGTTAAGGACCGCTGCACGGCCACATAACCTTTCAAGTCTTGAGGTCCTAATTAGTTCGTACCTGGATGCATCAAGGAAGCCAAAAACTATATAATTTATAGTTATCAGTTCCCACAGATGCGTAGAGATGAGCCGCGGCAAGTATACAGCCCACTCTGC
Organism: Eleutherodactylus coqui; assembly: GCF_035609145.1. NCBI lineage: Eukaryota > Metazoa > Chordata > Amphibia > Anura > Eleutherodactylidae > Eleutherodactylus > Eleutherodactylus coqui. The sequence continues at coordinate 72,654,831 of NC_089845.1, forward strand.
TTAAGGCGCGTACACTGAAAGTTTATTCACTTTGGTATAGTTCTAATACAGGAAAGGAATACGTCATTAGTCACGGGGTTAATCTCATTGGGTTAGAAAAACATTAAGAATCATGCATTGTTCAGCAATCAGTGAGAATATATCTGTAATGTTTTCAAGTGTCTGTTTCTCCCAGCGTTATCTTGGTCCTCCCTGGTCCGCCATTGTATTCACTTTGTTATTCAGGTGGCTGTAGTACAGTCAGTTCCTTTGTCCAAGTCTCCGAATGGAGGTGTGGGAGGGCTTCTTCTGATAACGTCCAGACTTGGTTCTCATGAAAAAGAACAGAGACATTGCACCGAATCTCATGCTCTAAAGCTATTTCTGCTTGAATTATTGTTTCACTACACACAAGCTTATTTACATCTTATAATGCTCCATTTTGTATCTAGCAGCCATTTTGAGACAGATTCTTCCATTTTATGAGCCTGTACTTTCTCAGCGCGAAAATCGGATTCTTTAGATTGCCATGCAAGTGCTCTCCCATAGACTTAAATGGGAGAGCGTGCACATGGCCGTCTGAAAAGAGCCAGTTTCTTGTGCGGTGTGAGGACTTTATCGTGTGACATTGGGGAGTGGGGGGGGGGGGAGTGCGAGGATAAAAAAATAAATAAATACATCACCCATCTCCCTGTCATATCCCTGGACATCACCACAACTTAGTTTAGGTGTTGTTCGCAGGTGACAGGTTTCCTTCTAAATCAGCAATTTCATTGACAATTCAAAGACTTTTAGGGTGCATTCACATGTGGCAGATTTTGTGCAGATTTCTACCAAAATCCACACTATTTCAAGGAGTTAAGCCTGCTGCAAATTTGTGCACCAATGGTGCAGTTTGGTGCAGATTTTCCATTGTGGAAATTCAGCACCAAATCTGATAAATATGAACACACACTTAAATGGGGTTGTCAGTTTTTTTCTGTTGTCATGCTCTTAATTGTCCAAACCAATTAAAGATCTTACACTCACTTCTCCCTAGTCCCTGCAGTTGCAGCACTGCAGCTATTGGTCTTCCCTCTGCTGCTGTATTTTAAGGCTGCAGTCAGTCTGTAAACAGGACTTCACAGGCTCCTGAAACCAATCACAAACTTCAGCGTTTGAGTTTACTGACACATACTCACAGCATCATATGTAGCCAGTGGGAGCTGGGAAAGTCAGCTTAGGTTCACAGTGGCTATATACTCTGACTCCCATCCGCTATAATTCAAGGGAAAGATGAACTAGTGCTTGGTGGTGGTTGTAGTTCGTGAGGCCAGTCCGCAGCAGGCCGGAGTGAGGGGCAGCTTGATAGTTGCATTTTCATCTGGTCATGCTACACATTTTATGGATGGTGGGGGTTGAGGTGTTCAGTGCAGGGCTGGGAAATTGTAAAAAAGAAACTAGAAATTAACAACATTTGATGACAGATTAGAGCCAATCTTTACCACAAATCACAGAATTTGTAAATTCCACAGTATTACCAACATGTGTATCTCTCACAAGCCCAGGGAACTATGTATATATCTGCCAACAGCCTAATCAGAGTGATTTACTTTAAATGGTCCCAGCTTTACTCCTGTACTGGCTTGTATCCCCTCACAATAGCGCTTGTACATTATCCAAACCTTGGGGTCCACTTCAGGTCCAGTCCAGGAGCACTTCACTCATGCCAATCTCCACAAATAAAGTCTGAGGCTCCTTTTAGGGCTGGCAATAATCCTGCAGTTATCAGGTGTCTATGCTGCATCAGCAGAGTAGGAGCAGATAAGTCACTACACACTCTGGTCTGCTGCAGCTTCATCTCATTTCATCTCACATCATCTGTGATCTGAGAACTCTTCTGATCTATTCTGAACTTTACTGAAGGAAGTGCCCCTGGGTCCCTGAGCGGGATAGCCTTTTTGTCCCACTTGCGGGATGTCTGGTCACTATGAAAGTGATTACCAGCCGGGGTACAACAGGGTGCTAGAGCCTCCATGCCCACCTGTATCACATCTTCCATCCAATCCGGAGCATGGATCTACTGCTCTGTGTTCCACAGATAGCGGCTTCAAAAAGACCCAAAACAGTCGAAACGTTGCCTTTTTGTCTACTCATGGAATAATAAAAGCTTTTTTTTTTTTTAAAAGCTGTTTGCACCATTTATGCTGCCATGCTCTCTACATTATATATTTGCATCCAAGATACATGTGGTACCACAGGCTACTAGAGCCTCCATGCCCACCTGTATCATATCTTATATCCAAGCTAGAGGTGGTACAATAGGGCACTAGAGCCTCCATGCCCGTCCGTATCACATCTTGTATTGGCCTTAGCTTGGATACAACGGTACTAGAGCCTCAATGCCCACCTGTATCACATCTTGTATCCAAGCTACAGGCAGTACAACAGGGTACTAGAGCCTCCCTGAAGGGATCAGTTCTGCACAATAAATGGTCCTTTTGCTCTGATATTGTAATCACTTACTTATATTAAAGTTTCATCCGATTCTGATAACTACTTCTTGGGGAGGAATTTTTTCACAATGAGTGTATTTAGCCTTGGGTTGACTTTTTTTTTCTTCACAATACACAAAGACAGGGAGGACACAGTCATAGGACCACCACATCTGAATTGAGAGTCGTGACCCCGGAACCAAATCACTGCTCTGTACTTCTCAGACAGCCGTTCACTAGTGCCATGCCGCAGTGTGAGGAGAGCAAGGCATGCAGACACTGTGCAGTTAGTCTCCAGGAGCAGCAGGATGATGACATCATCATCCAGCTATGCTCCGCTGCGTGCACTGTATCAGCATCCCTGCGCACCAATCACGCGGCCGGCAGTGTGCCCGGCCAGTAATGCATTCAATGTGCATTTTGCATATGGCAGGGGCCTCTGGGCCCCCTCAGTGAAGGGGCTGGGTCGCAATTGCGACCCCTAGTAGTATGCCTATAGCTACACCTGGATACTGTTACATTTGTGCAGGCAAATGAGCACCGGGTCCACACGAATGTTACCATGTATAGGGAACGCCGGGTAAAACTACCACCGTTTAACATCTCTTCCTATCTTCTACAAAGGAAGATGACCAAGGACCTACCTGAGCGGGGACGTTGCCCCAATAGGGGGTGGCCCAGCAGTCTTCGGATCTGGGCCTTTGCTGACCCTAGGAACACATGCACCTAGGCTAGGACACATACACATGTACTACCAACAGGGACAACTGAACAAGATAAAGACACACAGAGCCATATTCACACCATATAGCAGCCAATACACAGATGCTAGTAGTAGATGTTAATACTAAAAATGCCAGGTATTTGTTGACATTTTGGCCAAAATGTGGCAGCTAGCAGACCATGTCATGGCTCCTGTCAATACCGCTAGTCCCTACACTAACCAGGAGTCCAGCGATATAACCAAACAAAACCACAAGACACAAACCTTTCTTGCAGCCACCACACACAGAACCTGCTCACACAACACAGAGAGAAAAGAGAACAGAGGAATCTGAACACACCCACACCTGGGAAGACAGCTTTTATGTGTACTGACTTGGAGTGATTGGCTGACTGGAGGCACACATACGCACACCCAGCACAATCCCCCACACCTTAGCAAGAAAGCTCAAGAGAACCTGTAGTACAACAGATCTCAGAAGACAGACGTGGCAGCTACATTTCTGCTTAAATCCTTGGATATTGCTCCTGATATCTATAGTGCTACTCCTAGTCCCATCCTCCAGCTTGCACCCTATTACTCTTATCTCATCTTCTGATCTCTCAGTTCCTGAATGCTGATTTGGCTGGCCCTGTTCTTGACCACACCTTGCCTTCTTCTCCTATTTCCTAGTTCTGTATGAGCCCTCCTCTTGGTCACTGTTCTAGGTATTCCCTGGCTCTGTCTGAGGTTTGTTCTTGGTCACTGTTGCTGGTGTTTTTTGCTTCCATTTGAAGCCTGTTCCTGGTTGATACTACCGGTTTCTCTGAGTTTTTAGTCTGGCTTTCTTCTGGACATTGTTCATACATGCAGCAAGTGTTTGAGTGGCTGTTCGTCAACATTTTGCATTTGTGCAACCTTGTCAATACCATATTTTGTAGTTCTACATCAAGGAGAAAATCCAGTGGATGAAAAAAAGAAACATTAAAATGAACTTTTATTTGAAAACATGAAAAATATTAGGCGCCATTTTGATGACTATAATGCATTGAGAATATATAAATTCCTAGTGCATCCAGCACCCTTAATCATAGCAAATAAAAGCAACAAAGCAAATTTAAAACCATAATGATACCCCATCTGATATCATGTATGGAGAATCACATGATCCAGAACTCACTAATGGTCATGCAAGAAAGGTTACACCCAAAATGTTGTACATTGAATTACATAGAAACATTTTACATTGTATTGCAGATATGATATGTGATTGCCTTGTATAAAGTTGTATGTAATTCTGTGTAATTTTATGGTACTTTTTCATTTTATTTGCTATGATTAAGGGTGCTGGACGTACCAGAAAGGCATCAGGGAAACTTACATATCATACTGATGCCTAACATTTTTAATGCATTCCAATAAAAGTAAATTTTTAATTTTTTTGTTTATCCATTGATCAAGCTAGATTTTTTTCCTTGATGTTGTATGTCTTTAAGAGGTTGGTCAGACACTTCCATGCTCAGTCATGAAGGTTGTTGGTGAGCTGGATTCTCTTTTTGTATTTTTGCTATTTTGCCTTTCAGCCTACTTCTATGAAATGGTTGTCTGCACCTGCCCATGTACCTTTCTATCAGTAAGCATGGCCTTTTCAATTATTTTTGTATGGATTTGGTCCCTTTTCAGTTCCTGTTCCTTATGTCAAATGGTTCTGTCCCAGATCCGTCTCTGGAACCTTTTCCTGGTATCTCCTAATTTCAGTTTCTAGTCTGTTCCTGTTCTCTGTGTTCCTGATTTCAGTTCCTAGTCTGTTCTCAGTGTTCATTTTTCCACCTACCTGCCTATTCCTGGAGCCTGTTCCAGACTGTCCTCGTTCCAGCATGTGACCATGTTCCCTCATGCTCTGTGATCATGTTCCTGCTCCAAAAGCAAGGTCTTGTCTTGTTCTTACCCTGTAATTACTGCTGCACCTGCCAACCAACTGGTGAAAATTCTGGGGCTTGTTATCTGGGTATCCCTCTGCAGCAAAATCCATACGACCGTGTGGTGGTTAAGGGTGAAAACTTGAGAATTCCTTATGGCCCATTTAGATGGGACGAATGTCGGGCAAATGATGCCCGACACTCGTCCCCGCATACACTCGTTCCCGTGCTGTTGCACTGGATCTAGTATAGCTGGCTCGCTCACAGAGCAGCCAGCAGAGGGGCAGGAAGGCTGCAAGAGATTTCTCTCCTCGCGCTCCCCCGCCCCTCTCCATTGACTTAACATAGTAGCACGAGAGCAAGTATGTGCGGGGACGAGGTTTGCCCGACATTCTTCCCATCTAAATGGAGCTTTAGATTCTGTACCCATCTAGCCAGCACAGAAGCAGCTGCAACCTAAGAATCTACTTTCCCGTCAAGAGAATGAAACAGTTGTCATAGCCATGTGAACTGTACCACGCAGTCCATGAAATTAATGTATTTTGTTCTAATAGATTAATTTCACTATCTCTTTTTTCCTTTTCACTTTGTACATAGAGATAATTTGTTCCCCAGTAAATATACCATTCCTGCCTATTTAAATATGGCTTTAAATTCTTCTGGTTTGTCAGTAAACATGAAATACCTTTGGATATTTTGACAATATTTAGTCATAATGAGATATAATTAAGAAGAAGTAATGACATGCAGCAAAAACCAAATGTTCACTTTTTCAAAAACTCCTTGACAGGATTTCAGCAATACCACTCCTTCCTAGGGATTCTGCTTATCTCACAAAAGCTATTCATACAAAATGTAATAATTATTCAATAAGTACTCTGAGCACATAGTGATTGCTCTGTGTTTATCTCAACACACAATTATATCTCCTTTGCCAAAGCGATATTCCTGCAACTCCCTGGAACAGCTATGGGCAGTAAAATGGCACCATAATATGCCAACCTTTTCATGGCAAAAATGGAGTGACTTTCTGGCCTCCTGTAGCAAACCACTGGCCTACTTCCGCTATATTGATGACATCATAATCATCTGGACCAACATCGAACAAGAACTAATAAAATTTCATGAGAGGTTTAATGCATTCCACCCGACCATAAACCTGACATTAAAGGGGTTGTCCCGCGCCGAAACGTTTTTTTTTTTTCAACCCCCCCCCCCCCCCCCCCCGTTCAGCGCGAGACAACCCCGATGCAGGGGTTAAAAAAGAACACCGGACAGCGCTTACCTGAATCCCCGCGCTCCGGTGACTTCTTACTTACCTGGTGAAGATGGCCGCCGGGATCTTCTCCCTCGGTGGACCGCAGGGCTTCTGTGCGGTCCATTGCCGATTCCAGCCTCCTGATTGGCTGGAATCGGCACGTGACGGGGCAGAGCTACACGGAGCCGCGCCGAAACGGGTTTTTTTTTTTTCAACAGCCCCCCCGTTTGGCGCGAGACAACCCCGATGCAGGGGTTAAAAAAGAAAACCGGACAGTGCTTACCTGAATCCCCGTGCTCCGGTGACTTCTTACTTACCCGGTGAAGATGGCCGCCGGGATCTTCTACCTCGGTGGACCGCAGGGCTTCTGTGCGGTCCATTGCCGATTCCAGCCTCCTGATTGGCTGGAATCGGTACGTGACGGGGCGGAGCTACACGGAGCCCCATTGAGAAAGCAGAAGACCCGGACTGCGCAAGCGCGTCTAATTTGGCCATTAGACGGCGAAAATTAGACGGCAACCATGGAGACGAGGACGCCAGCAACGGAGCAGGTAAGTGAAAAACTTTTGATAACTTCTGTATGGCTCATAATTAATGCACAATGTACATTACAAAGTGCATTAATATGGCCATACAGAAGTGTATAGACCCACTTGCTGCCGCGGGACAACCCCTTTAAGCTACTCATATACCGAGATCAACTTTTTGGACACCATCATAAAAATTTTGAACAACTTAATACAGACATCCCTGTAACGAAAAAACGATACTTCAGATGGGACAGTTTCCATCCCAAACACATAAAAACATCCATTGTCTAAAGCCAGGCTATCAGATACAACCAGATATGCTCTAACTCAACAGACCAAGAGGAACATCTATACCATCTTAAAAAGTTATTTTAAATCAGGGCTACCATCCCACCTCAGTTGATGACTAAATCACCAGAGTCACCAGGATACCCAGAAATCAACTACTCCAATACACAGAGAAGGACGGAAATGATTGTGTACTTCTAGTAGTGACCTACAATTCATAGCTAGAGGTATCAAGGATAACTGCAAAGAAACTCCATCATATCCTACACAAGGATTACCATCTGAAAACCATATTCCCGGAACCTCCCCTTCTGTGTTACAGGCAACCTCCAAATTTGAGGAACCTTATAATCAGAAGTGCATTGCCCTCTGACACACAAAAAGGAACCTATCCCTGCAATGTAAGGAGCTACAAGACCTGCTCACATGTACCCTCCGTGGACAGGATACAAATCTCTAAAAACACAACAGAATTATAAGATTCTGGGAACATTCACATGTTCCACATCCGATGCTGTGTATCTGATTCTGTGCAGTAAATGTCCTGTTAGGGGCCTTTATGTTGGAGAAAAAGGACAAAAACTGAAAGCGAGGATGAGATCTCATCGCCACACAATTAATGAAAGAAATCAAGCTTGAAAAAGGCCACAGGCCGAAACGTCGCTGTTATTTATAATGAGAGAATAAACTACTCCTTGTTTTTGCACCCTTGATGCTGCCGGGATCTTCATTTATATTATTTAATGAAAGAAAGACAGAATTACCTGTGGCCTAGCACTTTTCTAGTCACGGACACAACATAGAACACATGAAAGTCATTATACTTAAAGGCAATTTCAAATCGGAAAGCCATAGAAGAATTTGGGAGTACAAACATATAACATCTTTTGACACTTTCAACAGAGGGTTAAATTCTTCATGAGGATTCATGTGTGAATGGAAAGTATGAAAAATCTATAGCATAGATAACACACATGCCTGGTGACCCCCTAACACTAATTCAGGAACCATAAAACCCTCACATCTTTACCAGTTATTATAGCTATAGTCTGGTTTAGCAAAAAAACTGCCCCAGTCTTTGGCCCTGCCTGGCCTGCACTTATGTTACATGTGCACAATTGCTCTACCTTGAAGTCTAAGGAAGAGAGGTAAACAGTTAAATCAGCTGATGGAGCTGCATTCAAATCTACTGTAGAGCTCAATGGCCAGTGAGGACACAGACTTAACAAACTATCCATTTGAAGAGGTAGATTAGACACCCTTGTTTTATGAAAACTTATGATGACTTATGTAGGGACCCAGAATTGTCACTATATGGGAATGTTTACTTTTTTGTGGAACTGTATAGATGCATTTAAATGTATAATACACTGTATTCATGTCTTGCCTTGAAGGTGGTGGCTTGATAGGGTACAGTACAGTGAGGGATAAAACTGTCCAGGGAGTTAGTTTCTCACAGCTATGGCCCATCGGTATGGTAGAGGGGGAGGAACAAAAGTTATAAAAGTTATTGCAGTTATCAAGAAAATTCAGAAAATATCGGTAGTAGAGAATGTAGTATAAAAAAGCAAGCTGGCTTAGGGAACAGCATATCACAGCCATTCCTGGATCTATTCTTCAAGGAGGAGTGTGTGGTAAGAAAGCCACAACATGCAGTACAGAGCCACAGAAAAGGCTACAGACTTTAGGGCTGTGGTGAGAAAACCACCACTCACAGTAAGGAGCAGCAAGGTAGCAGGGACTAAAACCACCACCCTCAGGACTGGATGTTGAACTGGATTGCAAAGCTTTGAACCTTTATCAATTGGATGTTGAATTGACAAGTGCCTGAGCTAAGTAAATGTGAGGTAAACTGTTTCATCACTCCCTCCATGGTCTCTCTTTTATAAGGGTCTACACTACACCATACTACCAGATCAGGGAGCTGAGACCAGCCCTTTTACCATCACCCCATATGTAACTGTAGTGCAGCCGCTTGGGAAGTGACTTGCACTGTAACTGCCACCATGGACAACATCCTCCTTCTGGCTTACTATGCCTATCCTCAGGACCCCTGCTGCTGCTCGGGAACTCAACCAATCAGCTGATTAGCAGAATCTATAGATGGCTGGAAAGGTCAAAACGCTGTCTGTAGCTTAGTTTGGTAGTGCTGTTCTTTTCACTAAAGTGACTTTGGAGGCCTCTCTTATCCTGATGATAGATTACCAGTAGGTTTCTCCTAGAAAAACCTCTTTATCTGGTAAACAGATGCAGACCCCAGAGCAAGTAGATACCAGTGTATGCTGTTACATTTCTTGAGTGTATTCTCATATCAGGTTTGCTTAACATACCTGCTCAAAATTGTAGCTTGAATCTATATTTCTATGCAAAGTCCTGTTGTTTAACATATTGTCTCTTGCAATGTGCAAGGAGAACATTCTCCATCTGCTTTTGCTACATTTGTCACTGTTCTTATATGAAACGTATTTACGTTGTGTCTACACACAAAACATTTGCGCATTTGTTTGAGCAAAAAAATATGCAGCATGCCCTATTGTCTTGCACAATTGCGCAGGGAAAGAACACATATTGAACTAATCACTATAATTGCCCATTTTATTGAATGGGACCATGGTTGCATATTTATTTTGCGCACGCACATACTCAGCAACCATTGCGTAAATAAACGGTGCAAATGTGCACGTAAATGCGCTTACACCCGTGCAACTCCAGCCTTATAGTAATAATGCCTTGCAGACAAAACTGAATATAATGTTAGCATTATATGGGCGCCTGAACATTGCATCTGTAAGACACCATTTATTTTTCTTTGACCTTCATGTTAAAGCTCCATTAACTTCAGGCTACATTGCTTGTTTCATTGTTTAGTGCAGCACGCAAAATAATTCCAAATGTATTTATGGTCACTTTGCAATGCTTTTAACTCAAGGCATTCCCTGTGCTGTACCAGAAAAGTACATTCACTCTTTTTATACCATCTAATTTTTCAATTAAGTTTCCAGTCAGTGTGAATGTATGTATTTAATAGGTATACACATATGATTTTCTAAAAGATATTCGTATGTCGCCAGTTTGTAGTTTGAAAAGAATCAGTCAATAGCATCTCCCACATGCTATAATTTGTTGTGCATTAGAGTTACTTCAGTAAAAGGTGCCAACAATTAGGATCTATTAGATTTAATCACAGTATATGTTGTTGCTATCTTACAATTTCAAGTTATAAAACTTCAGAATTGCTATATAGCAGAAAATATTTGTACTGATTATATTGATTCATCAATGCTCAATGCAACGTCAAGAAAAAACATTCTCCCCTTACAGTATGTTTCCATTTTTGGGTTACTTTAGGTGACCATGTGTAAAATAGTAAGTAAAAGCAAATTGCACCCAAGAGACCAGGGCACAACTCACATTGGACAGCACACGCACACCAGTCCATGTGCTGACTGATATACATGGACACAGCACAATTACATGCATTGGCATCTCCTATTTCTTGTCCGGTAAATGGACAGGAAGAGGACATGCCATAAGTTTGTTTTACGCAGACCTTGGTCCATGTGAAAAAAAACCACATGCATGTGTAGAGCCTCATAGGCTATAGTGGGCACATGTGCTGTTCATGAAATTACACGGACGGCTCACGGCCCCAAAATACATCAGTGTGCCAGAGGCCTAAGGGATCCTTTACATGGCTTCGCTTGAGTCATATGAGTCGCTTGGGTCAATACTGGCACTTGTGTAAAGAACCATCATACAGGCAAACTGTATGGAGGATGAATAATCATTAAAACAATCATTCACACCCATATACTTTCATCATTGTTAGCATTATACGGCTGCCAACAAATATGATTTTTGCATCTGCAGAAAAGATTCAGTCAGCCGACAGATACGGGGAATAACCTGGAATGATCGTGTAAACACTTGTTTGGCTAATCTGCCTGTATAAAAGGGCCTTCTGTTGTGGTCAATTGAATGATAATCAAACGTTATTGAAGTTTGCTATGGGGTTCTTTGGATTTTGTGCCTGTAGCTCTATAAACCATCACTTCAGAAGTATTTATTCCCAGGTTGCCCCAGATACGTCCTCCTGTAGGTATTCTTGCTCTACAGGTCCGGCTTGTTTAGAAGGAGCTACCAGGAACGGCTTTTTTTTTTTGCTTCAACTCTCGGGACCGGATTGCTGACCCATAGCATGGTGGCACTTAACAGGGATACTCACAGGAAAATTGTGCAAAATGTAGTTTCAAGCTGCAAATCAGTAGGAATGCAGTGGCCATCTTGGAAAATAGTGATGTGGGTAAACATCAGGAACAGATGGCAAGATAAAAGGGTAATGGCTGCTCAATTTGTAGCCATAACCAGCTGTGCATAAATATGGCATAAACACCTCTCATATCCGAAATTTTTAAAATTCACTTCACAATAAGTATACCCCTTTAAGAGAGGAAATTGCTGTTTATTAGGTTTGCATACAAACACAAAGTATAAACTAAGAAGCCAATTTTTACCCTATGTGTAATAATCTTACCAGAATTGGCTCCAGTGTGTATTGGATAACAGACCAATCCTCGGATTTCTCCATAGTACTGCATATCAATTTTGCCCGATTTTGATTACCTATCTCAACAACTCTAACCCTGTATACCTTCCCCTGTATGGCCGGTTCATCAAACTGCCCACACTAGTATATTTCTGCATTGACTTTCTGTTGCTGTTGCCCCTAGCAGCCATATTTCCAATGTATCCTTATATGTTCTGGTTCCAGCATTATCCGGGAATCAAACATGGAGCTAGCTTAGAGCACCTGAGTCCTGAGCCCAGCTAAGTACTTTGATCTAATCCACATTAGACATCCGAGCACCATTTCTTTTAGGCTGAAGTCACTCAGCTGCATTTTCAGGCCATATACTGTCCATGTATTCTACGGACAGCAGACAGACCCATTATAGCCTATGAGGCTATTCACGTGCATACTGCTGGGCCACATGAAAAAAACGCACAGGATGTCCTATTCTCATCCATTTTCATGGACGAAAGTAGAGCATTCAAAGTGCCAGGTCTGTGTAGATCAAGCAGTAGACTGTATGGACAGATGTCCATGTGCTATCTAATCCAGGTTGCCACCAAGTTTCTTGAGCACAAACAGCATCATGAATGTGTGCCTTTAACCTTAGACACAGCACTAGTGCTCTGTTCCTGAACACTCGCAAAATTTCACAGGGGCAACAACTAGCAATGCTTTGATGGCTCCTGCAGTATGATGTAGTGCCTTAGCATTACATCATAGGACTATTGGGCAGGCGATGGCTTGATAGGCAGTCTGCTAAATAGAGTATAGACCAGGCAGCATCAGATGTATCCAAAGTATTTCCTTTATTCCTTCATAAAAAACTGGCGACATTTCGACCCGTCCAAGGGTCTTTATCAAGTTCTGTGCTGACAGGCAGTCTGCTAAGACAGCCCTGGGGCCTTTCAGAAGGCCCCCGGCTGCCATGATACCCATACAGCTATATGCGGCGCTATATGAATAGAGGTCGCCCTGCAAACTCTCTTCATACATACCCCGAGACTGCAGGATGTAACTGTACATTCCATAGCGGGGAGGGGTTAAAGAAGTTGCTTGGTAGTTTTAAAAATAAACATAGAGAAATAGGTTAAAATGTCCTAGAATTAACCCCTTTCCGCTGCAGCCCCTTTTGTTTTTGTTTTTTTCATTTTTTCCTCCCAACTTTCAAAAAATCATGACATAGTTACATTAGGGTTTGTGTTTTGCTGGATGAGTTGTATTTTTTTAGTTGTACTATTTAACATGCCATAAAATGTATTGGAAAAGTTTTTAACATTTCTTATAAAAGTGGGGCAAACTGAAAAAATTGTAATTATAGTAACCTTGGTTCTGTATGGTATCCAAGCAGAAAGTTTAGTTCTGGTACCATATCTATGTAGTAAACTCGATTCTGTTATCTTACCTATGTAGTAAGCTTAGTCCTATTAGTGTGGTTTCACATGGGCGAGAAAATCGTGTGATTTTCGCCTGATGTGATAATCAGTAGTAAAGCAGATAAGGAAACCAATAATTTACAATGGTTTCCTTCACATTAGCGATGTTCTCACTGATGTGATGTTGAGAGAACAAAAAATTGCGGTATGCTCTATCTTTCTGCGATGTGTGATTTATTTTTTTATTTATTCTTTTTTAAATCTCCAAAGTTTCCCTATGGTGGCTTTCTTTTATCACATCGCAATGCAACAAACGTGCATTGCGGTGCGATTTTAACACTGTAAAGTCCGACTGACTTTTGCAAAAAAACAAATCGCTCACCCCCGCCGCCCCCCGAGCCTGCTCAGACAAGAATGCAGTTACTCGAGAAGAGCGATGCTCGCTAGAGTAACTGACTTATCCGAGCATGCTCGCTCATCTCTACAGGGCAGTAGTTGTGCAAAACATTGCACTCTCAGAACATATGTATAATTATACCCACTTCCATCAAGTATCTCGGACAATCCACTGTAGGAGACGAACCCAGGCCTATAGTAGATTCTGTTTAAAATTGCAATTTGTATTAATTTGTCTTTGATGTTGAACAATGGAGTCCCAGAGCTGGTCAATAAATCTCCCTCATCATCTAAATTCAGGTGCAGAATACTAAGCTCCCATTTCCAAAGAGCTTTTTCTCTTAATAGAACAAAGGTTTGCATCAAATGTCTTTACAAGCTAGAGATGAGTTTCACAAGATTAGACATCTGAGCCAGACCTTCCAGCAAAGTCAAGATAAGGGAAATAGTTGAACTGTTAAACTGGACCCTAACATCATGTTGGAGCTGAGAATACCTAAGAAAATGAATCATTAGTTAGATTAAAACTCAATTGCAATTGCTGAAAGGTACAAAAGTTACTTCCATTTACAAAATCTGAAAGAGTGGCAAATCCACAACACTGCCAGAACAGGGACTCTAGGTAGTTCTACAGATGCGGAAGGTGCAGATTTTGCCGCAAAGGGGAATGGGGGGTGGGGGTGGAATCACTTAGCTGCCTCTTCAAGTATCAAATGAAGGGTGATATGCCAGATCTTTAATGTGACCATCATGGTTATGGCAAAGTAATCACAAGGGATGTAGAACCCCTCAACAATAACTCTCTCAGGTTCTGTCTAGGGCTCTCCACCGTACGCTCCAGACCCTCTACTGGATTATAATCTGAAGAGGATAACCACCAACCCACATATACCAACTAACTAGCCAAGTAATAGTGTGAGGGTATATGTATATATTGCCATATGTTCTTTATGCTTTTATACCTGTATGCAAGTTCTATTCAAAGTTAAAATGAGAAAAACTTATATGTCGCCTTACATCAGATATGCCAAGAGGCCTTGCAAGGCGAAGACAAAATGTATCTTGAACACAAGAAGAATCGGACAAGGCCGCGTGTACTTGGCCGTTTTCCCAGAAGCGCCATATCAAGATGTGCAACTATGCATCTGAACTTTCACTGTCTCAGGCCGGAAATCCGGACTTCCCATATATGGTTATGAGCCCATCACCCATTCCTGGTGATGAGACAAAGGGTATAAGATCTCATGTAATCTGTAATAAAGCGCGGAGCGCAGCCATGTCCCCGTGTGAGAAACTATACCAGACCTCCGTGTGGTGTCTCTTCTTACCGCCAGCAGCGGGGCAAGTGGGGTGGGCCTGATTGGTGCTGTACTTAGAATTTTACCCTGACAATTTGGCGCAACCAACTGGGGCGACAAAGCCGGAGCTTACAACGCATTCCACCCGGATCCACGCCACGGAGAAGCCGTCCTGCTGCAAACCGAGCCTGATCAACTTGCAGAACTCCAGGTAAGACCAGCATATATTTATGTTGTGTTTTACGCTGAGAGTCTTGCAGCGGGACTGACTATCTGTGGTTTGTGACCGGACGGGTTGGGTTAAGAGTTCTACACGGTAACTCGTGTGGGCTTCGGGTTTGCCGTCATGGACCACTGACCGTGATATGCGCACCAATCGCTCACCCAGGGAACTAGTCTGTAGTCTATTTGTACTTTGAAGTCCGTAGCATTTTAACGATAGTGAAGGTTGTTTGTTGTATCTGCAGAATTTTTTTTTCTCTTTCTTTTCATTTAGTCTCACAAGAGAAGGGACCCTCGGTTGTTTTTCCAGTATATAAGGGGCTAACAATTTGAAAATTAAGAGGGATGCATTTTGTGAGACAGGCTTCATAGGAGAAGGGACTCTCGGTTGTTTTGCCTTATATATGGGGCTAACGATTTGATTTCAGAGAGATGCATTCTGTGAGGCTGGTTCCATAGGAGAAGGGACCCTCGGTTGTTTTGCCGGTATATAAGGGGCTGACAATTTGAAAATTAAGAGGGATGCATTCTATGGAGCGTGTTGTTATTATTATTATTGTTGTTCTAATATGCGTAAGATCTTATTAAAGAAGACAGAGCCCCTTATGGGCTGCCGCCGTGCGGATGAATTGGTGGAGGAGAGTTCCAATCTGTAAAATGTAAGAAAACTTTTATGAAAATGTGTGACATCGACCCGCACGGTAGATTACAAAAATGGTGTCTGGGAGGAGGTCTTTAGGACCAAGAGGTGCCTTAAAAGACCAAGGTTTGCTAGAAAGTGCTGGAGGAGGAGGAGAGAGAGACAGTCAGAGTAAGTTAGATATGTACACATTATTTGTTTAAGAAAGTATCCGTAAGTGAAATGTTGAAAAGTACAGTAAGTGATCAAGAGGGCGTCAGGAGAGTGACTATTGAAGGTTATATTGGCAGTTAGGTAGGGAGAAAGTGCTGAAGGAACAAGGAAAGTCGAGAAGAAAGTTACAATGCATGTGATTTGTTGGCAGAGAGAAAGAAGTAAAGGTGTATAATACAAGATAGATAATAGATATGTATATGTGTGTATATATGTATATACTGTATGTGCAAACGGTTACAAATGGACTAAAAAGGGACGGCATATGGTGAACAGTCAACAGCACTTGCCCACCATGGTCCCTGTGCCCCATGATGGCCCAGCTGATGCACGGAAAGACGCACCTCTCAAAGCAGCAATGATATCAACGCTTGAACCAGGACGGGTTGCTCCTGGGTTTTCTGTAGCTGCTGCATCATTTGTCCAATTTTGCATGATCTTTGCCGTAAGCAACAGGGCAGAAGTAAAATTTGCCACATCACACTTGCCTAGACCACTCTACCCATTTCAGGGATTGCAAATTGGCTACACTCAGCTCCCACTTGTTGGGAAGCATGAATATGTGCTTGTTGTTGTTGATTTCTTTTCAGGTTGGAGACCTACTCTGTTACCAAAGTAAATAAGCAGGTAACCGCACAGGAGCTCATGAATGAGGTAATCCGCAGATACGGGGTACCGGAAGTGATTGAGTCAAACAAAGGTACACACTTCACAGGTGAAATAATGCAACACATCATGTCTGCTTTGGGTATATTCCAGGCTTTTCACACACCCTACCATCCGCGGAGTAGGGGGAAAGTAGATACAAAAGACAATGAAGAAAATGGGTAAATCTTGAATTGAGTGTCTTCCATTAGTTTTTCTTTTTCTTAGGAGGATACATGCCACAGTAGCTGAGTTTGGGGAATGATTTTCTTGTTAATTTTGTCATAGGCCTCTCCAAGGAATTGTCAATAATGCATTCTGCAGTCTCTGCTTTTCTCCCAGGTCCTACAGATGAGTGTCACAATCTGAAACCAGGTGACAGGGTCTATGTGGAAAAAGTTTGAGAGACAAACCCTGTTTGAATGTCCCTACCAGATGTTGTTCACCACCCCAACTGCAGTCAAGCTCGAAGGAAAGCCCACTTGGATCCACACTTCGCACTGAAAGAACTAATGATCCTGCATATCCTTTACATGCTATAATGTGCTACAATTCCTCTAACACACACCTTTGACTACTGTACACTAGCCCCCTGATTCAGAACAAATTAATACAATCAAATGTGCAATATGAAGACTACACTGAGGGTGAGAATCCAACACCGCATCGTGCTAAGAGAGACGTTGACACTCAAGGTGGTAACTTTGATCCACATGTATACATAGATGTAATAGGAGTGCCAAGGGGGGTGCCAGATGAATTTAATTCTAGAGATCAGGTTAAAGCAGGTTTTGAGTCCTTATTTGCTTTTGTCACTGTTAATAATAATGTAGATTGGATGAATTATATCTATTACAATCAGCAGAGGTTTGTAAACTACACCAGAGATGCTTTGCAAGGGTTAGCTGACCAATTAGGGCCCACTGCATCCATGTCGTTCCAAAATAGAGTGGCCCTGGATATGATTTTCGCAGAAAGAGGTGGGGTATGTAACTTCCTGTATGTGTATTATCCCTTTGATCAAAAAGAGTATGAGTAAGGGACTGGATAATGTGACCAAAATTTCCCTTGTTTGAAAAAGATGAAGAGCCAGTTCCGATAATGCCAACCACGTACGTTGGCATTACGTAACCAGAAGAATGGAGAAATGTACTAGTACTGCGCCGCCCCGGTCTCATAAGATGGACTGTCAGTGGAATTCCCATTTGCCTAGGGATAGTGCAGAAGACCTTAGGTTCCGGCGAGGGCACACCCTGTGGGGTGTTAACTCGTACAGATAGAGGGTATATATGCCCGGAAATAAGCCCAGGGAATCCATGGCCTGCTTCTGAGGTGAGGTAGGGATCCCCCCCTCCTAGGAGTAGGGACTTACGGGCAGTGGAGAAACCCTGACGCAAGGGAGAGACGACCGAGGAAGAGTGCAAGGTCTGATGCTTGATCTCCATATAAGTTTTTAGGGGGGTTTGTGAGGGTATATGTATATATTGCCATATGTTCTTTATGCTTTTATACCTGTATGCAAGTTCTAGTCAAAGTTAAAATGAGAAAAACTTATATGTCGCCTTACATCAGATATGCCAAGAGGCCTTGCAAGGAGAACACAAAATGTATCTTGAACACAAGAAGAATCGGACAAGGCCGCGTGTACTTGGCCGTTTTCCCAGAAGCGCCATATCAAGATGTGCAACTATGCATCTGAACTTTCACTGTCTCAGGCCGGAAATCCGGACTTCCCATATATGGTTATGAGCCCATCACCCATTCCTGGTGATGAGACAAAGGGTATAAGATCTCATGTAATCTGTAATAAAGCGCGGAGCGCAGCCATGTCCCCGTGTGAGAAACTATACCAGACCTCCGTGTGGTGTCTCTTCTTACCGCCGGCAGCGGGGCAAGTGGGGTGGGCCTGATTGGTGCTGTACTTAGAATTTTACCCTGACAATAGAAGTAAAAAAGCAGGAGTGGTACCCTGCCCCAATCTTTTAGCAAGCAGAGAATTTCTAGCTTAATTCAAAAAGTAGAAACTCTCCACAATATGAAGATTTCCTTATTGTGAATATTAAAAAAAATATTTATAAACCAAAATGGGAAAGCTGTCAAGAATGTGTAAAAATTTAGGAAGTAGCTTCATTTTAATCAGGTTAATACAGCCTACCAAAGTTAAAGGAAGGGAGGCGCAACAAATCACTAATTCCCCTACTCAGCTCAAGAGTGGGGCAAGGTTATGATCATAAAAATTATTAACATGTCTGTCCACCACTATCCCTAAATAAGTCATCTTATCCACCCAGCTCAATTGGGCAGGAGTAATCAGTGAGGCCACTAACAGATCAACCACCAACAAATGAGTCTGATCCTAGTTAAACTTCATACTCAAAAACATTCCAAACATGGGGGCGTGGCTAACTGCCGATGGAGTGAGCCGCGTTTGCTCTGAGCTCCCACCGGAACCGCCGACAGAACGGACCAGTGTGCCGCCGCAGACCCAACACTGACCGGGCATGACGAAGAGGAGACCGGCCGGGACCCCTAAGCACCAGCGGAAGACATCCGGACCCGGAATAGAGCGCTTCCTCCGCTCCCCCGAAGAGATCCCCACATCGAGCGGGAGAGGCAAGATGGCGCCCCGCAGACCGGCCAGAGAAGTAAGAGGGGGGAGGGAGGAGGAGGTGCGGAGCGACGCTGCAGAAAGGCCCCCCACCGAGCACCCCAGGGATCCAGGCAGCCCAGAGGGAGACGAGACGCCGGCAGCAGCAGCCCCCAGCACCGACCTAGCTCCACAGAGCAGACTCCTGGCAGATGGAGGGGGAGAGGGGGAGGGGGGGGAGCGCACCAGGCAGCGGAGAAACAGAGGCGGCATCTCACAGCCCAGCTGCAGGGGCTCACCCCTCCCAGAAGGAGAATAAAAGCCGCAGGGGACATAATGAGCCTCACATAAAGGCCACCCCAAAACACAGTCACACACAGAACAGACCCCTGGAAGATAGAGGGGGGGAGGGGGAGAGCACGCCAGGCAGCAGAAATCCAGAGGCTGCATCTCACACTAGTATCCTAGCTGCAGGGGCTCACCCCTCCCTGAAGCAGAATCAAAGTTGCAGGGGACATGATGAGCCTCACATAAAGGCCACCCCAGAACACAGCTACCCACAAGAGGACCCTCTATTAACCCCTCATTACCCCAAGAAACAGGGGAGTAAGAAAGTGACTCTGGACCCCTGTACATCCACAGCAGGCACAACAGGGATGACCAAAGCTGCTACCCCCCTCCCGCAGAGACCCCCCAGGGAATCAGGAGGGCAAACGCCGCGTCATACCCCAGCATCACTCGGCGAAACAAGATCCCTCGCAGAAAAGGGCCAAGACACCCCTCCCACCAAACTCAGACAGAAAGAGTCAAGACCGGTGACCCCAAACCCTTACACAAAACAAGTCCCTAGCTCCGGGGCGACCCAATCCCTGCAGACAAGTGATGAAGAATGGGACTGGAGGGCACACTTGAGGTCTATCCCCACAAAAGGGGAAATGAATGATTTGCTGTTAACGCTGGATGCTGCACATAAACAAGACATCGCCGTATTACAAGAAGACAGAGGTATAGGACAGAGAGTAGTTGAAGTGGAAGAAGCCCAAGACTCGTTCCAAAACACCCTAACTGAACATGCGCACATCATAGAAATGCAAGCTCATCAAATTGCGGAGCTAACAAACCATATCGACGATATCGAAAATAGACATAGACGCAACAACCTCCGCATTAGAGGTCTATCAGAAGAGATCGACAACAAACAACTGGAAGACTGGGTCACAGAGCTATTCAATTATTTACTGGACAGACCACCAGACGCAGTTCTGGAGTTAGACAGAGTACACCGAGCCCTGGGCCCGAAACAGCTAGACCCTACTAAACCCAGAGACGTGATATGTCGGGTTCATTTTTTTAAAGAGAAAGAGCAAATTCTTCAATGCTCACGCACGATGGAAGACTTACATTTCAAGGGCCGCACGGTAGCCATATACCCGGATTTATCCAAACGCACCCTCCAGCTCCGCAGAGCCCTCAAGCCACTGTTGACAGCCCTGAGAGAGAAAGACATCCCGTATAGATGGGGATTCCCCTTACAGCTACAAGCCAAAAAAGGAGGGAAACTGGCCACCTTCAGGCACCTGGGCGACCTCCCTAAATTCCTAGGAACTTTGGAACTTCCACAAATAGCAATCCCTGACTGGCCCAGGATCGGAGGGATGCCGGTTCCTCCACCCAAAACAGACTGGCAAACCGTAGGCGCCCCAAGAAAAAGGAACAAGAACAGAGTACCAAATGATCAAGAGGCCGATTAAGACCCGCAGAGCAACACAAACCACAGGCGGCTCTACCCCGGTTCGCGTCTCTACGAAGAACACCTGGGATGGAGTCCCTGGCGGGTCATCTCCCTCTTGCTCGAACTCAAAATCGTGATCCTGAATCTGACTCCCTCTTACCACAAAGATAATTAAGGGTCCTGCGGCGGACATGACTGTAGTCTGCAGATAAGCAAATTATCTCCCCCCCCCTCCTCACCCCCCTCTTCTCTCTTTGCTCTTACTTCTTTCCGCCCTCTTCCCCCTCGTTCTGTCCACCTCTTTTGCCCACACACTAACTCCTTTCTCTCTCTCTCCATACCACCTTACCTCTTTCTCCCCAGGAGAAAACAAAAGATACATATGCTCGGTGGTGAAGGCGGGGGTAGACCTCTATTGTCGGTCTCCCCTCTCCTCCACCTAGATTAGGCAGCTCAAAGCTGCATCTACGGATAGCGTATCCCACTTTATTTTACTTCAGTTAATTTAGTATTTTTGATTTGAGTGGCCTAACTAAGGCCAACTAATGTTCTTGGTTTGTATCTTCCCCTCCCAGGCCTTCCCGAGACACTACCCAACCCCCCTCTCTCCCACCCCTACCCAACCACGACCTCGCTTACGCCACATAGGAAACCTGCATAATATCTGGGCCTATGGCTAGCCTAACGGTGTGCTCCTATAATGCCAAGGGGTTGAACATCCCCTCTAAAAGGGGGCAAATCCTGTATCACATGCAGAAAAAAGGGAGAAAGGTACTCCTCCTTCAGGAAACACACTTTAAGACTGGGGAAATTCCGTCTTGCTCCACGAGAGCGTACCCCACATGGTTCCATAGTTCTAATCCAAACCGTAAATCAGGAGGAGTATCCATTGCTTTACACAACTCCCTGCAAATTCAACCCCTTGGCACGAAGAGCGATCCTGAGGGCAGATACCTCTTCCTCAAAGCTGATGTCACGGGCAGGATAATTACAATAGCTAACTTATATTTCCCAAACCAGGGACAGATCGCCTTTGGAATAGGTACCATGAGGGAATTATCGGAATTCGCGGACGGAACCGCTATTATTCTAGGAGGTGACTTCAACCTGGCGATGGACCCCGAATTAGACTCGTCTTCAGGTAAGTCCTCGGTCTCCCGCTTGGCAGCACGGGCCCTGGTTAAGGAGCTGGGGAACATACACCTGGTAGATCTGTGGCGCTTGCTCCACCCGGGCGCCAGGGACTACACATTCCACTCAGCAGCCCATAACAGCTATGGCAGGCTTGATTACATTTGGATCTCCCACGCTCTCCTAGACTTTAAGCCGGCATGCACATTCGGACCTTTTATTTGGTTAGACCATGCCCCGGTATACGTAGACCTGGACGGCCCCCTTAGGGACCCCCGGGCACGTGGGTGGAGGCTCAACGATAATATCCTAAAAGACCCCACATGTGTGCAAGAGATCAAATCAACCATAAATAACTTCCTAATTGACCACAATAATGACCCCACACGGACCCCACTTAAATGGGAAGCGCTAAAATGTGTCCTGAGAGGCACCCTAATCTCACAAGGGGCCAGGCTAAAAAGAGAACGCGCAAAGGAACTGGGAAACCTACTTACCACACTACAGGAAAAAGAAATAGCAAACAAAAGGTCCCCAAGCGACACACTACGGGCAGACTTATCGACACTTAGACAAAAAATAATATTAATCTTAGACCAAAAGACATTAGCGTTTAGAGACAGAATGCGGAGGGAAGTGTACGAGACCGGGGACAAATGTGGTCGCCGCCTTGTGCAAGTCCTCCACCCTAGAACACCTCAAACACATGTCCCCAAAATCCAGAGGGCCAAAGGGGGGGCGGCGATCTCCACTAAAGACATCCTAGAGGAATTCCGCATGTACTATAAGAAACTATATGACATAGATAGGCCCGCTCAGGAAGGAGAGGGGGAGCAAAGTGAAGAGAGAGCCTTCCTAGATAGATATGGACCAGGACCCCTGGAAGCGGAGGAGTCTGAGGCCATGGAGGCGGACTTCACCTGCGAGGAGATAACCGACATAATCAAAAACCTAAAGATAGGGAAGAGCCCAGGCCCGGATGGCTTCTCAGCCAGGTTTTTTAAGCTCTTCGCGGAAGAACTATCCCCCTTCCTAACCCAAGTCTTTAACGATATTTCCAGGGGAAGCCCCCTACCCCCACAGGCCCTTCAGGCACATATAGTGGTAATTCTAAAACCAGGCAAGGATCCCTCCTCATGCGCTAGCTATAGGCCTATCTCCTTACTGAATTTAGACATAAAAATGATGGCGAAACTCTTAGCAAACAGGCTCAGTAGACACATTCCTGACTTAATACACAAAGATCAGGTAGGATTTGTCCCGGGCAGGGAGGCGCGAGATAATACCATCAAAGCCATCTCCCTAATTATGCGCGCAAGATCGACGGACAAACCGCTATGCCTCTTAGCAGTAGATGCTGAGAAGGCGTTTGACAGGGTCAGGTGGAGCTTCTTGGAGGGGACCCTCTGCCGAATGGGATTGGGGCAAAGGATGAGAAAGTGGATTATGGCGCTGTATAACGGACCCTCCGCAAGGATACGAGTAAACGGTGCCTTGTCGGATGAGATAATGATAAAGAATGGGACGCGGCAGGGCTGCCCTCTATCGCCCCTGCTGTACGCCCTCACTATGGAATCCTTGGCCAATGCCATCAGGGAAAATGGATCGGTTAGAGGTCAGGCGGAGGGCCCCTCCGAACACAAGCTAGCATTATTTGCGGACGATCTCCTCCTGTTCCTGTCAAACCCTAGAGTGGGGTTACCGGTGGTGATGAAGGAGTTTGAAAGATATGGCCAGGTCAGCAATTTCAAAGTGAATCTCCAGAAATCGGAAATTCTTAATGTAACCCTCCCTCAGGAGGAGGCCGAGGCACTCGCTGCTTCCTTCCCCTTCAAATGGAAAGACTCCTATATAAAATACTTGGGGGTTCAACTACCGGCGGACCCAGCACAGATATTCAAACTAAATTTCCTCCCCTATGCAGATAGGCTGAGGGCAGATCTAAACAGGTGGAGCCCACTGTATGTTTCGTGGACGGGGCGGATTAACTCCATAAAGATGGACGCCCTTCTGAAGTTCTTGTATCTGTGTCAGACTATGCCGATACACCTAGGTCGTCAATACTTACTCAGCATCTGCTCCCTAATAATTAATTTTGTATGGGCAGGGCGTAGATCGAGACTTAGCTACAGAGTGCTCACCCGAGCCAAGGAGGAGGGAGGGCTGGGGCTTCCAGACTTTGCGCTTTACTACAAAGCAAGTATAGCCAATTGCGTCCTCACACTACTTCAAGGGAGGGCGACAAAATTGTGGGTGGAAATGGAACATGAATCAGACGTTAGGGCAATACAGGGGACCCCATGGATCCCAAGACAATACATGGGAGACCTCACCTCCCTGTCACCCCTTGTCAAGGGGATTCTCAAGATCTGGGGGACATTCGCATCAAAGTTAGGTCTAGCAACAGTACCGGGCCCCCTTACACCACTACTGGCCAACCCTCAATTCCCAGCAACTAGAAGCATTATATCGATACTATCCCTCCCTAGTCATTCAATACCGAGAGTCAGAGATGTACTGACCCAAAATGGAATGAAGTCCCTAACGGAGATTCACGGGAACTCCATCCCACACCCGGGAGCCTGGCTCAGATACCTTCAAGTTAGGGAGTTTGTGGGGTCCCTGGCGCCTGAGGGGTGTGGTAGTAAGCAGTTGATGCCATTTGAGCACCTGTGCATGTCCTCGGCTCCTACCGAGCATGGAATATCAACTATTTACAAGTTGCTGCTGACAAAGGAGACGGGGGACGAACCACCCAGTTACACAGCCCAGTGGGAATCAGAACTGGGCAGAAGCCCAACGAGGGCAGATTGGCAGAGAGCGTTCCTTCTATGCCACAAAAGTTCCAGATTTGGGAGACTCCAGGAGCAAAACTATAAGGTCCTATCCAGGTGGTATTGGACACCGTCGAGACTGCATCAACTCGATAAACAAATACCCCCAACCTGTTGGAGGTGCCAGAAAGGCTCTGGGACAATGTCGCACATTTGGTGGGACTGCCCTCCAGTTAGAGAACTCTGGTATAATATAGAAACATTATACAACGAGATGACCAGGTCGGCGGTGTCCCTGACAGCTGAAATGACCCTGCTCCTGATGCTCCCCGGACCTATAGCCAAAGTCAAGGCGGACTTATTGAGGATGGTGATACTGGCGACTAGGATGTCTGTCCCTGGGCTGTGGAGATCCACGACCCCTCCCACTAGAATAGTTTGGGCTGAGAAACTGAACCTCCTTATGAGGTATGAAGAGGAGGGGGCTGATTGCGAGCAGGAACGACTGTACTCCCACGATTTCTGGAGCCCTTGGATTGCAATGAGAGACTCAGACCAATTCAAAAAATGGCTGGAAACAGGTCGGTTGAGTTGATAACAACCTTTAGGAGCGGGTAAGCGAGGCTGATATTTTTCCCGTACCCCCCCTTCCCCTACCCCCGCTTCACCTCTCCCCTCATCCCCCCCCCTCACCCCCCCAGTTATGTTCATGATTTGCTATAATCTTACATTGCGTAGTTCCCAATTTCTGATACGAGACACAAGAGATTAAGCTATACAATCTAGTTTATGCCATAAGTATTATGAAACCAAGGTATGTTGATTGTTGTGCTTATACGGACACATGTTGATATCAACGATGTTGTGCAATGTCTATATAATACTTTTCTTTGAAAACCAATAAAAACGATTGAACTAAAAAACATTCCAAACATATCAAAAATTGATAGTACAAAGGTCAAAGAAGATTCTGAATCTTGTAAAAAAAAAAAGAGTACTGTTAGCTTACAATGCTATATGCTCTTTATAATTATTTATATTGAACCCCACCACTGATGGAGACATGTGAACCTGAATTGCAAGTGCTTCAATAGGGCTGGAGACAGAGGACAGCCCTAATGTATGCCCCCAGTGAGGAGAATTGTTCACATATATGACTATTGGTCCTAACACTAACTATAGGGGAATTATATAAAACTTGTAGCCACTTTATAAAAGTAATCCCAAACCCAAAATGAGTCATTACCTCCTAGAGATACCTTCACTCCACAGAGTCAAAGGCTTTAGCTTGGTTTATGAATATAAGAGTATGCTTTCCCTGACTGAAATGATCAAGTGTAGACAGCAAAACACGTTGAAACTATGCTTCTATGTACTCTTGAACTTGACTGTACCTATCAATTTCTGATGAAATTCCAACCTGAATGATATCCCATGACCCCCTTTCCATTTAGGTTTCTTGGGCTAAGTCCAACAAGGCTTTCACCAAGATGGCTGGCAGGCACCACGATTGTGCTGAAACATCAGAAAGCTCATTGCCTAGATTTTTCAGCACAAAAGCATCATGTTATGTTAAGTAAATTAGGTGATTTGCAGTTTTGCTAGTTATTACATTGGCTATCACATGTAGTACCAGTCAACAGTTTTGACACAGCTTTCCATTCCATGGGTTTTTTTTCTAGATTGTAGAGTCATATTGAGAACATGGAAACTTTGAAGGTACAAAGATAGAATTTTAAGCAATAAACAAAAAAGTGTTAAACAAGCCAGAATATGTTCAGCAAATATGTTATATTTTAGATTCTTCAAAGTAGCCCTCTTGCTTTGATGACAGCTTTGTCAACTCTTGGCAATCTCTCAATTAGCTTCATGAGGTAGTCACCTGAAATAGTACCCAAGAGTCTTGAAGGAGTTCCCAGAGGTACAGAGCAATTATTGGCTGCTTTTCCTTCATTCTGCCATCCAACTCATCCCAAACCATCTTAATAGGGTTTAGGTTGGGTGATTGTGGAGGCAATATCATTTGAAGCAGCACTCCATCACTCTCCTTCTTGGTCAAATAAACCTTATATAGCCTGGAGGTGTGTTTGGGGTCATTATCCTGTTGGAAACACAAATCATGGTCCAATTAAATACAAACCAGATGGGATGGCATGTTGCTGGAGAATGCTGTGGTAACTTTGCGGGCTAAGTATGCCTTGAATTTTGAATAAGTCATCTACAGTGTCACCAGCAAAGCACCCCAACACCATCACACCTCCTCCAACATGAAATCAACCACTCAGTTTTCCTGTGTCTCACAAAGACAAGACATTGCAGTTGGAGCTAAAGATCTCAAATTTTGACTCATAAGACCAAAGTACCGGTTTCCACTGGTCTAATGTCCATTTCTTGTGTTCCTTAGCCCAAGTAACATCTTTTTGATGTTCATCAGTAGTGACTTCCTTGCTGAATTGCTGTGGATTCTCAAAGGATGAAATCCACAACAATTCAGTGGCAGATCTGCATCATAATATAGATGCAAGACATCTAGATTTTGTAACAGATTGTAACAGATATGCCACATTTGAATCCACCCATACATTGCTGCCTCAAACCCACTCTAGCTCCCTGACTAGAACCTAGGAAAAGCAGCCCGCAGCTGTGTGAAATGCAGTTATCAAGTTCACCTCCTAGCAACTGGTAAGGATACTAAGGAATATATTTTCAGACCAACTACCTCAACTCTATACAGTAGATGTATACATTAGAAAAGAGATATGGCCAATGATATGAGTCACAGTTCAAAGCTGTGGGAGTTCTTGGCACATCTTTGTATACTAAGAGAACTAGGGGGAAAATTATCATTTAAGTAATTTTTGATGCAAGTTTCTGACAGTTTTTTTTTTCCTTCTCCAGTTTAAAGTGTGACAAATGTATCAAATATGACATGATGTTGATAAATTTGTTATGCCTTTAAATATATCTAGAGATGTGAAGGCACCCAGCTACTACACTGCCTCAACTACTCAAGCCCCAACCCCTTTTCTAGACACTTTTGAAAAATTGAGTCAGAGGTGTAACATCCGTTCTTTATAGGGCAAATCAATACTAGATTTGTCTGAATTGATTTAGCCAAAAAAGATGAAATTTACATCAGAATTATTGCACAACACCGAAACTAAATGCGCTTCAGTTACATAGTATCAGTCTGAGACTTTGAAAAGTTCAGGAATGTTCAGTTCTGCTTCTGTTTATTAGTAAAATCACTGTTGTAAAGTAACCTGAATTTGCCTTTATTGTTCAGAAATAAAATTGAACATTTTGCGGTTAACACTAAATGTGGAAAGGGAATATAGTAATTGACAGCTGTGGCATCTTACAATATAATATGTGCTACATTTCAAGAGCATCTGTCACCATTTTTCACATTCTCATCAATCTTAAATTGCAAAATATTGTCACGGTAGGATTATATCAAATGCAGTCTCCAGTGGAGCCATTTTTTCAGGAGGTTTGCCTTAGGTGCGAATTAGTTTTTGAATTTTGGAAGTCTCTGAAAAAGTTTACCGGCTGGAGCATGAGTGAGGGTTTTGACAAATGATGCTGACTGTTACTCAGCAGTGCATGTGAGGACAACTGAGTCTGCTCTCAGCATGTAGAAAACCTACAGTACATAACTTAAGAGGACTGCGAAGAGGTGGATCGTCTAATAAATATTCATTTACTAGTCATTTAAATTAATGGCAATCCCTGTCCATATGCCCTATCAGGACATATAAACTTCATACAGAGGGAACTCCAACTCTGAACCCCTCTATTAGCCATAAAGGCAACACATTCTGTAAGAGCGTCTTTTGTGTTGGTGGACTTGGGTTGTTTATACATTACTAGGGCCAGGACAAAAAGGTAGGTGAGGGCAGGCAACTGCCTAATGTGCCACTGTAGAAAATAGAGGAAAAAAATCCCCACGCTTCTGTGCTTATAGGATGGTGTGGAGAATGGAGGTGAAGTGAAGAATGACACTTACCTCATAGAGGAGCCCTAGAAACAAAGACTAGAGCTCCTCTAAATCCAGGAACGTCCTTAAAGAACCTAAGCAGATGCGGACACAGGCAACAATGGGGAGAATCAATGGAGTGCAACGCGTTTCGGAGCAAAACAAGCTCCTTTTTTCAAGCTCAAGTCTAGCAAGTGATACAAAAATAATGATAATATAGGAGGGGAAGGTTTGTGGGTAGAAGTATGGGGAGAGGAAGGAGAAATGGAGGGGGAGGGGAGAGAGAAAAACAACATAAATTTCAAAGTTGTAAAGATACTATAAATTTTAGAAAAAAATTGTAATAAAAAATTACATATTTTGGGGGGAAAAAAATAAAATAAAAATTATATACACACACACATATATACAATATATATACACATATATATGCAAATGCATACACACACACGATCATAAAAGAGGCATGCGAGCAAGAGGAAGTATATAAAAAGTGTATAATAGACCACATGATGTTATAGGAGAATAGATATAAAAATATAATGCATGATTGGCAAATAGTACACAGATTTATAAAAATATATTAACCCTATTTAGTCAGGACAGGAGATATTAACTCTAAGTAGTCAGGATAGAACCAACTGCAGTAAAGGTGTGTTGGTAGTTAAGTGACAGCCACCTTGCCACAGATGAGAGTTATTGGTAACATTTTTTGTTCTTTGCAACACTTGACATTCTATACAATGTTAGAGGAGTCCCGAGGTAAGGTGATCATGGTTTGCATTGCTCACTGCTCATCTTCCTATGCTTCAGACATCTGCACTGAGTTTTGATGTCACCCACGTCATGACATAGTGTGCGTCAGCATGGAGATATGGTGCAGTGCGCACAACAGAGGAGGACCAGGAAACGGAAGTGGCATCAACAACCCCACACAAAGCATGCACAGAGCTGTGGGAGTGGCGCCAGGAGAAAAAAGTAATTCTTTTTCTCTTTTATGGTCTGGTCTGAGGTCTGAAAGGGATTGGAGCTATATTCATTGTGGGGCCTGATCTGGGGGCCACTGAAAAATCTGTAACCCCGGCTACCACGCATCATTTATAATACTGGTGTCTTTTTTGTGGCAGAGGGACCTTTTAGCCCCATTAGGCTCCAGGGTCCAGGTGCAATTACTAATGCTACACTATAGCTGTGTCCTGGGCATGTATTAGAAGACCTTTAAAAATTTCTGTGGGGGAAAATGGGGGGGAAAAAACACAATTACATTATTTTGAGAGGATATTTTTGCAGGATTTAGGGTGCATTAAAAATAATATTATGTTTATTTTGTCGGTCAGTATGATTTTAGTGATTCCATTCCAAATAAAAATAAATGACTTTGTACAACTATATTTTAATCATCGATGGGGCTGTGTGAGGGTTTGTTTTTTGTAGGGCAAACTGTAGTTTGCATTGGTACTAGTTTGGAGAACTTTTTTTTGAATGCTTCTTATTCAATTTTTTCTTGGAGACAGAGTGACCAAAAAAGCGCAATTCTGGCGGAGTTAACCATGCAGGATGGGAACGTTTTTTCTTTTTAACTTAATAGTATATTATCTTTGCAATAATTAAAAACTCCTTATTCTACTCATCTTGACAGCAACATTTAAAGGGATAACAGCCACGATCAAAGTTATCTCCCATTGCGGCTATTGCAGGCGGGTGTTGGCTGTCATAAATGGGGTATGTGCAGTTAGGATGTACATAAGCCAAATGTGTGACGCTAAGGGGTTAATTAAGACCCTTTTTCTTTCTGTGACTGTAGATCAGTGTAACTGTTCTTTTATTAAAAATGATCTGTAATATATGTATCTTCCCATCTTCTCCCTATTTCCACTGGCTGTTGCAGTTTCTAACTTTTTATCTCTTATGATGAATTAAAGGGGTTGTCCCGAGGCAGCAAGTGGGTCTGTACACTTCTGCATGGCCATAATAATGCACTTTGTAATGTACATTGTGCATTAATTATGAGCCATGCAGAAGTTATAAAAAGTTTTATACTTACCTGTTCCGTTGCTGGCGTCCTCGTCTCCATGGTGCCGACTAATTTTCGCCCTCCGATGGCCAAATTAGCCGCGCTTGCGCAGTCCGGGTCTTCTGCAGTCTTCTATGGGGCTCCGTGTAGCTCCGTGTAGCTCCGCCCCGTCACGTGCCGATTCCAGCCAATCAGGAGGCTGGAATCGGCAATGGACCGCACAGAAGAGCTGCGGTCCACGGAGGAAGAGGCCATCTTCAGCGGTGAGTAGAGAAGTCACCGGAGCGCGGGGATTCAGGTAAGCGCCGAACGGGGGGGGGTTGAAAAAAAAAAAAACCCGTTTCGGCGCGGGACAACCCCTTTAAGCTGAAGTGACTTTTTGTGGATACTTCATCCTGTGATCTGTAATGAGTTTGTTTATCTGAAGTGGTCCCGATTGCAGAAGTCAAAACCTTTTATTTTACGTTTCTTTCAGTTCTCTTAACTATGTCTTTGATCATAAACATTTTAAAGAAACCGTTCTTAAAGTAAAGATAATATCTAGAATATTTGTGTTTCTTTGAGTCAGGGTTGAAGTAGTAAACAACCTCTTCAGGGAAAACCTTACTTAGTATTACATATCCCTACATATGCTGATGCACAATCACAGTTTTTTTCTACTATTGCCTTTTTCCAGTTTGTGCAATACTGCTATTTGTATGTGCAGTTAGTGACTTTTTACAGGTGTTATCCCAAGTGCTATAATTTTAATTTTTAACCACATTTTCCCTACTTAACTGACTAAAATATCTGTGCAAGATGCTTGCAGAATAATGCACTGCAGAAAATTGTTCCACATGCGGACACATGCGGAACAAAACGCACAGCCTACTTCCTGGTTCTCTGTAGCAACCCGAAAGTATCCACCTGCAACATCGCAGTACATCCGCAGTGTCATTGCGCATGTACTGCGAGAAAAATCGCATTCCATAGAGATCTATTGAGCCCTCTTGCGCATGATCTGCACTAAAATAGGACATGCTGTAATTTTTTTCATGCGCATGAATTTCCACGATAAAGTTCCATCTGTCTGTATTGACCCGAGGAAACTAATTAACTTCTATGGCTGCACGCAACAGCGGAAATTCCACGCGGAATCACGCTGCGGAAAATCTGCCCATGTGCATTAGCCCTTACATAAATATAAAACTCAAAATCAGTACACAAATGCAACACTAGAACAAACTCAAAACATAAATATAGCTTCAGGACTAAGTTCATGACATAGGTATAGCCCAACAACCAAGTTCATGGCATGACAATTTGGGCATATTATGAACTAATACCTAATTACCCTTTTTTTTGGACAATCCAAAAATTAAGTGTTTTTTTTTTTGGTTTTTTTTAAACCAGTGTGTACTGTGTTTTTTCAAATAAGAAAGATGGAAAAATGGCCCCTGTCTTTCTTTATAATGCAATACAAAACACAAAGGTTGAACACAAACTTCTTTTAATAAATGCACAATAAAAAATATAAATTTCCATAAAAAAATTATCAAACTATTTTAAAATGAATATAAATATAAATAACTGTAAAAAAAAATCCACATTAAAGGCTGGTGAATCTTGGCCTCGACTCATGGGGTTGTTGACTAAAAGGCCAGATGTTAGTGCCACTATGGTGAATGGGGTCTTGGACTGTGCATGTTGCATATTGAGGATTGTAGTATCCTATTGTGTGGTGCTCATGTCCGTCCTGTGTATAACGAGCAAGAAGTGGAATAGAAGCATGGCGCTCCCATTGATTCCAATAGGAATAAAGCCAACATTCCCATTTCCTCACCTGATCACCTGATGGATAGGAATCCTGAGCAGCGGACCCCCATCCATAAATTTCCCACAAAACCACTTTAAAATTCCTGATGCTCTGATCTAATATGCAGACATTTATTTCACTTATTTGAGTTGTGCCAGAGATGGAAATCTTCCACAGGGCAGCTCCTCATCTCTTTTTGGGGGGAATATTTCATTAACATAGCCATAACATTTGGAACGAATGGAAGAGATTTAGTCGGAGGAAGGGTTACACTACTCTATATTAGGGCAGCAACGGGTGGGCATGGGAAGGAAGCACCACATATAGCTTATGGATGGATGATGTCACAGAACATCCTAGATGGCTTCATCTGAATTCTCACTCAGATGTGAAACTACCCTCATAGCGCAGCTTTCATTTCATATTCTGCTCTTGAGAAATGAAAGCTGTGCTGTGATTGATTGCTGTGGGCAAGAAAGATAGTTTATCTTGTGTACAGCTTTCATAGGCTTTCTGCTTCAAATCTGCATTGTTATAGGATATTAACATAAATAACGTATATATATGATGCATGCGAGGCCTGAACATGTCTAATATAGCAGGTGGACTCAATTCATTTCAAAACACACATATCACGTTCATCCTTAACAAAGAAATTGACAAAATCTGGGGGTGTACTGAAAATAATGAGCAGTTGTGTCTATGTATAGCCTAAAGCTATAGTTCTATATGCCTTGGGAACATGCATGATGATGAGAAATGATCACAAGGAAGGTACCTAATTAGCTCATTTAGACGGCTGTGTCTGGACACTGTGATGTACCCATTGCTAATTCCCAAGAAAAAAGTCAACCAAATGAATGAATTAATTAGCTTGTTATTCACACTATGCTTTATTAAACATCATTAATGTAGATGACAATCATGAACCTCACGTGGACATTACTTACACAGGCTGTATGCTGGATTCTCTTTATATTACTTGCACTGTATGCCACACATTTTCTGAGCATTTCAAACGAAATCTTCAGCCCTTCGTAAATTAGAGTTTTTGGGCCAAAATGGCCAGACACTTTATTGAGCTATTGCATATGTGGTGGGTTAACTATTAGAGATGAGCGAGCATACTCGCTAAGGCAAACTACTCGAGCGAGTAGTGCCTTATTCGAATACCTGCCCGCTCATCTCTAAAGATTCGGCTGCCGGCGGGGGAGAGCGGTGAGTTGCGGGAGTAAGCAGGGGGGAGCGGGGGGAAGAGAGTGAGAGAGATCTCCCCTTCATTCCTCCCCGCTCTCCTCCGCCGTTCCCCGCCGGCAGCAGAATCTTTAGAGACGAGCGGGCAGGTACTCGAATAAGGCACTACTGGCTCAAGTAGTTTGCCTTAGCGAGTATGCTCGCTCATCTTTATTAACTATCATAAGTTTTTTTTTTCTTGGGATGCCAAAATAATTCTTCTGCATTTTATTTTGTCACTGATACGGCTGTTTTTACAATAGTTTTTTTTCTAGAACTTTGTTTTAACTTTTATTAGGGGTTATGTGTTTAAAAAAAAATGGTTTAACCCTTTGCAATCCAATTTTGGATTCAGGGTTTTCTAGGGGGCTTTCTCTTTCTGCCATTATACAATGGTGCCATCTGCTGGATAGAGTCAATACTGCGGTATTGGACATGCTGGAGAGGCCCCCGACAACAGAGCAGCCAGTAATATACAGTAAGAATACCCTGCTGGACATCTTCTGACATTGGAGCTGTACAGCTTTCAATCAGAATGTCTTTAGACGTCAGACAGTGGATTGGAAAGGGTTAAATTAAATTTACAGTTGCTTATTTTTTAATTTGTAAATTTTCATTTAAATAAATTATAAGAATAGTTTCCTCATTTATTTTCAGTCTTTTGATATATAAGATGTATAGTCTCAGATTATGCAATGGATTGGGCTAGCTGGATGTTTTGGTTTTTTTTTATCTTGTTTTTATTTTAGAATTTTCTTTAAATAATTTTTGTATATATTTACCGTACTTTAACATATATATATTCCCCATGATGTCTTAAATGACCTCTCAGGAAAATTCATACTGTAATTTTTTTTTCTATTTATTTTGCAGTTTTCCACTGCAAACCGAGGCATCCATAGAATAATATTCACTAA
The DNA here is from genome assembly GCF_035609145.1 of Eleutherodactylus coqui. NCBI lineage: Eukaryota > Metazoa > Chordata > Amphibia > Anura > Eleutherodactylidae > Eleutherodactylus > Eleutherodactylus coqui. The sequence goes on from NC_089845.1 coordinate 72,689,504, forward strand.
AGACTTGGGCTGTTCATACTGCATGCTTCAAATTCTGGTCATTCTTTCAATATGCTGTGAAAGAGAATCTTATTCTCTTTCACAGCATATTGTAAGAATGACCAGAATTTGAAGCATGCAGTATGAACAGTCCAAGATTCATATAACCAGAGTCCCATAATACAGTTGTGGTTCTGATGTAGTTGTTGACGTTTTCACTAGAGATGAGCGAGCGTACTCGGAAAAGCACTACTCGCTCGAGTAATGTGCTTTATCCAAGTATCGCTGTGCTAGTCCCTGAAGATTCGGGTGCCGGCACGGAGCGGGGAGCTGCAGGGGAGAGCGGGGAGGAACGGAGGGTAGATCTTTCTCTCCCTCTCTCCCGCCCGCTCTCCCCTGCTCCCCTCTGCGACTCACCTGTCAGCCGCAGCGGCACCCGAATCTTCAGACCCGAGCACAGCGATACTCGGATAAAGCACATTACTCGAGCGAGTAGTGCTTTTCCGAGTACGCTCGCTCATCTCTAGTTTTCACAAACCCTTATTTGTAGGGCTTCTTCATGCACACTTTTTTTCAACACTTTTAAGTTTTTATCCCCTTCAAAAGAGATTGTTATGATCAGCTAGAATTCTTTTTCAGTTTCATTATCTCCTGTAAACTATTTTAACCCCGTAACACTACAGGATGTACATTTACATCCTGGAGGTTAGGGGTTCGATCCCGCTCCATACAATGCGAGTGCCAGCTGCTGATCAGAGCTGTTAGCTATTTAAATGCCGCTGTCAATTCTGACAGCGGCATTTAAATGCCCTGATTGATGTTTGGGGGTCTTGGACTGCCCCCTGCAATGAGATTGTGAATTGCTGTGCGGTTGTCATGGCAGCCAAGGGCCTTGGGAAAGACACCAGGGCTGCCATTGCAGATTGCCATGTCTGTGGCGCAGCTTGATAGATTGCCTGTGAGATCGCGGTATAATGTAATGCTATGGTGTTGCATTATACTGCAGGAGAAATCAAACCATTGCAAAATGTAAAAATTAGTTTAAGCCATTTAGGACCAGGCACAGAAAATATACGGCGCCTGGTCCTGGGCTTAAAGCCCAGTCGTATGTAAAATTACGGCAGGGATTTAAGCCTCCTGTCTCTGCAATCAATCACAGGAAGGATGGGTTGTCAGCTGTTTAGTGAGAGCTGATAACCCAGAGAAGAAGTCAGGAGGGGGTTTTAACTGAAAAGTGAAAGTGGAAGTGTAATTTTCACTACGGGAGCCTTATGGTCACGTGACGTAGCATTCACTGTCTAGCAGGAAGCTCCGGATGCTATGTCGGGCTAATGCTGAGACTGAGTGAGACATCCTATACTAACGCCGCGAGACAGCGCATATGCGTGGTCTTGGCAGTATCCCAACATAGCATCCAATGCTTCCTGCTAGACAGTAAATGCTACGTCACTATGACATAGCCTACACTGACCTCCCAGAAGAAGAATGCAGCTGCATAACAAGAAGAATACGGCAGTTTGCAGAGAGGTGACCTGGAGAACTGCAGGAGCCAGGAGCAGATCGGTGAGTAGAAGATGTCGTAAGTAGACTGCCTGGAGAAGAATAGGTAAGTATAATTTTTTTTTTTTTTATGACAAAACCCCTTTAACCCCTTCCCTCCCCATAAGGGTACGTCATGGGAGCCGGGTACTTCCCGCAAAATGATGTACGCTTACGTCAAAGGGATAGCGCGAGATCATAGCAGATCTCGCGCTATCCCGCAGCGGGAGACGGCTGTCACTAGTAGCCGGCCTCCTGCTGCGATAGCGGGGGGCATTGGAGATGCGCCCACCCGCCGTTAACCCCTTCCCTGTCGTGATCTAAGTAGATCGCAGCAGGGAAAGGGTTCACAGAGGAAGCGCGCGCTCCCTCTGTGACTCCAGCCGACTCTCGCGATAACATCGCGAGAGCCCGGCTGGTTGCTAAGGCAACAGGACGCCAGATACCGGCGTCCTGTATTGCCATTGTCTAGGATCACTGTAGTAAGCGATAAGGCATGGCAGGAGAGAAGTCCTGCCATGCCTTATTGTAACAATCTTCAGTCCTGCAGTGTGAGTCCCTCAGAGGGACACAGATTGTGTAAAAAGAAGGGAAAAATAAAGTACAAAAAATAAAAATGTAAAAAAAAGTTAAAAAACCCTTTTTTCATGCTTTTTCTTATATTAGCATAAAAAAATTAAAACAAAAAATCCCACATATTTGGTACCGACGCGTACAATAAATTGAGCATGCTTTTTATCCTGCATGGTAAAAAGCGTTTAAAAAACGCTAAAAAACTGAGGCAAAATGCTAATTTTTAGCACTTTGCCTCCCAAAAAACGCAATAAAAGTGATCGAAAAAATGTATGCACCCCAAAATAGTACCAATAAAAACTACAGCTCATCTTGCAAAAAATAAGCCCTCACAGAGCTCCGTCCATGGAAAAATAAAAAAAGTTATAGGACTTTGAATTCCGTGAGTTTAGAAAAAAATATTAATTTTCAAAAAAAAAGGGCTTTTATTGTGGAAAAGTGGAGAAACCTAAAAAAAAATATAAGAATTTTGGAATCGTTGTAACCCTACCGTCCCGCAGAAAAAAAATGTAGTGCGTCATTTATGCTGCATAATTAACGCTCTAAAAAAGCCCCCAAAAATCTATGGCAGAATTGATGCGCTTTCTCTCCCTACGATCATAAAAAAATAAAAGTTTTACAATATAGTCTATATAGTCCGATAAAAACTACAGTTCGCCACGCAAAAAACAAGCCCTTATATGGCCCCATTGATGGAAAAATATAAAAGGTATGGCTGTTGCAAAATGGAGATGAAAAAATACCAAAAATCGTTTGGTCCTCAACGCCGAAATAGGCCATGTCCTTAAGGGGTTAAGGTTGGGACAGTTACTATTCAACTGTTTTACAGCTAATCCTTTACAGTGTGTCCGTTGACCTCATTGCTGCAGGCTCATTTAGAGGACTTCCTGATTGGTTAGCCTCTCTTTACGTATTCCAGACTTCTGTAATGGATTGATTTTTGTACCTGCTTTTCTTCGTGTCTGCTGTTCTATTTTATCAGGTTGTTATGCATTTGTTAGGATTTAATAAAGATGTATTACGCATTTAAAGTGCTACTTAGTGTGTGTTTTTTTGTTCGATCTCTTCAGCAATGAGTCACTCTGATTCCACTTTGCTGTTTTTATTTGCTTTTTACATAATTTATCTATTCCTTAGAGTTTTTAATGTTTCTTCGCTGCCTTCTTGTTTTAGCCGTTTATATGCTTTCTTTTTGCTGTTAATTGCCCTCTTTACATTTTTATTGGGCCACATTGGTTTTCTCCTATTACTAACCTTTTTATTCTTGTAAATCTTCAAATAGAAAAAACTCTTTCCGCGCTCCTGCTGGAGCTCCTCTTAGGAAAAATGAACTGTCGTGGCAGACAGTATTTATAAAAATTAATCATAAATTTATTTCCAATTAAAAGATTGCATGCAAGTGGAAATCTTGCAGCAATAGTTATACAACGCGTTTCGACGTTCTCAAGACGCCTTTCTCAAGTATACAGATGGATTAAAATACAACCTTTAAATAGCATGTCTTACCTTTCTGGAGGTGGGAGTTACAGGTGCTTGGCGCGCGCCTCCGTATCGTGTCGCTCTGGCGCGGTATCTAGGTGTCATAGCTGTGTAACGGGGAGGGTGTTCCAGCGTGAATATGCGCTGATACTGAACGTAAACTCCGTATTCTAGAAGGGAGGAACGCTAGATGTGTAACTCCCGGTCTGATGTTTAAAAGGGATAACTCCGACCTCCAGAGGGATCGATGCAATAATATTGCATCAAATTAATTATGCTAAAAATTCAATCTAAACTAAAAAATTCAATCTAAATCAATTAATAAAAGATGTTAATACAAAGATTGAATAAATACTATATGATGGAATTATACTATTCGGATAAACAAATATATGTATACATCAATAATGAATAATATAAATGATATTATTATTAATTAAACTATAAATACATTATGGATAATGTGAATAATAAATATTTAGACCAAGCAAAAAGGAATAATGGAAAAAACACCTAACATGGACCCAATCCCAACATAAAACTCAATAAATAAATAAAACCATAATACCTTATCAAAGAAAGGGGATACACACCTTAAACTACATGTTAAAAATAGAAACCAGCTAGTGTTGGGAAAATATATATAACAGTTACTGATAAAAAATAAATAAATATCAAAATTTCTCTAAAACCTCGTTCAGACCAAACGGAGTTAGGGTGTTCAACCTAAAAATCCAGAACATCTCTCTCGTCCTTAGTTGTGCAAACGAGAGAGTATGGATTTGTTCTACTGGTGTTATTTTCATATCTTTTGGATTTTTATTATGTTTCTCCGAAAAATGGCGTGAGACACTGTGTTTAGAATAACCTATTATTATTTTAAATCTATGCTGATTCGCCCTTATATTTAAAGTATTAGTGGTACGTCCTATATACTGCATTCCGCATGGACATTCATTTTATTCTTGTAAGATATGAACCACTCACTCATTTAAAAAATGTCCCATTTATTGTTTATCCTTCTATTTCTGAGGACATTGTCCCAGTCAGTAAGGTTAAGAGTATTTCTAAGCTAATTGTACTTTGCGTTCCTAAAGTTTAGTATTTTTGTAGCTCCCCGATAAAACTCCCTATTAAAAAATAGAGTGGAAAATTATTAGATTACGGTCACTATTTTCCAGGTACACCCCAACGTGCACCCCTGTTATTATGTCAGGTCAATTGGTTAATATTAAATCAAAATGGCCATCCTTCTAGTTAGGTCCTCTAGAAGTTGGGAAAGGTAATTATTTTTAGTTATTGACAGAAACTGTTTCTTTTATAAGATCTGCAGGTTTCAGCTTCCTAGTTTATATCCGGATAGTTAAAGTCCCCCGTAATAATGACCCCATTGTGATTTGCTGCTTCATCTATTTGCCTTATAGCTCTTTCACAGAAGCGTATATGGCCGTCGTTTTTTACGGCCAGCCAATACACGCTACGATTTGATGCATTGGATTCCAATGTATCAGATTACATGGGCGTATTCCGTCCGCGTAAAAGCATTGGGCACTTTTATGCCAGGCCAGAAAGATAGTCCTGGAACTATCTTTTCGTCCGGAATACGTTAGACGCCACATGGGCTTCTATGAAAGCCAATGACAGCGGCTGGATAAGGGAGGTGGGGGGGGAGTTTAGCAGCATGACTGCTTAACTCCCTCTCCCTTCACTCCTCCCCTCCAGCTGTTTGCAATGGGAGGGGGCAAGCTCTACCCCACTCCTCACCCTCTTCTATTGCTGGCTGCAGACAAGGGGGGTGAGTGGGCAGGTGCTTAGCTCTGACCCCGCCCACTCCCATTGCAAACAGCTGGAGAGAAGAAGTGAGCCAGCAAGGAAGAGGGAAGGGGAGGCAACGGCATTGTGACCTCAGCGTATATGCGCCAGGCCCGTGCTTTCTGAAGGGCACACAAACCTTAGATTTGTGCACCCATTCTCGCATTTTTACGGCGCCGGCGGTCGCACGTAAAAATGCCTATGCTTGTGGGAAAGGACCCTTATTCATACATTTTCAGTGGCTTCTGATACATTTGTTGGCCTATAGCAAATCCCACAGAGGATTTAATTATTATTTTTCCCTCCATGTATCTCTACCCATATACACTCTGCCCAGTCTTGTCAGTAAGAGGAGCAAAAAGCGTAACAGCATTGCCACGCTCCCAATGACTTCAATGGGAGAGAAGTCAGCAGTCCCATTACCTGCACTAACCGCTGTATTGACAGTGAGATGGAAGATCAGCTGGTCTTGAGTGGTCATTCCTCATTCATTAAATACTGAGTGATGACCTATCCACATTTTGGCAGCATGCTTTATTTTCCTGCACATTTGCACACCAAGAGTCCATATAAAAGTCAATGGGGATGCAGAAATGCAGAATTGCGCAGGAAAAAGAACACGTCTGGAAGTCAGACTAATTAGCCTTTTCACAAGTAGTAACAGATACGTTGCCAGCAGCACAATCCAGAGCACTTTAGTAGTGAGGCAACAAATGCAGTCACCTGGAACTAGAACTCGCTATACGCGGGTAACTATGCTGTTTTATTCGGATAATCCCACGTTAGTACGAATACACATTTAGGTGATTTAACATCCATTACGGGAGCATCCTATTTGTGGTTGATGATTTCCATGCTAGTGCGAACATTTACGGCATTTATAAGACGGTTAAGTGGAAGGTATAGAGTAGGAGAATTCTTTCTCTTTCCACATGTTAATATCGGAGCAGGTATGGACTTGCTTTGATGTCCTCTTTACAATGTTCTTATTAAAGTTTGGACAACACACCTCTACATATTCACGTTCGGAACGATGGATTAACGGGCACATTCTTTTTCACTTATGTGATCATATTTTGCAGATTCACATATATGATGATTATATCTTTGTGCGATAGTCTGATGCACACACACGACATTCTAAGGATGTTGTCTCATGGGATTTAGTGATTATGCTCCTGCGGTTGTGTAGTTAAATTGCTTTGGTGCTGAATGATATAGATGACACAATGTTGGATTTGTGGTGGGGTTGATCAATGATAATATAAGCGTGTTGGATTTATTTTGGGAGGGGCCTATATGACTAATCCTATTTTGAGTTTTATATATATGAGACGCTCTTATGTATCCGTATGCTATTATGTCCTTGGAGGAAAAACGGCTTACATTTTGCATCTTGAATGCTGTCACGTCTTCTTTCTGTAATAGGCATTTTCAATCCGTGTGTTTTAACCCGCGTTCAAATGAACATGCCACGTGTGTAGAAAAAAATACTAAAATGCACCGATAAAGCATCGTTTATTCTACAAATCGCTTGAGTGAAGGGGGTCTAACACTAACCCTGGGGCACGGATTTGCTTCTAGTTTTGGTTGTTAATGTAACTTATAATACATACATTGAATTTAAAATACTAAAAGAATTTCACATGATAGAAATCCAGCTGGAAAAAAAGGAATATTTAGAGATACAGCACCTAGTGAAAGTTTCCCTAGGACAGAGTTTCTGTTTTCCAGTTCTCAAATACACCCAACTGGTTGCTTGAAATGTATCTTCAGTGGTGCACTGGTGCTTTTGAATGGGGTCACAGCATTAGCAATCATCACTGTTCTTTTTTCATCAGAGGTCCCCAAAATACCGCTTGTGCCTGCTGGTACTTCCGGAGTAGGCCTGAGAAACACTGCTCTGGACCACGGGACAGGTATGGTGATAACCTTTCTTATAAACAAAATAATCAATCTGGATTTACTGAAAATCAAGGGCACAAAGAAAAAAATATTTGATACGGATACCACTAGCTTTCAGAGTCTGAATGCTGTAAAGTTGCTATATAGCTCTAATAATGCACATTTTGCCAAAAGTTACGGAGACAAAAAGGAAATTGCTGCTTTGTGATTATGATTTCACCAGTATGGAGAAATACATAGCAAAAGAGTAAACTTGTATGATTATATATATATTAATTAAGGCTAGAACTCAGATCGCAAATCAGCATTGTGACATTGCAAATAATGATTGTGCAGGCCAATTGCACCATTCAGTCCTTCGAGAAAATCAGAAGTATTTAACCCCTTAAGGACATGGCACTTTTTTTTCCATTTTCGTTTTTTTTCCCCCCCTTTTAAAAAAATCGTAACTCCTTTATGTATCCATCAACATAGCTGTATAAGGTCTTGGTTTTTTGCAGGACAAGATGTATTTTTCAATGCTACTATTTAATGTACCATATAATGTACTGAAAAACTTCAAAAGTGGAGAGAAATGGAAAAAATGAAATTCTGACATCTTTTGGTGCGCCTTGTTCTTATGGCGTACACACTACAAAATGACACGATAACTTTATTCTATGGGCTGCTACAATTACTACGATATCAAACATATAGTTGTTTTTTTTTACTGTACTACTTGTATGTTTTTTAAAGGTACTTAATTTTTTTAAATTATTTTCTGCCACCATCTTCTGTGCGCAATAGCTTTATTTTTCCATCAACATAGTTGTGCAAGGGCTAATTTTTTGTGGAATGTCCTGTAGTTTGCGTTGGTACCATTTTGGAGTACATACAACTTTTTGATCACTTTTTATTGCACTTTTTTCTTGGAGACAGGGTGAGCAAAAAAGCACATTCCTCGCAGGTTTTTTCCTGACGATGTTCACCGTGCAGGGTACAAAATGCCTTACTTTGATAGATTGGACTTTTACAAATGCAGCAATACCATATATGTATTTTTGTTTTATTTTTTTTAGATTCTTTTATTATTAATATGGCATAAGGTTTTTATTTACTTTTATTACTTTTTTTGAAATAACTAGTAAAACTTTATTGATCTTATTTTTACTTTTTTTTTTAATAGTCCCCAGAGGGGACAACAACTTGCGATGCTTTGATTGCTCCTGCAGTATGATGAAATGCCATAGCATTATACTGCGATCAGGTAGGCATTCTATCAAGCCATCCCCCCTTTCAGAAGGCTATCGGCTGCCATGACACCTGCATGGCTCCCTGCGATCTCAGCACGGTGGGCCGTACCGGAGTCCTGAACAGCGTTCGGGGGATTTAAATGCCGCGGTCTAAAGTGACAGTGGCATTTATAGGGTTAACAGGGCTGGTGAGCTGCGCAACTCATCGGAGCTCTTGCCACTGTGTGTTGTCAGCTGTAAAAAAAAAGCGGGTGGGTGCCTGCGATGTATGGAGGGAGAGCACCCCATGATCTCCCTCCATAAACATCCTGCAGCTGCAGGATATAAAAACACCAAAGGCCAGTTACTAAGGAGTTATGGCTAGAAGTCAGATCGCAAATCAGCATTGTGCCATTGCAAATAATGGTTGTAAAAGCCAGTTGCACCATTCAGTCCTTTGAGAAAATCAGGAATTTTGAAAGATCAAGAGATACCGAGTATGATAGAGGTGATAATTTGTTCTGTATCTATTAAGGGGTTAAACAAATAATGGCCCTTTTACGCAAGAAAACAGTCAGCTAAACAACTACACGAGCGCTGATGTCACCGCTAAGGTTGTTAACGATCGTGCAAAGCGTTTGTATAGACTTCGCTGCTAGAGCGCTGGGTTCTCGCAGGCTTCTCGCTCAGCAGTTCGCCTTCTATGCGAAGCGCCGAGTGGGCAGCATTTACATGGACCGAAAAACCAGCAACCCAGCGATAATTTTCATGCTGACTGAAAGTCAAAGATAACGACTTGTGAACGAATAGTGAGAATTTTTTTTTGCATTTACACTGCATGATTATCGCTCAACTTTGTATGTTTGAACGAATTTTGAGCGATAATCGTTCCATGTAAATAGCCCATCAGCTATGTAATTCATTAGCGGAAGAGACTTTGAATGATCTTCCGTTTACATCCTCAAAAGATTGTGCAGCAAAAGCTAGCCCAGTTAGTTCTAGACAATGGGTCTTTTAGAAACATAGTGAAAACCTTTGGTTTGTCCTACTCATAGAGTTTCTATGTAATCCATAATATTAGTCCCCATAAAATTAAAATAATTCTATCCTGACAGGAAATAAGTTTGTCTTAAATTTTTAGATGTTGATGGTTTTCGTCTTTTTTGATATTGATCTTATATATGTCAATTTTGTAAGGAAATGATCCAAATATTCAACAGATTATATGATATCACTATTGAGTTGGACCCCATAGTATATGTTCTGGGCGATATTTCTACAGTTGATGGAATCAGTTACAGGGATATTCCACAGACTGGACAAAATGTTCAAAATTTCCCTAACATTTCCACTTACAGTGGGTCCAGAAAGTCTTCAGACCCTTTCTCTTTGGTACATCTTGTGATGGTATGGCCTTGTGCAAATTGAAGAAAATAAATTTGCCTCCAATCTGAACTCAATACATCCTAAAGGCAAAACGAAAACAGAATGTTAGAAATTAGGGATGAGCAAAATGCTCGGGTGCTCGTTACTCGAGACGAACTTTTCGCGATGCTCGAGGGTTCGTTTCGAGTAATGAACCCCATTGAAGTCAATGGGCGACTCGAGCATTTTTGTATATCGCCGATGCTCGCTAAGGTTTTCATTTGTGAAAATCTGGGCAATTCAAGAAAGTGATGGGAACGACACAGAAACGGATAGGGCAGGCGAGGGGCTACATGTTGGCCTGCATCTCAAGTTCCCAGGTCCCACTATTAAGCCACAATAGCGGCAAGAGTGGGCCCCCCCCCTCCCAACAATTTTTACTTCTGAAAAACCCTCTTTAGCAAGGCATACCTTAGCTAAGCACCACAATACCTCCAACAAAGCACAATCACTGCCTGCATGACACTCTGCTGCCACTTCTCCTGGGTTACATGCTGCCCAACCCCCCCCCCCCCCCCCCGCACGACCCAGTGTCCACAGAGTACACCAAAATGTCCCTGCGCAGCCTTCAGCAGCACTCATGCCACACGCTGGCCTCATAGCCACACCACCCTCATGTCTATTTATAAGTGCGTCTGCCATGAGGAGGAACCGCAGGCACACACTGCAGAGGGTTGGCACGACCAGGCAGCGACCCTCTTTAAAAGGGGCGGGGCGATAGCCCACAATGCTATACAGAAGCAATGAGAAATCCAATCCTGTGCCACCTCCATCAGGAGCCGCACACGTGGGCATAGCAATGGGGAACCCAGGTGCCACACACTATTCATTCTGTCAAGGTGTCTGCATGCCCCAGTCAGACCGGGGTTTTTTATAAATAGTCACAGGCAGGTACAACTCCGCAATGGGAATTCCGTGTGCACCCACAGCATGGGTGGCTCCCTGGAACCCACCGGCTGTACATAAATGTATCACATTGCAGTGCCCTGGACAGCAGAGCTAACGTCAGATTAAATGCAGGTGGGCTTCGGACCACACTGCATGCCCCAGTCACACTGGGGTTTTTTATAAGTAGACACAGGCAGGTACAACTCCCTATTGTGAAGTCCCTGTGGACCCACAGCATGGGTGGCTCCCTGGAACCCACCGGCGGTACATAAATAAATCCCATTGCAGTGCCCATCACAGCTGAGGTAACGTCAGGTTTAATGCAGGTGGGCTTCGGCCCACACTGCATGCCCCAGTCAGACTGGGGTTCTTTATGAATAGACACAGGCAGTTACAACTCCGTGTGGACCGACAGCATGCGTGGGTCCCAGGAAGCCACCGGCGGTACATAAATATATCCCATTGCATTGCCCATCACAGCTAAGGTAACGTCCGATTAAATGCAGGTGGTCTTCGGCCCACACTGCATGCCCCAGTCAGACTGGGGTTCTTTAGAAGTGGACACATGCAGTTACAACTCCGTGTGGACCGACAGCATGGGTGGGTCCCAGGAAACCAACGGCGGTACATAAATATATCCCATTGCATTGCCCATCACAGCTGAGGTAACATCCGATTAAATGCAGGTGGTCTTCGGCCCACACTGCATGCCCCAGTCTGACCGGGGCTTTTAATACATAGACACTGGCAGGTACAAATCCCTAATGTGAAGTCCATGTGGACCCACAGCATGGGTGGCTCCCTGGAACCCACCGGCGGTACATAAATATATCCCATTGCAGTGCCCTGCTCAGCAGAGCTAACGTCATATACAATACAGGTGTGCTTCGGCCCACAGTGCATGCCCCAGTCAGACTGGTAATATGTTTATGTAGCAAAAGTGTAGGCCAACCCCACACACCTTGCTGTACCATGAGTGCAGGCGAAGCCCATAAAAATTACTAGGAAAAAATTGGTGTACCAACAGTACTAATGTACCTCAGAAAAATTGCCCATGCCCAACCAAGATGGCAGGTGAAACCCATTAATCGCTTTGGTTAATGTGGCTTAATTTGTAACTAGGCCTGGAGGCAGCCCAGTTAAAATAAAAATTGGTTCAGGTGCAAGTTTCAACGCTTTAATGAGAATTGAAACATATAAACATTGTTTACTAAAGTAATATGACTGAGCCTTGTGGGCCTAAGAAAAAATTGCCCCTTCGGCGTGATTACGTGAGGTTTCAGGAGGAAGAGCAGGAGGAGGAGGAGGATGAATATTATACACAGATTGATGAAGCTAAAAGGTCCCCGTTTTTGATGGTGATAGAGAACGATGCCTCCATCCACGGGTGCAGCCTACGTATTGTTTAGGTATCGCTGCTGTCCGCTGGTGGAGAAGAAAAGTCTGGGGAAATCCAGGCTTTGTTCATCTTGATGAGTGTAAGCCTGTCGGCACTGTCGGTTGACAGGCGGGTACGATTATCCGTGATGATTCCTCCAGCCGCACTAAACACCCTTTCTGACAAGACGCTAGCCGCAGGACAAGCAAGCACCTCCAGGGCATACAGCGCGAGTTCAGGCCACGTGTCCACCTTCGACACCCAGTAGTTGTAGGGGGCAGAGGCGTCACGGAGGACGGTCGTGCGATCGGCTACGTACTCCCTCACCATCCTTTTACAGTGCTCCCGCTGACTCAGCCTTGACTGGGGAGCGGTGACACAGTCTTGCTGGAGAGCCATAAAGCTGGCAAAGGCCTTGGAGAGTGTTCCCCTGTCTGCGCTGTACATGCTGCCTGATCTCCGCGCCTCCCCTGCTACCTGGCCCTCGGAACTGCGCCTTCTGCCACTAGCACTGTCGGATGGGAATTTTACCATCAGTTTGTCCGCCAGGGTCCTGTGGTATAGCATCACTCTCGAACCCCTTTCCTCTTCGGGTATGAGAGTGGAAAGGTTCTCCTTATACCGTGGGTCGTGCAGTGTGTACACCCAGTAATCCGTAGTGGCCAGAATGCGTGTAACGCGAGGGTCACGAGAAAGGCATCCTAGCATGAAGTCCGCCATGTGTGCCAGGGTACCTGTACACAACACATGGCTGTCCTCACTAGGAAGATCACTTTCAGTATCCTCCTCCTCCTCCTCCTCCTCAGGCCATACACGCTGAAAGGATGACAGGCAAGCAGCATGGGTACCCTCAGCAGTGGGCAAAGCTGTCTCTTCCCCCTCCTCCTCATGCTCCTCCCCCTCCTCAACGCACTGAGATATAGACATGAGGATGCTCTGACTATCCAGCGACATACTGTCTTCCCCCGCCTCTGTTTCCAAGCGCAAAGCGTCTGCCTTTATGCTTTGCAGGGAACTTCTCAAGAGGCATAGCAGAGGAATGGTGACGCTAATGATTGCAGCATCGACGCTCACCATCTGGGTAGACTCCTCAAAGTTTCCAAGGGCCTGGCAGATGTTTGCCAACCAGGCCCACTCTTCTGTAAAGAATTGAGGAGGCTGACTCCCACTACGCCGCCCATGTTGGAGCTGCTATTCCACTATAGCTCTACGCTGCTCATAGAGCCTGGCCAACATGTGGAGCGTAGAGTTCCACCGTGTGGGCACGTCGCACAGCAGTCGGTGCACTGGCAGATTAAACCGATGTTGCAGTGTCCGCAGGGTGGCAGCGTGCTTGTGGGATTTGCGGAAATGTGCGCAGAGCTGGCTCACCTTTCCGAGCAGGTATGACAAGTGGGGGTAGCTTTTCAGAAAGCGCTGAACCACCAAATTAAAGACGTGGACCAGGCATGGCACGTGCGTGAGGCTGCCGAGCTGCAGAGCCGCCACCAGGTTACGGCCGTTGTCACACACGACCATGCCCGGTTGGAGGCTCAGCGGCGAAAGCCAGCGGTCGGTCTGCTCTGTCAGACCCTGCAGCAGTTCGTGGGCCATGTGCCTCTTCTCTCCTAAGCTGAGTAGTTTCAGCACGGCCTGCTGACGCTTGCCCACCGCTGTGCTGCCACGCCACGCGACACCGACTGCTGGCGACGTGCTGCTGCTGACACATCTTGATTGCGAGACAGAGGTTGCGTAGGAGGAGGAGGAGGGTGGTTTAGTGGAGGAAGCATACACCGCCGCAGATACCAGCACCGAGCTAGGGCCCGCAATTCTGGGGGTGGGTAGGACGTGAGCGGTCCCAGGCTCTGACTCGGTCCCAGCCTCCACTAAATTCACCCAATGTGCCGTCAGGGAGATATAGTGGCCCTGCCCACCTGTGCTTGTCCACGTGTCCGTTGTTAAGTGGACCTTGGCAGTAACCGCGTTGGTGAGGGCGCGTACAATGCTGCGGGAGACGTGGTCGTGCAGGGCTGGGACGGCACATCGGGAAAAGTAGTGGCGACTGGGAACCGAGTAGCGTGGGGCCGCCGCCGCCATCATGTTTTTGAAAGCCTCTGTTTCCACAAGCCTATACGGCAGCATCTACAGGCTGATCAATTTGGCTATGTGCACGTTTAATGCTTGAGCGTGCGGGTGCGTGGCGGCGTACTTGCGCTTGCGCTCAAACAGTTGCGCTAGCGACGGCTGGACGCTGCGCTGAGAGACATTGCTGGATGGGGCCGAGGACAGCGGAGGTGAGGGTGTGGGTGCAGGCCGGGAGACGGTAGTGCCTGTGTCCTGAGAGGGGGGTTGGATCTCAGTGGCAGGTTGGGGCACAGGGGGAGAGGCAGTGGTGCAAACCGGAGGCGGTGAACGACCTTCGTCCCACCTTGTGGGGTGCTTGGCCATCATATGTCTGCGCATGCTGGTGGTGGTGGAGCTGGTGGTGGTGGCTCCACGGCTGATCTTGGCGCAACAAACCTTGCACACCACAGTTCGTCGGTCGTCTGCACTCAGTGATAAACTGCCACACCTTTGAGCACCTTGGCCTCTGCAGAGTGGCATGGCGCGAGGGGGCGCTTTGGGAAACAGTTGGTGGATTATTCGGTCTGGCCCTGCCTCTACCCCTGGCCACCGCACTGGCTCTTCCAACCTGCCCTGCTGCTGCACTTGCCTCCCCCTCTGAAGACCTGTCCTCAGTAGGCTTAGCAAACCAGGTGGGGTCAGTCACCTCATTGTCCAGCTGCTCTTCCTCCGAATCCTCTGTGTGCTTCTCCCTCGGACTTACTGCCCTTACTACTACCTCACTGATAGACAACTGTGTCTCATCGTCTTCGTCCTCCTCACCCACTGAAAGCTCTTGAGACAGTTGCCGGAAGTCCCCAGCCTCATCCCCCGGACCCCGGGAACTTTCCAAAGGTTGGGCATCGGTCACGACAAACTCCTCCGGTGGGAGGGGATTTGGAACCATTGCTGCCGATTCTGGGCAGGGGCCCGAGAACAGTTCCTGGGAGTCTGCCTGCTCCTCAGAATGTGTCATTGTAATGGAGTGAGGAGGCTGGGAGGAAGGAGGAGCAGCAGCCAGAGGATTCAGAGTTGCAGCAGTGGACGGCGTAGAACTCTGGGTGGTCGATAGATTGCTGGATGCACTTTCTGCCATCCACGACAGGACCTGCTCACACTGCTCATTTTCTAATAAAGGTCTACCGCGTGGACCCATTAATTGTGAGATGAATCTGGGGACCCCTGAAATTTGCCTCTCTCCTAATCCTGCAGCAGTCGGCTGCGATACACCTGGATCAGGAGCTCGGCCTGTGCCCACACCCTGACTTGGGCCTCCGCGTCCTCGCCCGCGTCCTCTAGGCCTACCCCTACCCCTCAGCATGGTGTATTACGAATAGAGCAGAAACAGAACGCTGTAATTAAATGTGCCGCTTATTGGCCTGTGGTTGAAGGCTGACTTCACTTACGGAACGCACAGCAGAGCCAGGCAACAATTTTGCGCACGCCTGCACTGAGACGTAGGTGCGTATGACTGAGCTAGTGGAATTCACAGCGCAGAAGCAGTCAAGTAGCCAAAGGCCACTAGTAGGCCTTAAGTATTTTGCTTCAATTTTTTTAAATGCTGAGCTGATACAGCAGACAGATACTGTAGGCAGCGTATATTATGTATACTGTTTCCCTCTGGCGGGATGACGGCGGTGATGTAACGGAGACAGCAGAGCCAGGAAACAATTTTGCGCAAGCCTGCTGTAACGCTTAGCTGCGTATTAATTAGGACTACTACCCCCAGCAGACACGCAGTACACTGAAGACGGTCACAGGCAGCCCAAATATAGTATTTTTCCCCAATTTTTTTGAAAAAGCCCACTGCCTATATATCTCTTTCCCTGTACCACTGTCCCTGCCTCACCAGTACTGGCCCTATACTCTGTACAATGACTGCAGACTGAGGACACAATGCTCTGCACGCCCGATATACAAAAAAAAAAAAAATTGTGCAACATTGCTCACAGCAGCCTCAACAGTACTGCACACGGTCAGATGTGGCCCTAAGAAGGACCATTGGGGTTCTTCAAGCCTAATATAACTCCTAACGCTCTCCCTATAGCAGCAGCATCAGCAGCACTTTCCCTGATCTCTGTCAGAATGCATCTGTGGCGAGCCGCGGGCGGGGCAAATTTTAATACTCGGGTGTCACCTGATCTCCCCAGCCACTCATTGCAGGGGGGGGTGGTATAGGGCTGGAACATCACAGGAGGAAGTTGTAATGCCTTCCATGTCTTTCTATTGGCTAGAAAAGCGCGCAAATGTCTCAGAAATGAAAGTGAAAGTAACTCGAACATCGCGTGGTGCTCGTCTCGAGTAACGAGCATCTCGAACACCCTAATAGTCGAACAAGTATCAAGCTCGGACGAGTACGCTCGCTCATCTCTATTAGAAATCCATGTTTTTTTTTAAAATGAAAATTATGTATTCGTTTGTTGATTTTTATATGTTTATTTGTATAGGCTCCATTCTCGGGTTTATTATTGGAGGTGTGGACCCATGGGGTCTGCTGGGGGGGAGGAGAGAGTTCCTACTGGGATATTGGGGTGGCGGCTGCTAACGAGACTTGGCTATAATAGCGCAATTAGAGGACCAGGTTGATCTGACCCTTCCCAGCCCTGAAAGATTTTCCGGCTCATTCCAGTAAGGGTCTTGCTGGCCGAGTTCGCTTGTAGATTGGTGAGGGTCAAGCCAAGCCCTCAGAGAGACACTATTACTGGCAGAATGTGGTGCTCGAACTGGACATCGCCCGGCCCGGTACTACCCACTGACTATGGTTGAATTCACTACTTTGAATAATGCTCACGACAACCCTACCCTTTCTTAACCCTATTTTCCCCAAATTTTTATTTTTATTTTGGTTATGTTAAATTGTATGCTGGAAAATCAATAAAACTTCTTTTCAGGCCCTTTGGAATGACACTGAAATTTAGCGTTCCTTTTTTCTTGATCATGTTTGACATGCATCTACATCTTGATTGAAGTCCACTTGTGGTAAATTCAGTTGATTGGGCATAAAGGTCTCTATAAAAGGTCTAACATCTCACAATGCATATCCCTGCCAAAACCAAGCCATGAGGAGAAAAGAACTGCCTATAGAGCTCAGAGACAAGAATGTGTGAAGGAACAGATCTGGAGAAGGCTACAAAGACATTTCTGTTGCACTGAAAGTTCCCAAGAGCATAGTGGCCTCTATAATTCTTAAATGGAAGAAATTTGGGATGACTAGCCCTCTTTCTAGAGCTGGCTAACCCAACAAATTAAGTAATTGGAGAAGGACCTTGGTAAGAGAGGGAACCACGAAATATGAACCCTCCTCCCCTGAAAACAAGCCCTAGCTAGACTACATGTAAAAAAATACTCACCTAGCTGCTGGCGTTCAGGTCCCTCACGCTGGGCTGCAGCACTGTGGCAGGCTTGCATGTCCTCCTGCATTCCAATAGAGTAGTTCTTTATGGTAGCAAGCTTGAATACCTCATCAGCAAGCTAATGCTCTGATTGGTTGACACAGCGCTCGATTAACCAATGTTAGCTGGCCCTCGATTAACCAATCACAGCCATTTAATTATGTCATTCCATGAATGGCTGTGATTGGTTAATCGAGCACCCGCTCTCATTGGCTGACGTGGCGCTTGATTAACAAATCAGAGCATTAGCTTATGGAGGAAGGGTATTCAAGCCCTGCTACCAGGAAGAGCTGCTCTGTCAATGTGCAGGAGGATACGGAATCCTACAGTAGCGATAGAGACTAGTGTGAGGGACCCAAACACCGGCTGCTAGGTAAGTATTATAAGACATCCCCAAAAAAATAAGACACTCTTTTGGCAAAAATTAATATGACAGTGTCTTATATTAATAAACCCTGTATATTATATGGGGCAGCAGGCACGAGACGTCAAGAAAACTTGGTAGGACGAGCAGCACATGTGAAAAAAATGTGGATATACTCATAGATCATTGACTGAACATGAGTCAACAATATGATGCAGCAGCCAAAAAGACAAACACAATTCTGGGATGTTATAAGAGAAGCATAGAGTCTAGATCACTTGAGGTAATTTTTCCCCTCTACTCTTCCTTAATCAGACCTCATCTGGAATAGTGTGTTCCGTTCTAGGCATCCCACTTTAAAAAAGAGAGACAAACTGGAGCAAGTTCAGAGAAGAGTTACCAAGATGGTGAGCGGTCCGCAAATCATGTCCTATGAGGAACAGTTAAAGGATCTGGGAATGTTTAGCTTGCAAAAAAGAAGGCTAAGAGGACACTTAATAGCGGTTTACAAATATCTGAAGTGCTGTCACAGTACAGAGGGATCAGCCCTATTCTCATTTGCACAAGGAAAGACTAGAAGCAATGGGACGAAACAAAGAGAGGAGACACAAATTAGATATTAGAAAAAAACTTTCTGACAGTGAGGGTGATCAATGAGTGGAACAGGTTACCACAGGAGGTGGCGAGTTCTCCTTCAATGGAAGTGTTCAAACAGAGGCTGGACAAATATCTGTCTGGGATGATTCAGTGAATCCTGCACTGAGCAGACGGTTGGACCAGATGACCCTTGAGGCCAACTCTACCAGTCTATGATGAGTTAGTTGCTGGAGACCTAAACTGGAGAATCAAAATAAGTCTCTAGGGTCCATTTTCCTCTTGCACTATAGAGGTCTATTTGTTCATAGGGATAGGCTACTTTATACTAGAAAGTAACAAGATAATGTTCTACGCCTCACAAGATCTACGCCCCACACATCTATTTGTTGAGAAATCTCTCCTATTATAGAAATTATTGAGAATTTACTATAGGAATTATGGGTAAGAATTAGAAATGTAATTAGGAGTAATCTCAAAGTGAAATAGAAAGTGACAAAATTAAAGTCTTCACACATGGCATAGACAGATTTAAGCCAAGTTCATATCCTGCTACACATTATCATATAGAATACAAGGTGCATTGAAATGTCAACATACATTAATTAAAATGGTGCCCCCGGACAAGTGGCCATCAGGCCCATGCGTTAAGATGGCACTGCCTAAAAGTCACTCTGGCTGAGCTCCAAGTATCATGTGTGCAAATGGTAGAAACCTCTAGAAAGTCAACCACCACTGCAGGACTCCACCAATATGAACTTTATGGCAGAGTGGCCAGAAAGACGTCTCTCCTCAGTAAAAGACACATGAAAGCCCGTCTGGATTTCAACTAAAAAAGCAACTAAAGGACTCTGACTGAGAAACATGATTCTCTGGTCTTGTGAAACCAAAATTGAACCTTTTGGCCTTAATTCTAAGCATTATGTCTGATTGAAACTAGACACTGTTCACTATTGCAAACATCCATCTAAAGCCTCAAATTGAACTTTAGTACTATTTTTGCCAACCTGCGCCACCCCTGCTCTCCAGGCAGCTTTAAATTTTACAGGCGTATTCACCATTGCAGGCGTACCTCTGGAGCACATGCGCTAGCTGTTCATTATTACTGGAGCACATTCCATAGAGCATACTCGAAGTGTGCTAGGTGTACTCCAACCAAAAGCAGGGCTGAAATACACCCAGTGTAATAGCTTTGATCCTATTTATTGCGCACAGACAGTTGTGCAGCATTTAAATGGATGCAGAGGCAGCACAGATGCTCCAGTCAGAAGCCATTTCTGTCTGATTATTTAGAAGCATGAATACAGATGATAGAAGCATGTAGAAATATTTTATTGGTGCATTACAATTTTTATTTAACTTAATAAGTGAACATTGATGTTTAGCTTGTTGCTATTAATGAACAAACAATTCACAATAGCCAAGTTATATTTGCTTCAAACTTCTGGTCACATGATGTGTGATCTGGCTGCTGGAACATGAGCACTCCACTGCAGCAGGTCACATGATTCACTATGAAGTCACGGATTACTCTGGAAGCAATCCCCCGCAGGGGTACGCAAAAACTACATCTCCCAAAATGCCCCATTGCCAGAAATTGAGGAGTGAATTTGAGGCTTCTCAGCATGCCTGATCATTTATGCAGACGAGCATACAGGTCGTAACCATTGGATACCAATGGAGAACTAAGCGGGGGGGGGGGGAGAACACAAGTAAAGCAGTATCTCTGCAGTTTTGTAAAACAAGTTACAACATTAAATTGCAAAATTACATGTTATCGCCTTATGAAGCATATAACTTTCATTTTGAATCACCAAAATACCCCTTTAAAAAGCTGTTTCACTACGGTTTTATTTATTGGGAAGAAATGTATTCTTGTCAAATACATTGATAAATCTCCCCCAACATTAAGGATGCGGTAGAAGAGAGATGAAAAACGGAGATATAAAGAACAGCAAATTCGGAGATTTGAGATGAAATTGGGAGTCCCAGAATAAAGAATTAGTTGTGTGAAAATTGATATTTAAAGGATTTTAGGAGAAATGAGAGACAGAAATGTGCTTTTTTTTCCGGTTTCTTTTTCAGGTCGTACACTTCCCAGATATTTCCTTAGTATGATTAAGCCTTTAACTGCCAGCCATTTTTCAGCCTATTTTTTTTATCATTGCCTTTCAAGAGCATAACTATTTTTCTGGGACATGGCAGTATGGGGTGCTTTTTTTCCATTGTAGGACAAGTTGTCTTTTGTAATTGTACTGTATAATTTATTGGAAAGGTTTAAAATTTTTAAGTGACGTGAAAGTGGGGGTGGAGGGGGGGCGGCGATGATACTGCTAACTTTATTCTATGGGTCAGTACCATTATGCTAATGCTATGCTGATAGAAGTTTGTGTTTTACTACTTTTGCAAACCTTCCATTAAAACATATTTTCCATCGATGGTAGTGTTTGAGGGCTTATTTTTTTTAAAAGGGACGAGCTGTAGTTTTTATTTCTACCAGCTTTGGATATATAAGCCTTTGAGATCACCGTATTAGTTTTCTAATTGGGTGACAAAAAGCCTATATATATATATATATATATATATATATATATATATATATATATATATATATATATATATATATATATATATATATATATATATATATATATATATTAGCTGATATACCCAGCTTCGCCCGAGTTAATTTGGTACTGGTGTTTATCTGGTGTTCACACGGAAAGTCTTATGAAGTCGTGGTTACTTTAGAGATACTGAGGAAAAACATATGTTGACCATTTTGCATAGTTCTCTGCGTTACCCAGGAAACACCACGTGGAGGTAACCATGCAACGTTTCCTTCATATAAAATGACATCAGGATGTGAGAGAATTAGATGACGTACATAAAATTTGGACACTAATTCTTTTGCGCTTAGAATTGAATAATTGAGTTGGGACCCATTAGCTTTTCATATTTATGACACAATCAATGCTTGTGCCAAATTTCATGTTTCTATGACATTGGGAAGTGAGAGATTTGGATTATGTACGTAAAATTTGGGCGCTAATTCTTTTGCGTATAGAATTGAATAATGGAGTTGGAACCCATTAAGCTTTTACTATTTATGACATAATCAATGCTCGTGCCAAATTTCCCGTTTCTAGGACACCGGAAAGTGAGAAAATTACATTCCGCACGTAAAATTTGGACGCTAATTCTTTTGCGCATAGAATTGAATAATGGAGTTGGGACCCATTAGCGTTTCCTATTTATGACATAATCAATGCTCGTGCCAAATTTCCTGTTTCTATGACACCGGAAAGTGAGAAAATTACATTCCGCACGTAAAATTTCGACGCCAATTCTTTTGCGCTAGAATTGAATAATCGAGTTGGGACCCATTCGCTTTTCCTATTTATGACATAATCAATGCTCATGCCAAATTTCCCGTTTCTATGACACCGGAATGTGAGAAAATTAGATTCCGTCCGTAAAATTTGGGCGCTAATTCTTTTGCACATAGAATTGAATAATGGAGTTGGGACCCATTAGCTTTTACTATTTATGACATAATCAATGCTTGTGCCAAATTTCCTGTTTCTATGACACTGGAAAGTGAAATTACATTCCGCACGTAAAATTTCGACGCCAATTCTTTTGCGCTAGAATTGAATAATCGAGTTGGGACCCAATTTCTTTTCCTATTTTGGAGATAATCTATGCTTGCGCCAAATTTCATGTTTCTACGACATTGGGAAGTTGGAGAACTTTTGGCGAGTCAGTCGAGTCAGTCAGTGAGGGCTTTCAGCTTTTTATATATATATAAAAACAGTATT
Organism: Eleutherodactylus coqui; assembly: GCF_035609145.1. Lineage (NCBI taxonomy): Eukaryota > Metazoa > Chordata > Amphibia > Anura > Eleutherodactylidae > Eleutherodactylus > Eleutherodactylus coqui. The sequence continues at coordinate 72,711,946 of NC_089845.1, forward strand.
CACTATGTGAGGTAAGTAATGTAAAACTGAATATTTTTGTTTAAACGGCTTTGTAGGAAAATATGAGAAAAAGCTTCATTTTTTTATTGAATGGTTTTTATTTATTTGTTCGCTTCTACTACACACTGCAATACTTCAGTATATTGTATATTTAACGTTTACATATTAAGCCCTGCCATAGTCAAGTAAAATATAAATCTGCTGGATTTAATTTAAAATTACTGGAAAAATGAATGCTGAATGTGATAGAAAGGTGTCAGTACTGTTGTTCCAACACAGCTTGCTGTGTATAGGACTGCATAGTCATAGACCTGTCAGAGTGCCTATGCTGATCCCTGTGCACTGCTTAAAAAAAAAAAAAAAAAAGCCTTGAATTTAAATGTGAGCATCAGAACTAGACCAAGGAAGAGGGTGGCCTGGTTTGATTAATTAGATTTTATTACATCAAGTGGACAGCAAGGTGCATGTGTTATTTACATAGTGCATCCTGGTGAGATCTCTTTCCCAGGTAAAGGAGGCAAGCAGCTATCCTTCCTACTGGCTAGAAAAACAAACAAACAAGCAAAAAAAAAAAAAACTTATGCCCCCTCTTTTGGAAGTTCCCATAATGTGCATCCATACAGAGCTGGTTGATTAAAGTTGACCAGCTCTCTCATATTGAGGAGACACAACCACTAACAGATTTTTCATTTAACCATTTTCACCAGGTATGGGAACCATGTTGTACTTCCGTCTCACCTGTATACCTCACTTTGCCCTCCTAGTCCTACTCTGGGGTCACCCACTCAAAGGCCTAATTCCAGATCTCAAGTCCCAGCTTCATGCAGCAGATTCCCACCACCCCTTTTTTCCTTTTAGTTTTCGCTGGTATTGACAGGTGTAAATTTGCCATTTATCTAAAAACAGCACTCATTTTCCCTACAGTTTATAGGACAACTGACGGGGCACAGATCCTACTAGCTTTCAATTATCTGATACGACAATACTTTATTGTTTAGGAGTCTGTGTTTCAACCATCATCCACCATCGTTACCGGAATTCCATCCTCTAAACACTATGCGCTCACGGCAAAGGTTTGGATCTCCTAAATGCTGTTATTGTATCCTTTCAACTTTGTCACTGATGTGAAAACATCCTGTTCAAAATGTAATAATCACTAATAAAAGATCTTTAAAAGGCAGTGTGACACTCTGGGCATTGTTCTACTTAGAAGCCCTGGGTTACTATATTTTCGAAGATGTTACATTGGCAAATACCACCTACCTAAACTTTATTGTAGCCTAAATTAAAGTGTTCCACCCCTTCATGAGAGTTTGTATTATTGTATTCATTATTCTTGCAGAATGTAGTGATGTAATAGATATCCTGTACGTAGGAGTGGATTTAACACTAGCTGTGTGCAGGAATTGTGCACTGGAGGTTATGACCTCGCAAGGTTTATTTACTATAATTTAAGGCATAAATTGTAGTGAAAATTAGCACTAAGGTCTTCAGTATAAATACAATTCTAGGAGCTACAAAAAACAAACATTTAGGTTTTAGTGCTCCTACAACATAATAGCACAGAAAACCAGAAATGAGACCGGTAGTGTGAAAAGGCCCTTACCTACACCCCTCTGTATGGGTATTTTAGGGTTTCGAAAGTATTTTATTGAAGAACTGCAAGGTACATAGAGGAATGAGTTTACATTCACAATATGCACCAACAGTTAAATGATAGAATTCCTTATTAGAATCAAACTATGTAGTTCTTCTATTTTATTAATTATGAACGGTGATAAGAGAAAAATAGCTCTACACTCGCAACCAGGCGCGCTCAGACCTCAACTCAATAGCATGGCAAAATTTAGGGAAACTAGGGGTGGAAGCCCGACAACCTGGAGGGTTCAAGCCTCTTATAATAATATTTTGGTGAATGAAGAATGTGATTATAGGATCGCAACACCCAATACCAAACAAACATTTAGGTGCAGGGAGGCATGTTTGTGGTAGTCATTCGCACCAAGCTCTTCCATGTGCATTATTTCATCTAATGCCTCTATCCATATTAGCTATGTAGGAGGTGATGTTGATTTCCATAATTTGGGAACAAGCTGGCACATGGCTTAGAGAAAGAAGCCGAGTGGGCCCTTTTTAGTCTGTGCCAGATAGCCTGGAAGCAATGAAAGCAGTACCAACTCAGGGTAAAAAATTACAATGAATGGTAGGCCCCATTGAATAGGCTGTTTATGTCATGCCACTAAGGCCCTATTAGGGGCAAGACCACCAAATGTGTGAAGGAGCCGGTGCATCTCCAACAGGAATTTGAAGTCTGAGGGAATATTTTGGCTAGTCTCATTGGAGTTCTAGACCATTGGGTTAACAGCTTATAATTGAGTTTCTGGCCTTCACTCTGACACACAAAGGTATAGTGAAAGTAAAGATTTTGGCCCAGTGTTCTGCCTAGTTATTTTTCTTAACCTCTCTTAAATGCCAATGAGTCTTTTTGTATACAGTATATAGTATACCATGCCCTGGTCACCAGACCCCCGTCATCTATCATTTCTCACAGAGCGCACAACACGTACTCAGGGTAAGCAGGTTTCTAGTCTGGAGAGTAGTGTGGAGTCACCAAACAATGCCATCAAATCTGGGTTACCCAACAGGGGCAGGAGTGGACCAGGTCAGGATACTAGGTTTAAGCATGATACGAGCCTGTCCCATGTGTCTATCAGTTCGCTCATAAATGGTGATGGATTAGGTATTTGTCAAGCCAACCTGCGAGACAGCCAAAAGATACCCTGGGCTCGATATGGTGTGGCATTTTGTTCCATTTCCACCCATAGTTTGGAAGAGCAATTATGCATAAGGTCCATAATACACTTGCAAATGGCTGCTCCATGCTTTAGAGTAAAATTTGGCAATCCCGTACCGCCTTTCTCTTTGCGTTGTACGAGGGGCCTAGTGTTACTCCAGACGAATTTCATTGTGGCACCGTGAAGGCGCAACAAGTAAGACCTGGGTAGCTTAATGGGGAGGGTTTGGCATATTTAAGAATCTGGGTTAAAAAAAAATAATAATAATTCAATTTTTTAGATCGTTAATCCTGACGAACCAGGAAAGTGGGAGTGGCCATTTCTGACAGTCTACTTCTGATGTTTTAGAGCACTTTTTAATTCAGGTCCATTAAATTGATTTGGATCGACTGGCAGGGAGATCCCCAAATATTTGATGGCATCTGCATGCCAACGCAGTGGGATTATGGATTTTAGTTGAGAAGTTTCATTCTTTTGGAGGGTTATGTTAAGAATTACGGATTTGTATAGATTTACTTTAAAGTTACTAATTCTTCAGAACTTGTCAAATTCTTACAAGGTGGTTGGAAGCGTAACCTCAGGATTTGTTACATTGTGTATGGTTATTTTAGACAACATTCATACATAGTACAAAACATCCTTCAACATTATGAATGCTCACATTCAGATTTTATATAAAGAATGCAGCTCTAAATTTGTCTGAGAATGTTATATATATTCAACATATGTAGGTACACACATACCAACCTATACACGCACACACTATATCTATCTATGCATGTTGAATATATAGGACATTCTCCGCCATGTTTAGAGCTGCATTCACACAATTCATTAAACTTTGGGACTGAAATTCCTCAGCATTCTTTGTTGGCTCAGTGGCTGTACAGAACTTGCTGTGATAAACCAGGCACTGTACAATAATGTAAAGTAACAGACGTGGAAAGTGTCTAACAAGCTTGTCAACTGTTTCCAGTAACACCCAGACTATAATACAGGCTTTACAAAGTTACTCAGCCTCTTAAGGATAATAATTCTAAAACTGCAAAACTTGACATATAATTGGAGGTACATTATAAATGTAACAGCTAAAAAACGTAACGTTTCCAGTTGGCTGTATAACTGAGGTGTCACATGGTCGGCGTTCATTGTTTATTTCTCTATTACTTCCAAGATCCTGTCCTTGTTGTCTGTAATGTTCTAAATCTGTACAACGGGCCCTCACTTACCATAACAACTAGAAAGCTCTCGCTACAAATTGAGCAGGACTCTTGGAGATCTTTAAATTGCTGGGTCTGATTAGCATGCATGTACTGAGGAAAACATTATGCTGGTGAACCTCAGAATGTGTGTATATTATAATACATATAGCTGAATTTAAGTTACCCGCAATCCCAAGCCAACAATCAAGAGTGAATAGAAGCATAAAAATACAAAATCACTATAATGCTGCAAAATGCTCATAACTAGTACTTACGTGTAGCCCAATGCCATAAAAAGCACAAATTGCTTTATTTACCTAAAATTATGTTTTTGTGCTGAAAAATCACTCTAAAGTGCTGGCCACTAAGGGCCTAACTTTGCTGTCCACCTCCTGTTGTCATGTGAAATCTGTCTCTAACAACAAAGACGACAAATCAGGAAACGGATAGCGATGACTCATGCTGCCCATAAAAGTCTATAGACAGGTTAGGGGAGGGGGAAGAAGAAGAGAAACTCACACAGATGTCATTCCTGTAGCTGTAACAGAATAAATCTCTTAGTGTTATCTAAAACCACATCTCCATAATTCTCTAGTGTGGTACATGATTATGTTATTTCTCTGTATGCTAGAGACACTTAAAGGGGTTGTCTGAGATAGCAGTTTTGTCTAAAAACAGCTCCCTTGTGGCCACAACATAAAGGGATCATACTCCTCTGCCAACAGGCTTAGGTCTCCGTACTGACAATGTGTATAGGCTGCAGTCAGCCTGTGGTGTCCTATAAACCTGCTTCTCCAGTAATGATTGCTGGGCTTTATCATTGGCTCCAACATCTTGTCTACGGGAAAGCACCCTGTAAACATTATGTCATCAGGGAGTCCATAAACCGCCACCAGCTCAGAGTACTGAAAATTAGATATACAGCATGCGGGAGAGAAAACTGGTGATAAGTGTAGGAAGCAAGCCATATAATGGCCAGAAATTGCGTTATTCATTATGTTCGCACATGGCAGCTTATTCTAAAAAGTCATCAGAAAAGTCAGGTCTGCTTTAAAGATAAAACTAAACTATCATGTTCTGCAAATAGAACACCAAATGTTTTGAAACTGAAAATAGAAGAGATTTAATGCTTGTTGCACACGTATGGTAAAGTTAAAATATACACTCTGTGCATGCAAGTCCATTTCCGTCATCATCAACGCATACCCTTGGAAGGAAAAAAAAAAACTCAACATCTGTTTAAAACATTTGTACAAAATATCGATGGTCTTTTCATATTTACACCCCATCCTGTCACAGACAAGCATTTGTAACTTGCACGTTGACTTGGAACAGATATGTACGCCAAACTTTACATACATGCACAGGAGCTGTAACAAAACATATATACACAACATTCACAAGCTTCTTTAAAAAAAAAAAAAGAAAAAGAAAAAAAAAGTCCATTTTCAGAAGTGTCTCCATTCAAGTCTGCTTCTCAAAGGCGAATACTAAATATAGACCTGTTGGATAAAAATAGAGCCACGTTAGCAAACACGACACAATTAATAAAAATCCTGCACATGTAAAACAAGACCGAAAGAAAGATCTTTATATCATGTCGCTGTAGATCTTTACTGAAAGAACTAGGGTTTAAGCAAATGTAGATGAAAGTCCCACTGATACTGCAGCTGCAGATCAGATTGTGAGATGCTCACCACAAAGCAAAGTGTCACTTCAGAAAAAATTAAGTGTCCTGAATTAAAGCTAGCAGGCAGCAATTCTGGGATTTAGAACCGTATGGAAGTGCTTCAAGGCATAATTATGCACATTAGCAGGTGGCTTTTCATTCCATCTCTCATCATGCAACCATAAAAATATAGGCTTCAAGCTGGCAGAGAGAAATTTATCATAGGCGGTATGCAGTCCAACTTTGGCCCCTGAGACAGATTAAAATGGAATTTCCATTGAATACGACAACCACCCCAAGAGAAGCACAGAAACTGAGGTGCACAGCGAGAAGTGTACACGAGGCATCGTGTGTGCGCATTATACACAATGCATTCAGAAAGTCTTCATTTTTTTTACATTTTGTTATGTTGTGGTCTTGTGCACATAAAAAAAAAATGAAGTCCCCCCCCTCATTCTGCACTTGATACTCCATAGCAACAAAGTGAAAACAGGACGTTAGTTTTTCATTTTACAAAATGTAATGGTGTACAAAGATTTCTAATATCTGGCATTGACACGAGTATTCAGACTGTTTGGCATGACACTTGAAATTTAGCTCTTAGGGCCTCCCGTTTATCTTGATCATTTCTGAGAGGTTTCTACGCCTTGATTGGAGTCACCTGTGGTAAATCAGTTGATTAGACACCATGTTTAAGGCCACAACTGTCTCGTAGCTCACAATGCATATCAGAATCAAAACTAAGCCATGGAGGAGAAAAGAACTGCATGTAGAGCTTAGAGAGTGGATTGTGTGGAGGCACAGGTCTGGGGAAGACTGCAAAAACATTTCTGCTGCACTGAAAGTTCCCAAGAGCACAGCAGCCGCAACCATTTTTAAATAGAAGTTTGGAACAACCAGGACTTTTTCTAGAGCTGGCTGACCCATCAAAGTAATAAGAGAAGAAGGGCCTTGGTAAGATAAGTGACCAAACACACAAACGTCACTCTGGCTGAGCTCCAAAGGTCCAGTTGGGAGAAACTGCAAGGTAGTCATCCATCACTGCGGCACTCCACCAATATGGGCTTTATGGCAGAATGGCCAGAAAGAAGCTTCTTCTCAGTAAAAGACACATGAAAGCCTACCTGAAGTTTGCCAAAAAAAGCACCTAAGTGACATGGACTATGAGAAACAAGATTCTCTGGTCTAATGAAACCAAGAGTGAACTTTTTGGCCTCAATTCTAAGCGTTCCGTCTGGAGGAAACCAGGTGCTGGTCATCACCTGCCCAATACCTCCCTACAGTGAAGCAGGGGGGTGGCAGCATCATGCGGTACAGGTGTTTTCAACAGTTGGGCAGAAGGCTCACCTTCCAACAAGACAATGACCCTAAGCACACAGACAAGACAACAGGGGTGGCTTAGAAACAAATTTCCTTGAGGGGTCCAGGCAGAGCCCTGACTTGAAGCAAATCGAACATCTCTGGAGAGCCCTGAAAATGCCCCCATCCAACCTGACAGAGTTTGAGATGATCTGCAGAGACGGATGGGAGAAAATCCCCAAATCCAGGCATGCAAACCTTGTAGCATCATACCCAACACGACTGCAGGCTGTAATCAACGCCAACTAAACACAGGGTCTGAATACTTATATCAGAAGCAAAATGTTAGAAATCTTTGTAAATCTTTTAAAATGAAAAACTAACATTCTGTTGTCACTTTATCATCATTATAGGGTATTTAGTGCAGAATGATGTGGGGAAAAGTTGTTTGTTTTTTTTTGTTGTTGTTGTTGTTTTGTTTTTAAAGTTTGCACAAGACTACAACACGAAATGTAAAAAAAGGTGAAAGCAGCGCTGTTCGTTGTTTGCAGTTCACAAGAAAATGCTGACCCCTTAGGTGAAACGGTTTGGTGTGCTTGAGTTTGCCAAGGGTGAATCCATTGTTAAAGAGCAACGAGAACTCTGGCGTCAATTCCAAAAACAGCCACCTTGTCACAAGCAAGTTTACACATAAACATTTGTTGAACTCTGTTGCATGTGCAAACAGAAAAGCACTAGTTGCCCATGTCTCATGAAAATGTGGAGCGTATTAGAGAAGTGGCAGAAATTAAACTTAGTGGCAGGTCAAACTTTGAACCTCCCTCTTTTTAATGATGTGTGGATTGTGAACCTGCCTTTTGTAGTTTGCAATTAAATCTGCTCCTTCTTTCTGAATAACCCTACATAAATGTAGATGGTGTGAAATGCCATAAAGCACTTAACATCCTGCTGCAACAGAGTAAACGTTTAACATACAGGTTGAGCCTAAAAATGCACGCCGGGTTCGAACAACTTTCCTCTAGTGTGAATAGTCAGCTTCACTCCTGGTGGAATATTGACTATAGTCCAATATAAAAGAAAATATATGATGGTTGCATTTATTTATTTTAATTAGTGGGGCTGGTGTTTTTCAGTCACATATGCGCTTTTATTTGGCCTTTCCTCCTACAGAGATGCCTATGGAAAAAAGGCAGAAAAGCCAGAGCAAAAAAAAACAAACAAAACACATTAGAAAAAAAATGGCACTACAATATTGCAGCGTTTGTTGGGCATTTCATATACTTACTATTTACTAGAGATGAGCGAGCACGCTCAGATAATGCAGTTACTCAAGCGAGTATCGCTCTTCTCGAGTAACTGCATTCTCATCCGAGCAGGCTTTGGGGGGGAGGGGGAGGGAGCGAGAGAGATCTCTCTCTCCCTCCCCCCCCCCGCCATCCCCCCAAGCCTGCTCAGATGAGAATGCAGTTACTCAAGAAGAGCAATGCTCGCTCGAGTAACTGCATTATTCGAGCGTGCTCGCTCATCTCTACTATTGACCTATAGCAACCCCCTGGATGCAATGTTTTGGTAAATGATTGCACATGGCTGTTTTTCCACCCGATCTTCGAACTGAAAAATCAGTTGAAAATAGGTCCCATTCATTTGCTTGAGTGTATGCACAAGTCTTTCGTTTTATTTTACGGATAGTTAACGCTAAAAAAAAAATTATTATAGCATGTCCTATTGTAGTGCGATTTTTGGACGAGAATAGCGCATGTCAATGTGCCATGTTCAGCACATCGGACAGCACACAGGCGAGATGTCCGACTGCTGTCTGATGCGTGCTGCACCAGAGAATCTTGGGCGCAACTTTTAAGATGCCCTCATGCAAGTAGCCTTAGGGTACTTGTACATGGGCCGATGGCTGGGCACATAAGCACCTTACAGCCACCCTGGTGACAATGGCTTCTGTGCTTTCCCACAAAAGCAATGATCGGTCACTGAATGAATGGGAGCGGGGAGGAAATCTTTTGCCTGCTTACCTCCATTCACAGTATACATGCACTCGTTCATAGATGAACAGCTATCTGTTTAAATGGGCCAACAGTTGCTCAGTTTTTAGCTTAGCTAAAAACCAAGTGAGCGATTCTCACTCACTTGTGCTTTCGGGTCCCGTGTTTAAACAGGATGACAGTCCACCCCATAATCGCTCGACTAACAGTCCTTGTAAAAGTACCTTAAGAAATATAAACTTTAAAAACGTTTTATGCCAAGGAAAACAGGTAATCATTGTATTATTATATCTCTAGGGATACGGTAATACAATGTAAACACCGAATAATGCCAGAGGCCATGGGAAACTATTGTAGGTCATTTTTAGCCACCATCCAAGTGTATGACTCTACAATCTATAGCAAAAATAATCTGGTCAACTGGCATCTGTCAGTAAGAATCAGGTAATCCGATACCTGACAAATCCTGTTAATGCCATCCTAAATAAAGTCAACTCCGTTCTCACAAAGCAAACTGTTTAAGATGCAGTGAAAGCAGACAGACAAAATAAGAACTCAAACGATGAAAAGGTCAGAACCATCGTGCTACACTTTAAAAGAAGCTGGAGAGCCAAACTGCAATACAGCCAGTGCCTATTTTGAGAAAGCAATCGGATTTGGAGAATCACTTACTTGTAGCTTCCCATTCAGATTTGCTTAAAGTGCCCTTGAAAGAAAACAAAAATCTTGTTAGAGATACAGCAAGGGCGATGACTATTTCTATGGACAAGAGCACGGAGGAGAACGGCTTACCAGCGGCATCCTCTCTTTGCCACTTTCCTTTACATTCCTTGCATGTTCATAATCCTCTTCATTTTTCGAAACTAAAGTGGCGTAAGGAGCTGGAGGATATTGCTGAAATAAAAATGTGACACCACGTAAGAATGCATACAAGTATGGGAAGCGCATGATACATTGGGTGCAATCCGCTACGGACGCTGTGTATTTTGAGTGAAGTTAGACACTTTTCTATTACTTAAACCAATTCTTGGCTTAAGGCTCATTTACACGCAAAAACAATTTTTCAACCGATTGAAAGATTGACAGTTCGAGCTATTATTTTGCATAAACTGCTAGCGGACACTAACTGCCATCTCTCTCTGGCTGAACAATGGATTATATGCTCACGTTATCACTCAAAAGCCATAGGTGCAAAGAGTATTGCTCAAAATTCGTTCAGTGTAAATGGGGCTTCATTCTAGACCAGGGCTGCACAGCTTGTGGCTCAGAAGCCAAATGCCTCTGACGGTGTCATGCTGGCCAGTAGCTAGTTTCTATATAAGAAAGGAATGGCACACAGTGTGGAGCTAGGAGTGGGAAAGTACTAGTGGTGCACTTTGTAGCCATCCCTAGGGCCCCTATATTTTAGAAGAATGGGGGGCAGCAGCCATGTGGTGCTGGACCAGAGGCAATGTGAGAGGGTGGATAATGGCTGTTTTTTTCTTTATGCCTTACAAGCACAAGTTGTTGGTTTTTTTCCCTTCAGAAAACCCTTTTAAATTTGTGCCTAAAAACTGATGCATTCCAATAATAAATTTGATGCAAATTACCAATTCACTCAGCTTTGCCCACTTTTAAGCAGAAAATAAAAGGAAAGTGTGTTGTACAGTAAATCTTTCTGGTGCAAACCATTAATAAACTTCAAAAAATATAATAACCACCTTTATTTGCATAGCGCCAACTTATTCCGTAGCGCTTGAGCATCTTACTCTAAAAATCACATTTGTATTAATGCCACAATAAAATTGGACCTTTCATAATCACCAATACTTGTGGGGGCCATCTAATTTACTTAGTAGTTGTTAGTGGATTCTATATATTTTTTATAAATGGCGGAATGTGTTTTTATTGCTCTAATTGTTTTCACACTCTGATATACCAGTGGTTATCTTATGTCTATGATGCTATTCCTGTCATTCCCAATATTGTGCGATTACCTAGATTTTATTGCAGCCTCACAGCGTGGCCTGCATGCAGGTGGGTCAGCTGGTCAGCGTTCTACCCCCGCCTGCTTTCATTCACTGTAAGCAGGCAGTTGTTCAGAACTGAACAGCTGCTGTTTATACTGAACGGCTAGTCGTTCAGGCTTCTGCATGCAAAAACTGAGCAACTATCGCTCAGTCGTTCAGTCTCTGCATGCATTTACATGGGACGACTATCGTTCAAAACCCTGCAGGAGCGCAGGTAGTTGAACAACTCTGAACGATAATTGGCCTGAGTAAATGGGCCATAACAGATATGGCCAGAGGAGGGAGAAGATTCTGTACATTTTTTGGCAGGAGATTGACCAAAACCAGTTTTCTACAAGCCTTTTAAATTAGTTGACTACAATTACAACCCTAAGTGCCCAGTCAAAGGGGTTTTCTCCACAGTAGACATTTATCACTTATATACAGGACGTGACAAAGGCCTATTTACCGAAACTCTCACCAATCGTTAGAATAGGGGTCCGAAGCTAACTATTCCTCCTCACTGCGGCCATGCATGCACTGTGCTGCTTCATTCAATGTCGGCTACCAGAAACAGCCAAGTGACACTGAATAACTGAAATGTCAATTGCGGCATAACCTCAGTAAAAAGTAGGAAGAATGGCTCTGAAGCACAAACTTCTGCTCTAATAAATTACATACCATGCACACTAAGAGGAACATGAATGAGACCCCAAGATTAATTACTTATGGAGAAAGGCATCAGTTTGTTTTTTTTTGAACAGTTTGCACCTGGAAGATACAATCTTACTCCGAAAACGATGCAATGTGTGTATCTGGATAAGCACGCATCTGTAGGCAGATTTAATTCCAATTAGGTTACAGCTTCCGACTTTCCACTCCTTCACGCCTTTATAACTCATTGTCTGCATCAGCACACATACAGATTACAGCTAACCTCTGCTTTTCTTGACAAGCAAAAAACTGGAAATTAACGAGAAATGATTTTCTTCTCCATTGAAGGTTCCTGCAGTTTTCATTTGAATGCATCCCTTCGTTTTTTTGAATTTACCTTACTAATCTAATGACACACACAATATGCTGCGTAAAAATATTCTCCGCCATCAAACACTGAACAAATTACCTCCAAGGCCAACATTTTCCGCAGCAACGTTTTCTGTTCATCATTTTTAACCTTCTCTTCAAAAAATTCCTGAAAGGTCCTCTTGTAAATTAGTTTCATCTTATATTTTTTGGCCATTCTGCAAAATAAATAGATGTGTTATTTTCTCCCACGCTCAAACTTCAAATCCATCACGTGTATTCTCATTTTCCTTCCTTAAAAAGAACAAGCATTTCAAACAAACACAGTGACACCTTATGGACATTTGCAAAAATGCAGTCTCATTTTTAGCCGTTCTGACAAACTGTCACTAAGCCGCAATATTCATGGTGAGGTATGAAAAGACCTGGCGTTATATATATTTTATTTACATACATTTAAACATCTGAGGCCAACTATGTGTGACTTTGTTAGGTACCCAATGTCTTGTAAGATACTATACTTATCCTATTTCTAGGTTACTTAGTTTTCATAGTAATGGACCTCTTCAGTGGTCACTATTGATGCCGGAGTGAACAAAGTAGAGTTCTCATAGTAGAAATATTAAAGGACTCTCTAAGTTTGCTGATGACGCAATGTTGTTCTTCAGTACACAGTCACAAGCAGAAGATGATGGACTCTTTCATATGCTGACAGGACAAGTGAATTCCATGGTAAATCTAATTGGTTTTGTTGGGCCGGCTGCACACGAACAGGCTGGATTCTGCATGCGGCCGCCCACAGCTGAATCCTACTCTGTGCCCAGCCGGCTTCCGCACGTGCCTGCTTCTGGTCTTCTATGCCTCTACTGCAGATGGTCTGCATTGTGCGCTTTCGGACATGCGCAGTACGTTTTGTTTTTTTTTTTAAATCCCTGCTTTTCCTATGCCGTCACTGGACGGTGACGCAGGTACCCGCGACCTTTCCGCAAAGCCAATCATGGAACGGCCGTGGGTCGGACTGCTTCTACTAACTTCAATGGAAGTCGTCCGTGCTGAATTCGCACAAAAATGTAACATGCTGCGATTTTTCCTCCATGAACAGAAATTATAATTGATTTCTGCTTGTGTGCAGGAAGAGGCAATTTTCCATAGCATGTTACCAACAGTATTTGCTGCGGATTCGCGGTGCATCGAACACCCGCCGCGGATTAAATAATGCAAATCCGTTTGTGTGCAGCCATTCCAAAGATACTCAACTCTCCCTACATCTATGCAGACTGACAAAATCCAAGAGCCACCCAGCAAACCCAGACAGAGCCAACAAACAGGAGTGAAATGCAGACTCTGCCATTCATCTTCATGAGAGACGCGCACGCAGAGTCAAGCTGCTGGCGAGTGCCAAATTTGCAGGGACAGGGCACTGGAACAGGACACCTAGTGATTATGAAGGCAAGGTGGCACAGAGAAGCTCCAACTACTCTGACCTGCCAGCATAGGTCCCCACGCTCACAGCCTTTGCCAGGGGCTCCCTTCTCCATTGAAGGGAGATGAGACAACGTGGGTTGCCTACAGGACTTCATCTTCAGCTAGCCTGGTGTGGTTTACACATGGAAACCACTTTGGGCAGCCACATATGGATTTGCCCCACTGACTAGGGCTAAAGCAGTGTGTGCATCCACATGAAAATCAAAAGCACAACTCTGAGGCTCACCCTGGGAATTCTGCCACATATTAAACCGTGAGATCTACGTCAGGAAAATGTGACAGTTCATAAACCCATATGAACATGCCCTTACAGTATCCTCCACCTGCATGCACTTCCTATCTTTGCACATACAGGACCTGGTTGGTCGAATGGATCATGCAGCGTTATGTACACTACCCCATTTAGGAAGACAGCTGGACCAAATGTTCAGAGCAAGCTCTATTACCTCTTGTATCCGCTGGTCCCAAGCCCAGATAAATAGGGAGAGGTGGAGAAAGCACACTGCCGGGTCGGATTCTGACTTTGAAATCTCGCAGCGGAATCAGACCCTGTGCCTCATCATTGACCCCCGCTTACCTGTCTTGAATTCAGAGTCACGCCAGTGATGACATGGATCCGCTGCGACTTGCCACAGGACGGACGGCTTCCATTGACTGCTATGGAAGCTGTCCGTGCGAGGCTCACAATAGAATACGACATGCTGCGATTTCCCCCCGCAAGCCGAAAATCGCAGTTGGTCTCCGCTTGTGGACATGGAAAAACATTTTCCATAGCTGTCCTATGGGGAGTATTTGCTGCGGGATCCGGAGGCGAACGCCCGCTCCGAATCACACAGTGAAAATACGGCCTTGGGCATTGGGCCATATAAAGATGATTCTTGCTATTGTATACCGGTCAGAGGGAGGTCAAAAGGACATGGTTTTGGCCTCTATGGACAGCGATTACATTAGGGGCTTTCCCGACATACGCAATAAGTGTAAACAAAAAAAAGTGATGTGAATGGAAACGCAGCTAGCTTTGTTTAACGTAAGAATTTTTTGGTTCAATTGTAGGGGACATTTGTGTGTTTCTGAAGTACGGCCACATTAGTTGTCAATTTTGATTACGCTTTCAATAACTTTGCCACTGCTAGAACATGCTGATAAAAGGAGAGGCTGTTGTCACCTTTTCAAATGGCCCCTCAGTAAAGGCCCTTTTACATGCAAAGATAATCTTTCAAGCAACTAAAAGATTGAAAGATTTTGCGCTCTATTTCCATAAAGTGTTAATGGCCATTAACATGTTATCATCTTCATTTACATGTGAAAGGACCTCTAAGAGTTGTTTGCAGAGCCCAGTGTATGTTTAAACACACATCCAGCTGTGTAAACAGCTGCAGACATATCCAATGGTTCTCCTTGCGGCTGCAGGCAGATTGCATTGCTCTCCTTGCGGCTAGTATAAACATACCGCGGGGAGAACAGCTGGCAGGCTTTTCAAAGATGAGCAAAATACATTCAAATGGAATGTATTTGCTCAGTCTTTCAGCATCTCAACGGCGGATTTTAAGTAAACTAAAATCCATCGTTCAAACGAAAACTGCACGATGCCTGCGTTTACATGTAACGATTATCACTCATTTTCGGCCATTTGGATGAACTTTGAGCGATAATCATTTCAGGTAAAAGGGCCTTCACATACTCCATTTATTAGAGTTTGTCAGTTTCCTGGGAAACAAATTCAACGGATAACAAAAATATGGCTGTACTACTGCTAATCACTTATATTAAAAGCAAATAAAAAGACCCCCACAGACTCATCTATGATTGGTTCAAAAAGTTGTAGCAATAAATCCAGCTCTGCTATATTTTACAGTTGTGCTAAAAATAGTATTTTTAGTAGCTTTATTTGTTAATCACACTTTGACTAAGAACCGTATGCAGTATAATTAGGGATTATATGCTGATAATGTACAAATATGAGGTACTTAAAATGGTTGATCAATTCTGAACTATTGATAACCTATCCTCAGGATAGGTCATCACTACTTGATCAGAGGAGGACCACTACTCAGGCCTCCTGGTGATCAATCGTTTGGGGGTGACTGTCCGTGTGCACAGAGCCGTGGTGGAGGTTGCTATTGTTAAATTCAATGGCAACAGTGTCTGCAATACAAACCTGGGCCACTGCCAAATGTATGTAGCTGTCATCTTCCAGCTCCATATACACTGAAAGCCACTCGCAAATAGCTGATCGCTGGAGACCCCAACCAGTAGACCCCCGCCAATAGACTACTGATGACTTATCCTTAGGATAAGTCATCAATAATTCAAAAGTGGACAACCCCTTTAAAGGCCCTTTTACACGCAAAGATAATCTTTCAAATGACTGAAAGATTTAAGGCCCATTTAGACGGGACTAGGGTTGGGCAAATGATGCCCGACACATACTTACTCTCATGCTGCTGCAGGGAGCTAGTATCTCTGGCTCACAGCGGGGTGGCTGCAGGAGATTTCTATGGAGGAGATGCGCTATGTTATGTCAATGGAGAGGGGCAGGGAGGACGAGGAGAGAAATCTCCTGCAGCCTCCCCGTCCCCCTGCTGGCAGCTCTGTGAGCAAGCCAGCGATACTAGCTCCCATGCAACGGCATGGGAGCAAGGACACACAGGGACGAGTGTCAGGCATCATTTGCCCAACATTCGTCCCGAGTAAATGGGCCTTTAGAGATCTATTTGCATAAAGTGTTAATGGCCATTACACTTTATCTTCTTCATTTGCATGTAAAAGGAACTCCAGGGGTTGTTTGCTGAGTCAGGCGTGTTTGCTGTCAGATTGCATTGTTCTCCTCGGGGCTAGTGTAAACATGTTGCAGGGAAAACATCCTGCAGTCTATGGAAAGATGAGCGAAATGCATTGAAATTTAGTTTTTCAGCTGCAGAACAATGGATTTTAAGTAAACCAAAATCCATTGTTCAAACAAAAAGTGCACGATGCCCGCATTTACACGTAATGATTATCACTCACTTTCGGCCATTTGAATAGATTTTGAGCGATAATTGTTGCGTGTAAAAGGGCCTTAAGGCTTCCCATGTAATACTACTGCACAATAAATACAATTTAAACAAAATAATATGAATAAATAATACACTTACTCTACAAGCACTGGAAAG
This sequence comes from Eleutherodactylus coqui, assembly GCF_035609145.1. Lineage (NCBI taxonomy): Eukaryota > Metazoa > Chordata > Amphibia > Anura > Eleutherodactylidae > Eleutherodactylus > Eleutherodactylus coqui. The sequence continues at coordinate 72,728,553 of NC_089845.1, forward strand.
TACACCAGAAACTCAGGGACATTAACCACACCTTCCAACCTAAAATCATATTTGCATCCAAACAGTGGATAATTTCCTTTTTCTTCAAAGGTCACACTATATACATCGTTCCCAAATGAATTTGTATTAGAATTTTCAAGGCGTTTCCTGTAAAGAAGGAAAACACAAAAATAAGCATTTTTGCAACCACAGGATTTGCAAACAAAAATCTCTAGTCTAAAGGCCCCCTGCACACAGCTGAGCCACCCACGAGTACCTGCTGTCTTCTCTTCTCATCTGTACTGCGTATGGTCCGCACGGCTCGCCGTCAGACATGCGCAGTACAGATTTTTTTATTTAATACCTGGTTTTCCCATGTCATCCGCGTCATTGACTTCAATGGAAGTCGTCCGTGCGGGATCTGTGGACAAATAGAGCATGGTGCGATTTTTGCTCTGCTTGTGGGAACAGCAATTGGTTTCCACAAGCGAGCAGGAAGAATCGATTTCCCATAGCATGCTATGCGCGCTATTTGCTGCAGATCAGCAGTGCGGACGCCCGCCGCGGATTTCGCAGCAAATATCCATCCATTGGCAGGAGCCCTAAGAGACCATTCATATAGGCAAGTTTTAGCTGCAAATTCTCTCAGAGTTTGTAACAGAGCAAACTCAGACAGAACTCGGACCCATTTAAATCAATTGTCTATTCAGACAAGTGATTTCTTTCATGGTCTGTAAACAAAATCCAAAAAGATTTGCAACATGACCTATCCTGGTCCGACCCTTGGACAAGAGTAGGACATGCAAATATACAGTTTCTTGCATATTGGACAGCACTCAGCCGTGTGAATGTGACGTGGACCTTATACAGCATGAAAAAATATAACAGCATTTCAATATACACAAAGGCCGTAATTAAAAAGAAAGAAGACAACAGTTTATGTCCCAGAACAGCAAAGGGCTCTCCCACCATGTTGCATACAACAAGCCCGATCCTTCTCATTCTGTGTTCCCCCTTCCACTTTTGATAACCTGACATACCCATCTGTGCGCTAATCTAGATTTGGGATCCAATCAAAGTTCAGATTTTATACAACGACCAGAAATTTGCTCTTTGCCAGTATTTTGTCAGTACTTGCCCTGAACGTGTGGTTTGACTGAGGACCCGACAGCTCTCCTGATGTGTGCTTTAATATCTATATCCTCAGAATACAACTATTCAAAAGCATCTTTTCTTTGAAGTCTACGTGGTGCCACCTAGAAACGTATGAATAAACTGCCATCTGGAAATTACCAGTTTGGGGAAAGTGGCGGCCATAAACAGTCTCAACTGTCTTGGTCATTGGCTGCAGCAGTCTGTGATGTCCCGTAAAAAAATGGGCTACCTGTAAATGGGACGTCAGCGAAATAGCCATATGGCAAAGGAATTGTGTTTACAGAAAAAGATGATCTCAGGCAATCCTTTTAATGTATTACTATCAACAAGCACATAATTCCAAGGCCGCATTAGTGCTTAAATGTAAGGAACACGCCTGTAATTACCCCCCTAACTAGGGCTGCTCTGTTAACCCTTAAAGGGGTTCTGTCAGCAAAATAAAAAAATTATACTCATCTGCATCCTGCCCTGCATCCATGTACAGTCTAACCTGTGGAAAGAAAAGAGTTAAAAAAAAAAAAAACAAAGTCACCTAATCCCGTTGTATTTCTTCCCACCGTTGTTTATCTTTTGAGTGAGGGGTCATCTCCCAGCGGCATCTGCGCGCTGACGCCAACCTGGCGGCGTCTAACCTCTGACGTCCTCAGAGAGTTGACAGCGAGTGCGCAAGCGCGCCGGGAAGGGGGACGCATGTGCACTTACCGTCGACTCTCCGAGGACTTCAGAGGTTAGACGCGGCCAGACCAATCAGTGGGCGACGCATCACTTGTGATGAGTCAACCACTGACCCGGGCGGCAGTACAGATAGTCCCCTACTTGCGAACGTTCGAGTTACGAACTTCGCAAGATACGAACAATCTATCCTGCACAGTATGATCTAATGCTATGGCAGCATTACATCATTCTGTGGAGGGACCGGACAGGCTTCTATGAAGCCTGTCCGGTCAGATCGCGGGACACTTTGCGGTTGCTGGGCAGCCAGGGGCCTTCTGATAGGCACTCTACATAGGCAGCCCTGTGGCCTTTCAGAAGCCCCCCAGCTGCCTAGCAATTGCATCTGATCGCGGGACACTGTACGGGACACCTGAATGTCGGGTGCAGGGTGCTTCTTACAGCGATGAACGGCGCGGTTCGGTGGATCTGCTGCCGCCGGGTGTCGCTGTAAGAACAGCCTGCACCCGACGTTATATGGAGCAGGATCCACCTGCGATCCCGCTCCATACAAGCATTTGTTCGGACAAACGAACAAATGTACTTGCGAATAGGCTCCTGGAACGGAACCTGTTCGCAAGTAGGGGACTATCTATACTTGCCGTTCAGCAGTGGTAGAAGTAGTGGCGGAAGCTCGCACTTTGACAGCTTCTGCACTGTGATAGAAAGGCTTCCGGAGGGACATCAGGAGAGCAGCAGGTTTGTGGTGAACGGCCCGGTAAGGCACAGGCGAAAATATATATATATTTTTTTTTTTTGCTGACAGAACCTCTTTAAGCATACCTAACTTTTTAAAATAAGCCACTGTGTGTGTATGTATGCACTAGGAAAAACATTTTCTGGCAATTATATGACTTGTATCCTGTATTTGTTCCCCACTGCAGGGTGTGTATCTGTTAATGTTCTCAAGAGTAGTAGGAGGAGCCTGCTGCTGTGCTGTGTACTATAGACTGCACATAGAGAGCTGCACATCCTGCTCTCTAAATGCCTGTAGCACACATCTTCATGTTGTAGTAGAGTGTACGAGTGCGAGCACTGGAGCAATTTTCGTTCCATTCCACCCCACTTAACTTTTGAAAAGTTTTTCAATACATTAGTACATTAAATGGGCTATTAAAAAATACAACTTGTTGCACAAAAGAAAGCTTTAACACGGGTATGTCAACCAAAAAAGAAGATTACAGATCTTTGAAGGGGAAAGGGTGAGACGGAAGATGAACAATGAAAAAAAAAAAAACACTAAAAATGGCTGCAACAGGAAAGAGTTAACAATAAAACTAACAGAGCAGTTTATTATTAATGATCTTACTAATGTAACAAAATCCATCATCTCATCTTCTCATGTTCTAGACTTGCCAAGTGTTGATAACCCAAATTTACAATTTTCTATCAACACTCCTTGCCAGAGCTGTCACGGGAGGATCCGTGTTTGCCAGTATTTGGCAGGCTAATGAAACAGACAGCTCATTTTCTCAGCAGTTTGAGGAGCAATAAAAAGGATCAAGAACACTTACACCACCTCAAAGCCATCTAGAGTTGTGCCGATGAAATAGCCTCCAGGGCAAAGTTGTTCACAAGCATTTCTCAGCATCATGTCAGCCTGCTCATATGTCTCAAATGAGTAATGATAAACAAATTGACAGCTGCAAATGTCAAAAGTGGTGTCTGGATTCTTCAGCTTCGCAGATAAAAGCTCCTAGAATAAATAAAATGGAATTTAAAGAGATGTCACATTGCGCTAAAGATTTTGTACATTTAAAGGCTTCTATTTCAATCCAAAATTTGACTTTTTTTTAAAGCACAAAAGCCAAGTAAATGCAATAAATCATCATTTAGTTTGGGAGGACCTCGTGTATAACCTTGGCTGCATGCTACGGTCAGAGGAAGACGTAAGAACTAAAAGCAACAAACAATGAGGCCCAAGTAAGCTATGATTCACACACAGGCAATTACAGCCAAGACGGTCTCTGTTGGAATGGTGTCAAATCATCCATATTTCATAGCACTAAATACATAGGATACACCAATCAACACAGCACATCCCGACGTTTTCCCAGGACAACTCCTGCTATGCACTCGCTACAATACAACTGCAGAAACGGATATTCCTTCCCAGCAATTACTTAATCTTGTTATTCGCATAGAACCAACTTATTCCACAGCGCTTTCAGGTTATTTATTACGCCCGACCAAGCTGGGTACTCAATTTACAGACATTGGAAGGATGGAAGGGTCAGTCAATCTTGAGCCGGCTACCTGAACCATGCGGTGATTGAACCTCTGTCATGGGCGCTTAGGACTGCATTTCTGCTTCCTTAACACACTGCACCACACAAGGCTCACTTCAATAAGAGCCCTCATATAAAGATAATGTCACCTAAAGCTTGAAAAGGACTGGCTGAGTAAGGCCGCATGCACACGCCAGGTCCAGATTCCGGCAGCGGAATCCGGCCCTAACCGTAGCCGGTGACCCCCGATACCTGTCTTGTTCTTTTGAAATCTGTACTGCAGATGGTCTGGCCGTCACGCCGATGCACATTAAAAGGATGGGGTGGGCTGTCAGTTTTTAAAGTTACATTATTAATAGAACCTATTGATTATTATTACTTTTCAACCTGTCACTTGTAAACACAGAAATTGGCAAGTCAGTAATTGCACATCCATCCTTGTATCAGTAGTGTGTCACATTGTCAAACACAATATAGCAAACCTAGAGACTTCTTTTACAGCAATGTTTACACTGGGATGGTTGTGTGAATAGGAAATTGTGGATTTACTTGTGATTCTTAAAAGATTTTTTGCGAGTCCCACAGCTCATAAATATTCCAGACTGCTTCCCCCAGCCCAATATGAGCACCGCTACTACTTCTATGTAAGTTTTATACGTTTCTCAGGTAGAGAGCAGACAGTGCTAAAATCAGCTTCCCTCAGCAGCATAGAGGCTTCCCTTTAATGTTAGCTGGGTGTCACTGGTCAGACAAAAAAAGAAATAAAACGTTCTAAGGACGACGACAGTAGTGACCATCCATTGGAAAGGAATGAACATCTGAATTGTATCAAAGGGTATAAAGATCCATATGTTCAGATATACAAGAAGCGTTTGTTAATGATTTCCCCCGATCCCCTGCTATTTATCGCAGGATGCTGAAACTGTGTGTAATGATATAAGGCTCTATAGGTTACGCTCCAATTTGTAACTCTGAACCGATAACGGTCTTTCTTTTACAGGTGCTGAAGTGGTGCGAGGCCCGATAATGGACCCAGGGAAATTCAGAGCAGTCATCAAGTTCCTTTACTTGAAAGGCCGCACAGCAAGGGGGACGGTCGATGAGATGAAAGAGGTTTATGGGGAGGATTCCCCATCAGAGGATGTAGTCAAGAACTGGCATCGTCAATTCAAATGTGGTCGGACTTCAGTGATACAGCTCCAATTCCAGGGCAATCCCACTCAGCCATCGATGAACATACCATCCAGCAAGTGGAGGCTGCTATTTAGGAAGGTGGTCGCGTAAGCATTTGCAATCTAGCCCAGAATGTCAAGATTAGTGCAGGGTTCGTGGAAAAAAAATCATCCAAGATCATCTTCATTTGCATAAGGTATCCGCTCGCTGAGTTTCCTGGCAGCTTACACCTATCCAGAAGCAGGAACTAGTTGAATGCTCCCAGGCTCTTTTGATGATTTGCCATAGAAACCAGGAAGACTATCAGACTGATCACACAGGATGAAAGCTGGGTCCATCACTATGATCCGGAGACTAAAGTCCAGTCCATGCAATGGAAGCATCCGGACTCACCGACTCCAAAGAAGGCACATGCCCAACCCTGGACAGGCAAGGTCATGCTCGCAGTCATTTGGGACCAGCATGGAGTAGTCTTGTTGGATTTCCTAGGAAAGGGTACCACAATTAATGGGGCATACTATGCTTCTCGGCTGCGGAAACTGCAGGAGGCCATCAAAGCCAAGAGACGTGGAATGCCGAGCAAAGGTGTCCGCCTTCTGCAAAACAATGCCCCAGTTTACAACTCACATGTTGCCCACATGGCAGCACGCTGCTGCAGGTATGAAATTGTACCGCATCCGCCTTGTTCACCCGACCTCGCACCATCGGACTTCCACCTCTTTTCAGCAATGAAGTCCTTTTCCAGATGATGAGACTGATTTCTGAAGTCACAATGCGGCTTTTAGAGCAACCTGTCAACTTCTACAAGCAAGGTGTTTACAGTTGCATAAAGAGATGGGAGAAGTTTGTGTCCCCCTAGGTGGCACCAATGTAGAGAAGGACTAATAACTGGGCCAAGAATTGTTCCTCTTAGTCCACAGGAAGGTGGCCAGGGGAAATCTTTAATGAACGCCCCTCGTATATACTTCAAACCAATAGCCATATGGATCTCCCACTGAACAAGTAAATGACTATGTTGTCTATGTATACCACTACATTCAGTTTATAGATAAGCCTGCAGTTCCCCTTTAAAGTCAATGAAACAGTTTGCACAATTGCCAAAAAACAAATAGCAGAAATTGAATAAAGATGATTTTCTCCAGACAGCCCTGTTTATAGCACTGGTACATAAGATGGTGTAATAACAGCATCCTAGTCCTTGCAATATCACACCAATGGGCCCCCTTCAAAATTGTACTATATATGTAAGGCCACATTCATATTTGCATTAGAGGCTCTTTGAAGCCGCTAGCACAGATCTGGCATACAATGGGGTTTATTCTGCCTCATTTTATTCTATCACAAAACAGATCCATTCAGGCAGGGATTCTGTTTTTCTGCTCCCATAATGGAGCAGAAAAAACCCAAATGCAGATGTGAATGCAAGTCTCTTTTGCGACTGATTGAAAACTAAGCAGGTCAGAATGCAATGTTCTCCTAACGGTCCTCAGCCTTTAGGTGACGATCTTAAAATGTACCTTTGTAGAATCCGCAGTCACAAACTCTGCTTCAAAAATATAGTCGCGGTAGTTGCGTGCTTTCATATCCGAGTACCGCTGCTCACACTGCTGGACAGAAACTTCTGCTATATCTGTAAAAAGTATCAGAATAAAAGTACAATGAAGCTTAAGGCAGGCGACAGCTGGACGTGTTTACATATAAACCAAAGTTGGTCCACGGCTACAGTTAATTAGCGGTGAAAGTCTTGGACAATGACTCCTGCTCCTTGCAGAGTGGTGTGAACACTGATCGTTACATAATTAATATTCTCTGGAGGCCAACCATAAACAATCAAAGGCTTCTCACACAAAAAGCAAGTGGTGTAAAATGTGCTCTATTCATTCTAGCTCCAATAGAAAGAGCTTTTGAACAGTTTCTAATGAGAAGAACACATACAAAAGAAACAAAAAAAAATAAAAAAGGAAAAGTCTCAAACATCCAAAGTAATTACAAGAAAAAAAAAGCATATTCTTGGCAGCTTGTAAAGTAAATGACTGAGCTGCGCAACAACAAAACCGCTAACAGAGCAATTCACTTTTTTTTCCGTATCCAATCTGTAATATCAGAAAGAACATATAAAGCGACTTACGAACTTCAAATCATAGTTATTTAATGCTGAACTATTTTCCATGGGGCTCCCCCTAGGCCATTTCAGCAGTAACACGGTAATATTATACACACACATAGACATATATTTATATATAATTTTTTTCCCCTTCTGTTTTGGAAAAGAAGAAAACTATGCAGAGATTTCAACACCAAAATCCACAGCGGATTTTCAGCTGCAGAGTTTCCTCCGCACGTGGCTATAATATAAAACGGTTTTTAGCCACATTTTTTTTTCTTCTCTTCTAAAACAGAACACTCAGTACACATCTAGTGAATATTTTTCTATAGGCCAATACCCACGGACGGATTTCTGTCGCATATCACGTGGCAGAAATCCACAGTGTTATTCCGCAGCTATTAGGTTCTATTGAACCTAACAGCTTTTTGCCTTGCAATGCTCACGCTGCGGAATTCCGCAGCGTGAAAGAAATCGCAGCATATTCTATTTGTAGTCAATGGAAGCCGTCTGTCATGCAATACTTCCGATGCGAGCACAGCTGAAGTATTGAGTGATTACACGTCACCGCTGGCTGGTCACGTGCTGCACTGCGCATGCGCGCCGGATGGATTCTTGCGGCGGATCCGGAGAGGCGAGTGTGGGGTCTTGTGGGGTGCCGTGTCTTACTCTGCTGCGATATTCCGCTGGCAGAGACGGACACGGCCGTGGGCATGAGGCCTACGTGTGTTTGTTTTCAGTAATGTGCTGTCATGTTTGATACTTTTTGGACTGTAGGAAGTGATTTTATAAAATATTTTTCAGATGTCAAAATTTACAATGCCCGCTCTAGAACTAGATTTCTTTGAGTGAAAGACTATGTAAGTAAGCATGCACATATAAAAAAACCTACAGTATTTGGGCCCTATTCATTATCCAGAGCAGGTACAAAGACAAGCTCTTGCTGTGGTGAATCCCAAACATCTGTATATTGCGTAGGTCATCAATTCATTTCAACAGGAACCATGTGTTTTCTCATTTTAACCTTGAGGAAAACAGAGCTCACATAAATGAGCATACCAGGAGCTTCAACTCTGGGATCTTGTAGTCGTATCACATCCCCAAGTGCTGATCCCAGGTATTAAATGGCAGTGCTAGTATATTTGTGGTGGCATTGCATCCCTCCAAGTGCTACGTGGACATAAAGTCAGCTTTGGGAAAAACATATCCTACACTTATGAAGCACTATGCCTAACATTCTAATCTGTGTTATAATCATTACTGCCCGATCCCTAAAATAAGGGGGGAAAAAAATGAATTAAAACACAGGTTTAAAAAAGTCCTGGAAGAATATGACAGGTGCCTAATGGGCCATTTACACGGGACAACTATAGGTCAAAATTTGTTCAAACACATGAATTTCAGTGATAATCGCGCAGTGTATATGCACAATTTAAAAAAAAAAAAAAAAAAACCTGCTAATTATTTGTTTACAGGTTTTTAATCACTGAGTTTCAGTCAGCTTACAAACAGTGCAGGCTTGTCGTTCTGTGTAAACGCTCCCCGCTTCATGTAGAAGGTGAAGCACTGACTGAGAGCCCAGCCAGAAACCTTACCGGTGAAGTCTATCAGTGTAAGCGCTCTGCACGAGTGCTAACGACCTTAGTGGTGACGCCAGCGCTTGTGCAGTTGTTTACCCGTGAAGGGCCATTAGTAGAGCTACATAAACAGTACTCAGCAAAGCAATGGTTAGAGCAGATAAAGGCTAGATCATACCTGTACACACAAGCTTCTGTATTCTGCCTTTCTTCCACTTTAGGAGATCTCCTCCTTTTCCACAACCCAGATCAAGAACCGTAATATTTCGATGATTCTTCCGCCATACTCTATCGATAAACTCACCTGAGGAACAAACGATACATTAATTCACTGTCATTTTAGTATTTTTCCCTCCCAGATCACACAATGTTACTGGTCAGTTAAAAAGATGATTTGTTGCTATATTTCACCCTACGAACCATCAATTTGGTTGAAATTCTCTTTTCTTTAATCCACTTTTGTCTAATATGTATGGACACCTTTAAAGGCTTGCTCTTTCCAATATGTTCACGGCTAATGGAAGAGGATGCATGGAGTTTTGCATAAGCTAGCCAAGTGGCTTGTTACAGAAATCGCCTCCCAATAGCACCGACCATATTATAGGGAAGAATCGATCGGCTCTCCAACTCAAAAATTAACATTAGCTTTAAAAGGATATTTGCCAGAAAAAAAACTTTTTATGTAAAAACGTGTAATAAAAAGTTTAGAGACTTTCTTGTGTGCCACTTGTGTCAATTCCTTACTTTCACACCTTTGATTGCCAGGAGGCAACAAACCCTCGTGGTGTTTTCTCTGCAACACTGAGTATACCAAAAATTGTGTGATCAAGAAAAAAAAAAAAAAAACTAGTGAAAGGGGATCCTGTGGACCTTAAATTGTCACAGGTGGATGTCAAGAATCATTCTGACAAACAGGTGGTGAATAATCAAGGAAATTGCAGGTGAATACAACGCTGGAGCGGTAACTAACGTGTGTGAATGCACAGCTCATCGTTCCTTGGCGCAGATGAGCTATAAGACAAGATGACCAGTGTCAGTGCCACTGCTATCTAGGACACAGAAAGGCGAGCCTTCAGTGCGCAAAAGTGCTCAAAAAGTTTAATGCTGGGCAGTGGAAAAACATTCTTTGGTCAGATGAATCCAGATTTCTGTTGCACCATAGTGATACTAAAGCCAGAATTTAGTGTAAGCAGTTTGAGTCAATGAACTCTTCCTCTCAAATGAGAACTGTTTAGCAGGTAGAGGAGGAGTAACGATGGGGGAAACATTTTCATGGCACACCCCAGGTCCAATATTCCGGCAGAACAAGTTCAACACCTAGTGGAATCTATGCCGTGATAAACTGCCCAAAGGAGGTCCAAGGCGCTACTAGATGATGTCTCCAAGTGGCCATTCAGTGCATGTTTTACATCCATATGAACAAACGTACTACCCAACAATTAATAGAGATGACCACAATATGTCATGAATCTAGTCTAAAAAAGTAGCGCAGAACTTGAAACAACTTACGTGCCAACTACACTTCAATCACTTCTAAAGATCACTATGACTGAGGGCCTTCTAGACCTGCACACGTCAGTGATTCATATTATGCACCTTGTAAAATCTAATGTTTAGAAACATTTGAGGCGACATAAGATTAGATGGCGCTCAGTAGCGGAGTTCTCTCCATATTGGGTAACTATAAGCGGTTTCTGACAGTTGACTGCCACTGGCAACAGCTGCGGTCAGAGCTAGTTCCGATTGCAGCCATCTAACTGCTTTAATGCCGCGGCCAATAGCAACCACAGCGTCTAAGCAGCTAACCCTGGGAGGGGGCTCCTCCATCACCATTATGGGGTGCCAATGGGTTGCCATGGCAGCCTGAGGCCTTGTGAAGTTTTCCAGGCTTGCCAGGAAAGTCAGCCTATTAAGTCTTACCTGAGTTATGAAATGTTTAAATGCATAAAGAGAGTTTAAAGGGAATGTATCGCATAGTTTATTTTCTAACGGAAACCAGAAAGCAAAACATATTACATTCTTCCAATCTGTTTCTAGAGTTTTATTCTGTGGTCTCTACAAAACGACAGCCATCCTGCCTTTAATGCAGATACACCATTCACAAACAAAACAGAAGGGAACCCACTGATTTCTATGGAAAACTGTTCTAAACTTGCTCTGTGACCTCTGCGGAGGTCATTGTGCAGTGAGGGGAGGAGGTGAGCTGTACTTATCACTTACTGTAAATGGTGACCCGTCTTCCCTATATATAAATGTTACCTTTCATTATAATCGTGCCTTTGATGATTTAGTGATGACCGATTAAAGGTTTTCACTACAGAACAGTGAAGAACCAAATTAGCAGTCCACCAAAAAAAAAAAAAATTCTTTAATAAGTTTAACATAAAAACTTGATTTATACAATAGGTAATTTCCTGATAATCCGTTCCCTTTAAAACGTGCAGGGTAAAAGTGAAAACTGAACAAGCCCTATGAGATATACTGCAGAATGAACCTAGTTACAAACTGTATCCTTCAGGACTGCAATACTGCCTTGTCTGCAAGAGGGGTGCTGAGCGCAGTCATATATACTGTAGTTTCATGTTGCAGTAGATTTTAAGGAGCTGTGTGAACGCCTCCCTGCAATCCCATGAGTCAATAACTGACGGCTCTCACCATATAAGATTATGTGTGATAGATGTTTATCTAAAATGTCTATAGCAGTCACATAAATCTGATGAAGAATTGCTACCATTAAACTTATGAGATATGAGCAGAGGTGATAAAGGCTTCTAAAGGGTGAAGACATGATCAAGTCATCACCAGTTCTCGTTATCATGGCTCTTCGGTTACACAGCTGGTAAAAACAGTTTCATTACATTCTTCCCGGGCTTCATCTGCTACAAGTCTAGCACGATGGGCATATGGAAGACGAAAAATACTATGACCAGTTTTTCGAAAACAGTGCTAAATAGCGATTACTTAGAATCTGAGATTTACATATAAAGTTAAGAAATAGCTTCCAAAAAAAGAGACCCCATTTTAACAAGTACTTGGTGGATGCAATAGCGCTCTCGGTGTGGGAAGTATTTGCACTAGTACATACAATAGGAGGATTGCCATGTAAGGATCCTCTTAAGGTGCTTTTACATGGGACGCTCTGTCGGGTGGGGATCGTTCTGGCTCGCTCATCTCCATTCACAGTAAGGAGGCAGTCATTCATAAGTGTGATATGCAAGGCACTACAGATCACAAACCCTATTCTTGTGCGTGAACCGCATGATAATAGGACCTGCTTCAGTTTTTCTGTCTCACACTAGCGGTGCAAGAGGGAAAAAGACCCCTGTAAAATGAACCCATATAATACATCGTGTGATATCTGTGCGTCATATAAAGGCAGAGAACTCTGGTATAAATATGGCCTTAGTAGGACTCACAAACATTCTATTACGCATATAAACAAACAAACCACCTATCAGAGCACTTTTCATCCAGTTATTGAAGTTCCTTAGATGAAAGATTCGGGACTGACTGCGTTCCTGCAAGCCGCACTCCTGAAGTTCATTATAGTGCGTGGCAACCGCTGAGCTGTGACCTTCTGACGTACGCTGTCCAGAGAGATGGAGAAAAGAAACATGAAAATAAAGCTTAAAAGAACACAAATAGTTTCTATGCTATATATTACTAATTCTTTAAGAAGGTGCTGTCAGGAAAAACGATCATACCATATATGCAACTGCAAGTAATGTGTAGCCACCTACAGCTCACCTCAGGGATATACTCTTACACATTGGTCAGGGTGCCGACCTTAATCTTTTTTTCTGCACAACTTATCCAAAAAGTACTATTGATGACCTATCCTCAGGATAATTGATTGGCTGGGATCCGTCGCTTCAGACACAGACTGATCAGCTGATGATACACAGGGGTCAGAGTGGAAGTCTCTGCTCCGACCTCTCTGCAGTGGCCGATGCTTGTAACTGCAAGTGCAGGTCTCATTGAAATCAATGTGAGCCGTGCCTGCAATTACAAGCGCTAGCCACTACACAGATGTCGGAGCAAAGACTTCAGCTGTTTCTGCTCCGACGCCTGTGTAATTGCGGCGCTGTCAGCGGATGCATAAATCAGCTAATCGGTTGGGGGTCACAAGCGAAGGACCACAGTCGATCCTGAGGATAGGTCATCAATAGTATTTTTCCCGGAAAACCACTTTAATTCTCCTTTTTTTTTCTCCTCGCAAGGGGATTTGAAGATGCTATACTTCCCCAGCATTCTAAAGCATTATTGCCTGTCAGTGTTGCACTTTTCCTTGACCGAACAGGCTAATATCTATGGCAAACCTGGTCCCTTACTGCACTGCTACACAGGACAACCACCTAACTATCATTCCGGCGTTTCAGATAGGCGGGGCTGGCAGGAGACTATTCCGCCCACCTTCGTTCACAGTTAACAGGCAGTAAATAGTCCTGCAGTTTGTAAATTTAAAAGTACAGTATAAACAACGGTAAATACATACAATTTTCTTAGCTGGTGGATCTAAGCCATCAGACTTCCTCTTCTCAGTTGGTGGATCTAAGCCTTCGGACTTCCTCTTCTCAGTTGGTGGATCTAAGCCTTCGGACTTCCTCTTCTCAGCTGGTGGATCTAAGTCATCGGACTTCCTCTTCTCAGCTGGTGGATCTAAGTCATCGGACTTCCTCTTCTCAGCTCGTGTATCTAAGTCATCGGACTTCCTCTTCTCAGCTCGTGGATCTAAGTCTTCGGACTTCCTCTTCTCAGCTCGGGGATCTAAGTCTTCGGACTTCCTCTTCTCAGCTCGGGGATCTAAGTCATCGGACTTCCTCTTCTCAGCTCGGGGATCTAAGTCATCGGACTTCCTCTTCTCAACTCGGGGATCTAAGTCATCGGACTTCCTCTTCTCAGCTCGGGGATCTAAGCCTTCGGACTTCCTCTTCTCAGCTCGGGGATCTAAGCCTTCGGACTTCCTCTTCTCAGCTCGTGGATCTAAGTCATCGGACTTCCTCTTCTCAGCTCGTGGATCTAAGTCATCGGACTTCCTCTTCTCAGCTCGTGGCTCTAAGTCATCGGACTTCCTCTTCTCAGCTGGTGGATCTAAGTCATCGGACTTCCTCTTCTCAGCTGGTGGATCTAAGTTATCAGACTTCCTCTTCTCAGCTGGTGGATCTAAGTCATCAGACTTCCTCTTCTCAGCTGGTGGATCTAAGTCATCAGACTTCCTCTTCTCAGCTGGTGGATCTAAGTCATCAGACTTCCTCTTCTCAGCTGGTGGATCTAAGTCATCAGACTTCCTCTTCTCAGCTGGTGGATCTAAGTCATCAGACTTCCCCTTCTCAGGTGCCAGATCTAAGCCATCGGACTTCCCCTTCTCAGGTGCCGAATCCAAGCCATCGGATTTCTCCTCCTCAGCTTCCAGATCCAAGCCATCGGACTTCCCCGCCTCAGCTGCCGGGTCTAAGCCATCGGACTTCCTCTTCTTAGCAGGTGGATCTAAGCAATCAGATTTTTCCTTCTCGGCTGCCCGATCTAAGCCATCGGACTTACTCTTCTCAGCAAGTGGATCTAAGCCATCAGACTTTCTCTTCTTAGCAGGTACCGTTACATGTTCTGTATCCATACTATGTAACTGAGGATCCACAAGCCTGGAACTAAACAAAACAACTGGATTAGATTCTCTAGGTAAGCCCCCTGCACACGGGCGGAAATTCAGCGGCGGGATTTCCTGCAGAATTTCTGCCCTGGACGCCTGCATAGGATCGCGGCATGCTCTATTTCTGTGCGGGACTCGCAGAGGTCCGCACAGAAATGTCTCTCCTGGCGCCCCGGCTCTGCTCTGCACATGAACCGGCTGGCCGACAGCCGGCACATCAAGGAGCCGGAGCCGCGGGAGAGGTGAGCACCGCGCTGGTCCCTGCAGGGGCTCCAGTCGGGTCCCGCTGCGGGAACTCTCGCAGCGGGATCTGACCCGGCTGTCTGCAGGCGACCTAAAGGTTGATGTAAAGACGCTTCAAATCAACACATATTGGAAGTTGGAAAAGCCATACATTTTCAACAAAAGTTTAAAGTATAGGTTACAGGACCGTGTAATACATTTAAAAAGGGACTTTATTCCCCATTTCTTAAGATTAATTAAAACCAGGTAGTGAAATATTTTCCATTTTTCTAATCGGTTTACCAATTGTAGGTGTTTTTATTTGGTGGTTTCCACATGACTATGGGGACGTCCATCTTTCCTGAGCTACATTTAACAGCATTTAGAAAACAATGCTTTATAGCAACATCATGGGCCATCAGTGTACAGAAGGGGACCCATTGACTTGTATGGGAGGCTGTTCTAGACATGTTCTATGATCTATGCTGGGCGGACAAGTAGATATTCACAGCTAATCCCCTATTGTGAATGGTGGGTTCTGTGATATCTACATATAGGTGTTACCTTTCAGTGTAATTCTGCCTGTGACGTTATGCCCCTTTTACACGGGCCGACAGCTGTTTAAAAAACGACTGCATGAGCGCCAACGTCACCGCTAGTCATCAGCGCTTGCGCAGAAAGACTTGCTGCTGGATTGTGGGCTTCTCGTCTGCTTCTCGCTCAACGCTTCACCTCCCATGAGAAGCGCTGAGCAGGGAGCATTTACACAGGATGACAAGCCAGCGAGCTAAACGATTATCGCTCAAATTTGATCATTTGAACAAATTTTTAGCAATAATCATTACGTGTAAACGGGACATTAGTGAGATGAAAGCTGCAAAGCTTTTTCTACAGATTTCAAGAGGTGACAGTTTAGTATGAGCAATAATCGATACGTATAAATAGGCCATTAGTTGAGATCCCACTGGGGAATCCTTCCTCTAGAGCAGCGGTTCTCAAGCTCTGCTCCGCGGAACCCCTGGGGCTCCGTGAGCGACAGTCAGTTGCTCCGACCGAGTGTCTCCGTGGTGAGCAGCTGACGACTGCTCACCACTGTAATAATAACCAGCAGGGTGCCACAGTTCCCAGCCGGTAATCGCGCTGCGACGCTGATCCCGATGCAAACTCTGACGTTAGTGTGCACCCAGGATCCTCCTCCCCTGAGACCCCTCCTCCTCAGTTCCATAGGAGAGGACAAGGGACAAAGCATTTCAGGCGCATAACTGTCAGCGTGCACCCAGGATCAGCGCTGAGCAGAGGAAGAGCAGCGCTGACTCCAAGGAGGAGGTAAGTATATGGAGCCACTGTAGGGGGACGCCATTACTACTGGGTCCACTATAGGGGGACGCCATTACTACTGGGTCCACTATAGGGGGACGCCATTACTACTGGGTCCACTATAGGGGGACGCCATTACTACTGGGTCCACTATAGGGGACGCTATTACTACTGCGGCGGCAATGGGGGAACCTAATGCTACTGGGGCTGCAATAGGGGACACTACTACTACTGAGGCGACCAATATGGGGGAATCACTATTACTACAGAGGGGTGAGGGGGGA